>NC_059484.1:18003676-18307129 GCF_018139145.2 Gymnogyps californianus
TAATAGTACACACTTTATAACGGGCAGTATTGACCATTGTGTATCTGTAAGTGCATGTCAAGGAACCAAGTGATGTTCAACGGGCTCTTTCAAATTCTCTTTGGGTCCTACTCGTAACAGAGCGATTGTGTCCCATCACCTTCAGACTGGTTACTGCAGCACGCTTCACTGCAGCTCGGGGAGTGCTCAGACTTCAGCTAGGGCGAAACCAAAGGTTTGCTCTGGGTGGGTAGCAGTTCTTCATGAGTAACACAACAGCAAAGCTTAGGCCACAATCAAAGTAGTTACCAGGTGTAATTTCAGGAGTTTGCCATGACCTATAAAACTGAACAGTTCAGGTCATGGCTTTGTTCAGGCCATTCTACTTGTGCTTGACCTGTTTTAAGATCAGATTAAACTTTCAGACAAGGGCTGCTAGATAAAAATGTGAAAAAGCTTGTAAGAAGGGTTCGCAGAATAGACATTGAGCTTTGAAATTCAGTCCTGGACAGTTTTGTCATCTGAGAAAGCAGCAAGGTTTGTTCTGTTCGTCTGTGGCTTCTCCAGAAGAAGAGGGCAGGAGCCTCTTCTTTAGGCATTGCTAGAGGAGTAGAAAGGCCTCTGGTTTTCAAGTCTGTCCGGTTGATACCAAGCAGATGTCTTTCAAGATATTTTTCTTAGGACTGTAGTTATATTGAATCAGCCTGTAATTAAAAAGGATGTAAGGAGTGTTGGAAGTGTTGCTGAGGTTGACTTAGAAGAGCCATCAAGTCCCTTAAGTCTGTCCTCAGCCCTGACACAGCTACTTCAGCTTCCCAAGCCCAGTAAAGCTAGACTGAGCCCATCTGGAGACGGCTCCCAGTGACCCAGGAGAGCAGACTTGCTCGCCTGCACTCAGCCTGCTTCACTTTTTCTACCACATTTGAAATGGTAAGGGTGTTGCCAGTGTTGTTTCTCGCTACCAAACTACTGGAACTCGTTCTCTCTTCAGTCTGCAGCAAGGCTGTACAAGTAACCTTTAAAATTTTGTGCTGTATTATTAACCGTTAATAGTGGTAAAACCATTTTGTACTTTGTGTCTCTTCATGCTTCGTTTTCTATATCAAAAGTTCTCTGTCCCTTTTTATTTTTCTCTAACGGTTGGTTTGCTTTCAGGACGGGTTTGACTGCAACTCTAACGTATATGTTGCTTTCCTGAACACTTCAGGCTGTTGGTTTACTTGTCCGTTAAATGAGAATAATTGATCCGTCAGATATTGTAAGGAAGGTTCAACCCATTAATGTGTGTGAACTCTGTATTCATATTTTAGGAATGCTTTTCTTCTATTTGAACATTTTAAGTCTTGCCTAAACAAACAAGTTTGTAGCTTCTAATTCAGACTGTAAACGCTGGCTTTGTAGCTTTATTTACCGTGCTGCGGTAGAGAAAAGACTGAGCATTCCCTGCAAGGTTGTACCATCAAAAGCTTGTTCAGCAAGTCTTGATTTTCTTTCTTTTTTTGTCTCCCTTTCTAGAAACGGCTTCCCAAAGCAAACGGCCGCTCAGCTGATCCTGAAAGCCATCTCCAGCTATTTTGTGTCAACAATGTCCTCTTCAATCAAGACGGTGTACTTTGTGCTCTTTGACAGCGAGAGTATAGGGATATACGTGCAGGAAATGGCCAAGCTAGATGCCAACTAAGCCTAGAAAGCTACAGTACCAGCCCCCTCTTCTACCCATCGTCCTCCCCAAATCCTTAACTCATTGTGAAGCAGAGCATCCCTTATTTTAAATTTTGCTCATCTAGGGGAATAAAGGTGGGGTTTTTTTGTTGTTTTGTTTCTTGTTTTGTTCTGGGGGGGTTTTTTGTTTGTTTTGTTTTTACTTTCTAAAATGTTTTCTGTTGGCACTGATAGTTGGCATTACTGCTGTTAATGCACTGTGTACCAGGCATCGTCTGAACTTAGTGTAATCTAGGAGATTTTATAGTTTTATTTTAATGAAGTATGGATTGAAGCAGAAAGCTGTTAGGAGTATGTAGTCTTTTACTTGTGAAAGAAACAGGCCAACCCTATTTTGTAACTGTGTTGTGGTGCTTTATCAATACATCGAGTGGCGTTCCTTTCATTTTTTAAAAGAGCAGATGCTATAAACCTAATTTGTGTTTGTTTATTGTCTTAATGATAAATCTGGAAGAAAAAATACAGAAACCCTGTTGTCCTTAATTATATTTACAATTTTGAAATCGTGTGAATTGATTTAGTAAAATGTTTGAACTGTTGCTGGTGGTGTACGTGAATCAATTTTTCCCTTAAGCCTTCATTTTCTAAATTCTGAAAAGTTAGCTATGAGAGGGCTGACGAAATACCGGATCTGAACCAGCGCCCTGGAAACGTGGTTGGAGATGCTGGGCCTCTTACCTGTGCTGGCTGGATGCGTGCATGCCGGGCGACGCTCACCGTCGGGTCTTTTTCCAGAGAGCGTTCACACTTTCAGTTGGTGTTTCGGATCCTCCTGTTCAGAATCTGACTTAATCGGCTGTTTGGTTTGGGAGGTTGAAGCCTTTTAGATCAAGCAAGGCCTGGGGTTTTTTGAACTAGTGCCAGTCACTTAATATTGGCCTGTTTGAAGCCATTTTGTGTTTTTTCCAAATATTTATGAGCCCGGTTTGTATTGGTTGCCATACCATTTGCACAGCTGAAATCCATACCAACATAAACCTTTACTGAAGCCACTTGGGTTTGTACTTTGAGAAAGCAGAGGTTACACTTTCAAAAGCTATTGCATACGAATGTTCTCTCTGAAGAGGAAGCTCTTCCTTTGAAGGCTTAGCCTACTCTCTAGATAGTAGGCATACGTTTTCCATCTCTGTTGAAAACTTCATTTGCTGATGAAAGAGGGCTTCACATCCGCTCTGGATTGACCCAGAGCAGTGAGAGGACCAAATCTGACTGACTTTTCGGTAAGCTCAGGACTCAATATATGTATCCTGAATACCAAATATTAAAACTGTGTAGCTTAAGCTCCTGCAAAAGTTTGGTTTTTTGTGTAGAAGTCTAGATACTTGCAGCTTTCAAGTGGACTGCTGTAGAGGAACAACAGCAGCAGCAATAGAAGACAAGATTTAAAATAACACCATTACTCTAAACACAAACCCAAAGTTAAAAGGAGCAAAGAGTAAATTAATTCTGTGCCTCTAATACATAAGGTGTTTGACCACACTGTGGGCTCAAATTTAAAATTTTTAAATGGCAAAAATGCATCTGGTATCATTCTTCAAAGACAGCAGTTCAAGTGGCAATAAATGCAATGAGATGCAGTACTTCAGCATTTAATTAATTGCGAAATGTGTGTTACTGCAGTTGCATTGATTCTGAAAGAAAACTGGAACTGCACTTTCCACAAATTTCACTAGGTGTCACTAAAAGGATTGAAAAATAGGAAAAAAGCATGAATGAGCAGGTACCTGAGGAAACGCTTGGTACAAGAAGGGCCCTAATTTTTTCAGCAGAGAAGGGGATTTTTAACACAGAAGGAACGTGCACATCACAATGAGTGTACAGACTACAGCTTCTTAGTCTCTTTGCACTGTAGAATATACTGTAAAAAAATTATATATTTTATATATAATATATTACAGTACCAAAATTTTAAGGCCAGTAACAGAAAAAAATTGTGTCTACAAGTATTTTCAAAGTAGTTAAAAGTACAGCCTCCCATGGCCTGTAATAAATCTGTCTTTTACACTGTTACACCATGCTGGGAGGGTCAGCTTTTGTCTTTCAACTAAGGACATCCCAAAGCAAACCGGATTGCAATTCAAACCACACGGACTTGCTGCTTCTGGCCTCACATCTCATCTGCTCGTTTAGCTGCTGGCTCTGTACGCGGCTCCGTTGATTTCCTTGGCCTTGCCTGGGCTGTGCCATTTGCTTTGGTCAGATTCAGGTCCTTTTGCAAGAAAAGGGCCGTGAACAGCTCCCACCCGATGAGATTCTGAGCTCTCAGCACCCCATCCCAGCGTGACCCGAACCAATTACCTAGGGCTTTTTACACTGCCTCAAACAAGGAAAATGCTCTGCTTCCCACAGCAGGCAGGGCCACAGCCCGAGAGCTTTCACAAAGCCTCTCTTCTCCTCCTGACTTGTAACTATGGACCGTGTTTTGCTCCTGTGTAAAACCATTCGCAGTGCTGAAGCCGGTCTCACAGCAGGGCATTGCTGTAGCCTCCTTCTGTACAAATACCAGAGCATCCTCTTCTTCCTCAGCATTCATTCAAAAGCCTTAAACCCTCAGCGTGTTCCGAGACTGCCGTGATTCTATTGCTTTGACCCAGCCTGTTCCGCAAGTGACCTTGAACTGCTGGGTCCCCACCGCGCCTGCAGCCGGGGGAGTCTGCCCGGAGGAGGAGCGAGCCGGGCTCTGACACAGCTCTGCCTCTCAGTCGGTGCTCACCCACACCTCCCGCAGCCTGAAGAATGCTGCTCTGAGGTCCCGAAATCCAGCAGGCTCTGTCAAGCAAGCCGGAGATCCCAAAACAAGCTTGAACTCGGCCACATGGGGCAGCCCGAGTAGATTATGGCATATATTCAAGAACCTAAAAAGTAACGTATCAGGTTACGTGCGTAACAAGAAAACCAGGAGAAGAAATTCCCGCTAACACGTGCGCTGCGGCCAGGACAACATTACTTTGGGAATCTCCCTAGCATTTTGCTTCTTACAGCTAAATGCGCAAGCTCCATTTGCAAAAAAATAAATCAATCACACTTTGGGAAGGCCACATATGGAAAAATCTCAGTGAAAGTGCCTTTACAGCTTGTTCTCTTATTGTAAGTCCATTATGGATCTTACCTGAAAACAATGGTTAAAATAGACATTTGCTCTGTAACTGCTTCAATACTTTCACAGGTTAAAAGCATTTTGTGGCCAATAGCATTTTCAATTCACTGTTTCAAATCCTGCTCTCCACTACGTTTCTGCTTCTAGTCGACTGACTTTTTCCACAGTAGAAAATTCATTGTAATACTGTCCTTAGGGTGCACCAAACTGTGTAACTTTAGAAGTTCCCTCCGATTTTACAGCCTATCATCCTCCTGAAGCTTTCCTCATTCAAAGTTGTCAGCCTCTATGATTTGTTGAGCTGGTGTAATTATCCTACCACATTCACGGTCAGGTTGCCAGGCTGGGTTATAGCAGCAATTAGCTGTTGACAGCAGTGTTTCTGTGCCCCAGAGAGGAAGTAAGAAAAAAAAAAAAAAAAAAAAAAGGCAAGTTTGGGGTCATTTCCCCCTCCTCCCAAAGAAGAAGAGTCCATAACCACGCCGTAGCTCCTCGGCCTTTTTGAATCCTTGTTCTCTGAAATCCTTTTTTTTTTTAATCCTGAAAAATGGGAGCAATGAACAACAACATTTGCATAACCTTTACTTTTCTAAAAGAATCTGGGAAGGGCAGATTGTTTGCTAACAGTAACGCGGATGTGTCTTCTGGATGGTTAGTGCGCCGATGGGCAGGTTAGACTTTCAGTCTCATGTTACATTCCACTGCAATCAGCCCTCCATACTTGACAATTCATTTAAGATTCAGTAACAAATCCTGCTGCATTTCCTTCTGCTCCTCGCTGGACATCAACTTTTTTGGAAGTTTGGATTTAGCATTTCGGCAAATTCAGAGGTACACCGCCCTGCAGCAGAGATTGGGGCATCAGTAAAAGTAAGGCAGCTGAGCAAGGACCAACCCTGATGGGAGGTACGGAAATATGGTGAAGACTTCCCCCTGTTCTGATCCCCGTTTGCAGCCGGGGACCCCAGTGCCCCCCGCTTTCAGACAAGCGGGCAAGCAATAGGCAGGATTGCGCCGCAGTCCTTGCATTTGGCTCAGAGGTCTTGGGTCTTCTACTGTGTATTTTATCATCAGCATTTAAGCTTCTAGGATAATTAAGAACAAATATTTGTTCTAATTGTTTACGACTAATAAATTATGGATTTATTTTAAAAAAATAATCTAACTTTAGATGAATAAATCGCAAACCATCTGGAAACTGGCCACTAATGCAGCTGCCTGTGTACCAAATACAGTCCCTCCCCATTAGCGTACCTCTCCATTGCCTTATGGACGGTGCTGATTGATTGCCAGTGGCTACCAAGTTCAAACCATTGCTTCCACCTAAAGAGTCCAAGAGCCTCACCGTCTGCCCCACCTCCCTACCCTGAAGGCGGTGTCCATCCTTACACCTTACTGTTACAGCTCTGCTCTGAAACGCATCCCCTGGGTAAAGAAAGCCCTGTTGGCAAGGTTGCACTGGAAGAGGTCCCATTTTCTGGCCATTAGGGCATGCCAATATTTTACAGCGCTTCACAAAGAGAGGTCTGACATCTGGTGAGAGCGGTGGGTTTCCTCGTAATGCGCCATTTAGCTGGTTATTTCCAGATTACGTTGGATTTCCATTTGCTACATGTACATTTTCAAAGAAATGCCTGCAGCTAGCATCTTTAAGAGGCATTATAACCTCAAACGTCAGCTACAGGACACACAGGATGTTACTTTCCAAGCCCGCATTCAGTTGCTCCTGCACTGTTTTTCCCCAGGTATTGATCGTTCTTCCCGCAGACTAATTAGCACTCCGATCATCTATTGAATGATATCTCTCCTCTGCTACAAATTGAGAGGGCATTGCGCAGGCTCCCTCTTAACTATCCCATTGCAGAAATACAACGTGCAGCATGGTAACGAATGCACTGATGGGGCAGCGTCAGAACATCTGTTCTCCAGAGATTTGTCATGAACAAATGCTTCCATGTACAAGATTTCATCATAATTATAAGATGTCATTCAAGGGCTCATTAGGAGCAGCATCAACATAATTATAAACATAATATGTAAATATAAAAGATAGGTATTCATAGCTAGATAGGAGAGCTTGTAATCTTTCAGCCTCCAAATGTACTAAGGAAGAGTCAGCGAAATGGCTGTGGTTTTGTACAAGTGTGAGAAAGACTGGAATCAGACTCATTAGGTGTAAGCAAAGCACTTTTAGAAATGCTTTTTTTTCAGTAAAAAAGGGGAATCGGGAACCTTTCTATTTGTAAACTCTCCAAAAAACAGAGTACGTACATCCAAACACCTGAGAGATTAAGAATTCAGAGAAAGTACCCCAAAAGGGAAAATAACACCACAGACAAAACAGGCACCATATGCAGGCTGAAACAGCGTTAGCCAAACAGACAAAAGTTTGCAGAAAAATAAGGCTCCGATTTTCCAGCATTCATTAACGCCAAGTTTTTGTGAGCTCCCTTCCCCTTGATCCTAGCTAAAATTGGGTTTTCTAGCCTGAAAAATAGCATTGACAGGAGCTGCAGGTGCCCAGGTACTTGAAGATCAGGTCTGTAGCCTGCGGTAACTAGTCACATACTCTGCTCTACAATGGTTTTACAGAGGACAGTAATACCTAAAGTTGTAACAGCAACTCAGAGGGAACAGCATAATTGATAGGCCTGAAGAGTGCAGGTAAGTAGAAGGATTGTATTTATATCCTCGGCGTGAAACCCAGTGGGAACCGGGCTATCGCGCACTGGCTAAAGTGCTTGGAAATTGCCACCGATTCCTTTTTGTGTCGAGTTCTTCAGAGATTTAGTTCATTCCGCCATAGAATCCTACTTAATGCCGCCACAACTCATGTTTAACCATTATCACTAGCAACCCGCTCATAAATGCTTCTTCCTTGTCAGCTTCCACGAACAGGAATCAAGGGGAGATGATACTGCTGCTTCCTAATACAAAGGAAGGAGCGACAACGTTTCACAGCGTAGCCTACGAAATCCCCCGCTCTTCCACACTTTTTCACCAGCCTGGTTAACGGAAGAAATCTGATATTTTTGTACTTCGAAATGACTAGCCTTCTTAGGCTTAGGAGAATAAATTAAAATTGAGCCAAAGTATGCCTCAGCTGCAGCGATGGGCAGATTGATTTGCTTTCCATCTGGGAGATTAAATTCCACTGCCAAAAAAATGGCACCAGCATAATTAGCTGTCAGTCAAGTTGCAAAGAGACAGACTATGTGGGATAATTGAAAGCCCTGCAGCTTCTCATTACATACTACAGTAGCCCTATTTGCAAATTTCCACCTTGAGGAGGTTCTCCGAACATGGTCAGGATTGTACTTATTCCTCCTGGCACATTCTTCTGAAGTGAAACCGGAGTATTGCGCAGGGATGGATTAATTTTAAGTAACTTTCGCTTAACCTAAGTTGGTTATAATATATTTGTCAACAGCCCCTGACAGCTCCACTAGGCTTTAATTGCAAGCAAATCCAAACAGCTAGAAGGAAATGGTAGGTCTTCAACTCTGGTTATGCCCAGGAGACGCCCTTATAGGCATAAAAATCACCTCCCTCCTTTTTTTCGTTCTTTTCTCTCCATGCACTATCCCTCCCTCATGAATTCTCTTACTCAGCAAATTGTAATTCATAATGAACCTATCAGTATGCGATATTACAAACATGTATGTTTCATAAAATAATCAACTCTCTTTTTTTCCTCCCCTGTTTCATGAGGCTGGAGCACGCTTCAGCGATCGCTGAGCGTACAGGAAAGTTTAGGAGAGACAAGTAGCTCTGGTGATCGGCCCAAGCCTTGCTGAAGGCTGTGGGGTCACCTCAGCAATGGGGCAAGAGGCAAAAAGGGCCCTCAGAGTAAAACATGTTACAGCCTTCATCCTAAAACCATAGGGAATACGTAAAACAGATTTTTCTTCTGAGTATAATGGGAGCCAGCACTGCCTGCAGCCTTCTTTTAGGGTGAGATGTACTTTCTGTCGTTCTTCCCCAGTAACTTTCTTACTCACCAATAAACCAAAGAGAATTGGGTCCATCGCACTCACCAATTCCCCAGTTTTTAAACAAGAAACAATTACTGCCAGCTCTGGCTGAACACCTCAGCCATCCTTCCCTCCCCAGGGGAGGAGGCAACTGCGCCACTGGCCTTAGAGCTGGGCGTTATCTGATCAGGTCGGCACTAATTGTGCTTTTATATATCCGAGGTGGGAGGGGATGGGGATTTTGTGGGCTTCGCCTGCTTCTGGCAGCTTCAAAGTTCTCCAAACCAGAAAAGTTACTGCTTCCCACAGAAGAGGGAGCCAGTGTCACACCTCCCACATGGCTCCGAAACCTCCGAGCTAATAAAGCCCAGCCTAATACACTAATAACTCTTCTTAAACCAGAGCTTTCATTATAAAGCGTAATTTATGTTCACCTTTAAAAGCACCACAAACCTGAGCCCTCTTACAGGCACAGATTTGCCTCTTGCCTCCCTGCAGCACTTCCTCAAAGCTGGGAGTGTTTCCAGACCTGACGGGACTCACTGGTGTGAACTGGGAGCCAAACTGGGAACAGAACAGGTGGTTCATAAAATGACTAAAGCCGAAGTAACTAGCTTGCTGCTGTGATGTGGTAGAAGACTGGCTTGGCACAAAAGAACAAGACAGAGAGCGCAGAAAACGGTGTGAAACTATTTCTGATTATTCAGGCTCCATCAGAAATATGAACACGCCAATCTACTCCTATGTCTGGAGGGAGCAAGTCAGGATTTAGTACACAGCCAGGTCTCACGCTGGCTTATCCTCACGTATGTTAGGAAAGGGAAAATTGCCCCTCTTGTCTGTGCACAATGCCCCTTTATGATTTATTAGACAGTCCTCCTTTTTTGCCTCAATTACTCACTTCAAAAGGGGGTGGAAATGGGACATTCCTTGCCCTAATACTAAATGCATGTAGTCAATAAAAAAGAAAAAACGCTGAAAAATGTTTAAAGGGAAGGTGCTTAAGTTATTGCAGCCCTTGGGAGCATTAATGTATGTGCCAACAAGTTACTGTATGTGGCTTTAACATGCTTATTTATTCTGCTGCGCAATAAAACTCTGTCTTAAATAGTGCCAAAACCTGTTTGCCATGGCAACCCCTCATCACACATGTGTTCCAGTAGTACTTACAGGCACCTTCTTAAAGAGAAATACACAGCAGGATGAATGGCTTGTGACCTTCAGGGCATTTTACAAAGTTTTAAGCACCCAAGTAAATATTACTTTGGACTGAAACATTTCTTCCAGGTTTTTTTTTTTTTTTTCTTTTTGAGTAACTCTTTAAGCAGTGAAGCAAAGCTTGTTCCTTGCTCACTTCTCTCCAAGCGGAGCTCTAATGACTTGGACAAAGCACAGAGCCTGGTTTTTACCTGGCGGGTCTCAGGCGTTGCGGGTTGGCTGGGGCAGCACGGTAGGAATCAGCTGGTTTTCTATAGTTTCAAGGGCACTGCAGCTGTTCCTGGTGTAATTAGTCATCCTTTGTACTGGCACAAGAAAATAGATGTTTTCCCTCCTCCCATCTGCACTAAATATTTGCTCAGTCTAGCCACTGGCCTTTAAATCCAAGTGTGCACGTGTCCATAATAAAGCCACATAATGCTAATGTTACACTTACCAGTTCTGCAAGTGCCCAGCCCAGGAAAGGGTTTGATTCCACATTCTTTTTCCACCACTTAATTTACTGCTGTGCCTTAACAAAACTGGGGAGACAAGCTCATTTCCCACAGCACGGCGAGCTACATCCATGGATCCTAGCAGCAAATTGCACTAAGCGGAGCAGGTACGGGGTAGCCTGCTAAACCATGCTCCAACTACAGGACTCTGCAGTGTGGGAATCTCTGTAGGAAATCGGGCTCCTTGGGCTGCTCCCCTCTCAGCTGCCTGACCATCGTACCTCAGCTAGACACAGCGCTAAATGGAGGACCAGTTCCACAACCTTTCCAGATACAAATTCCCAGTGGCTCAACAAGCAAAGCCTGATGGATAGTGGCCATTTCTTTTATTATCACTGGCTGTTTGTTCTGCCAACCCATCTGTTGTGCCCAAGCAGCAGCAGTGGAAGGAGCAGCCAGGCAGGTTCTGCCCAGGGAGCGGGGTTGCCTCCAGGAAGGCTTAATTGCCAGGAGTTACCCCATCTGCCCTTCCCTCCTGCCTTCCTTCTCACCTACTTCCTTTTGGGGGTTCACACTCCTTTCCTTCCCTTTTCATTTCAAAGAGCCTTATTTTATATCGCCCAAACTCATCACGGGTCTGTACACAATGATGCCGCCCCTTTACTCCCCGGGTTGGGAGAGGGCAGGGCTGGGTCTGCAGCCCAGCGCTCCACAAGCGGAGGTGGCCGAGGCCATCGGATATCGCTGGTGGAGCCTCTCGGGCAGCTGCTCACCATCTCCTGCAGGGACCCCGCAACATCAGCGCAGCCTGAAAAGCCCCTCAGCCCCCAAGGAGGATTCCCAGGAGATCCCCACCATCACTGGAGGCACTGCCTAGGTGCGAGTCCGTGCTTGGGACATCCCTGAGGACATGCCTACCTCACTGGACTCTACTAAGAAGATTGCTGGGGGAAATTAGAGGTATTTTAGTCCTCTGGCATCATATCATGAATTTCTCCACAAGGAAGTTCAGTTTAATCCTTACAGAAAGAAATCTCTGAACATTATCAGCCTCTCCTGGGCCATGCGCTTTCCCTCGAGCTGACAAACTCCCCTCACTCCATCGCTCACCTAAATCCCTGTCCCAGGCCCTGCTGCAGACTGCGGTGGGAGGGAGAGGGCTGGTCCCAGCAAGGCATAGGGAACATTACCAGCAATGGTTGTAGAGACATTCCTTCCTGTAGCCAGGTCCAGGGAAAAAGATGTCTCCAGCACCCAGGAGAGAAATCCTAGAAAGCACCAAAAAACAGTTGTTTTAAAAATAAATAGATGTATATAAAGCAAGAAAAGAAAACAGTGTATTCTTAATGCTCCATTATTAACGGTGCTCAGTAAGGGATTTTCTGCTTTGCTGGAGCATGTAACAGGCTTAAATAAGAATCCCTATCAGAATATAACTTTGTAATTATGCAGATAACATTTTGTTCTTGCAATGACAACATAAATGCTCTCAAACTGCATTGGTTACACATTTCTATAAATAACAGAGATGTCTCTCAGCTTGCACTTCAATAAAGACCACAAGCGTGTCACCTTGACAAACTACTAACCACTTAAGACTCCAGGCATTTAATAGTGTTGTCCTGTTGTTTTTAGTGAGGCTTTCAGCTACCAGTTCCTGGCACGATTCCTGAAGCAGTTGTGCCAGGGATGAATGCTGATTTCCTAGCCCCATGCTATTAGTTAACCATTTCAGCACAAGCTCAGGTGCATCCTTCTGATGCTCAGTGAAGCCTGTAGAACAACAGCTATCCTGGGGCTGTTGCCAAACACTTCAGTTCTGCTCTTTATCTCCCAAAACAACAATACCACTCCTAGAAAAACATGCAGATGAAATATCCTGCCCTTTTTTTTTTTTCCTTTTCTCAGTGACTGATCGTGTTTGTGATCTCAGTGACCAACATGGAATATAAACACAGCACTCGCATGCCTGCGAATGTAAGTGACAGGACGTAACTCAAAATTTCCAAATGTACAGAAATAAAATGTAACAGCTCTGTACAGTAAATGATTCCTTCTGGCAAACTGTGACCTGCTTCTGTGCTATTGCAGCAAGTGTGTGTTTTACTACTCTGGCAGTGGGATCGATCCCTTCCACAGTAAGTGTTGTAAACAGATAGATTCCTTGCCGGAGAGCTGATTTTGGATCAGCTCCGCGTGAGTTAAAATTTGTGCTGAAATGTCCTATTATGAACACTTGTGTCATGTCTTACAGCTTCCTAAATCCCAACTGGAAAACATCTTGAAATTATACTGGTGTCATCAGTTTAGAAGAACATATAAAGTTCAGTTTATTGAGCTGCAATTTTGCAGTGCATTTGCAAAATTCAGAAAATATGTTAATGTGTTATTTCTCCTAAAAGCAGGCACTGAAAACACACACTGATCTGCTTGTGCATGTGTTTACAATTATTTCTGTACATTACTGTGTCCAAATAGCTGTTAGAAAAATTTCCAAGCTAGTGTGTATATGTTTAGTTTTACTCAAATTCCCATAAACGCATAAGAAATCTCTGCTGCCTACAGACTTTTGAAAAACGTAGTTTTAACTGGAATCAAATATCATGAGTGATACCTATTATTGCATCATTCTTGCCTATTCCATTATAACTTGGAGGCATCGCAGTATGTTATGTCATTACATAGTGCTGGAGGCATGAAAACTCTCCAGGCTGATTAGCATCTTAAAATTTCTCACACTAAAGCACCTAATCCATCGGAAAGGACTGTTAGGTCTCAGCTGATCATTCATTTGTCTCATTGAAACCCTATGACTCCATTTTAAGAGCTTTTTTATAGACTCGTATAAAGGAGAAAGTGAACTTTTTAACATGTTTGCACTCCACTAAGTCAATACACATAAAAAGAAGTACAACTGGGGTTCCTACATGGATATATGGCCCAGAAGTGCTAAGCTGGTAAAGAGATACAGCTACTAGTTAGGCAAGAGATTAACTTTTTGATTTCCTTTTCTTCACTTTGCTAACTTCTTCCTAGAAGCAAGGGGCATCCAGGAATGTGACAGTAGGATCAGCCAGATCCCAGACTCTCCAGACAGATGTTTTAGCCGCTAAATTCATATGTGCATTTTTTTTTTCCCCTAAATTATTCTCTTGGAATAGTCCATCTTACTCTGGTTATTGTTTTGCTGTTGCTTCTCTGTCCAAAACCAACAGCATTTAGCAGGATTCCCACAGCACTGTCATTACTGTCTCTAGAGGACCTTATCATTCAAGGAAATATGCAACTTCTTAAAAAATAACCAGTCACCTCTGTCCCAACAAGTTTATATTGGAGTACTTTGCCCAGTTACCTGGTAGGTTGGTCACAGAGCAGGAGTAAGGATCAAGGGTATATTTCTCCTGCTTGAAGGCCTGGTGTACTTGGCCATCCTGCCACCTACGTATCTAATGATAGTTTGTAAAGCACGGTGGAGTGTTTGACCATCTCATCTACTGTGTGCACTACAGAGCATCTTCTTCTGCCCAGCATCTCTGGTACTTGGTCCTGATCCTTCCCACATCCATACAAAGAGCTGAGTCACGTGAGAGAATAAAATCAAGTTCTCTCCATTGGTGTTGTTGAAGGCACTCGCCCCCCCTCTCTGATGCCCGTGAGATGGTAGGAGAAACTTAGAGGAATCAAGACAAAGAATCTCAGCAGCTGCAAGATGCAGCAAACGAAAGGAACATGTTTTTAAATAGAAACCATCAGTACCAATACAGCTGTCAACTGCGCTTTGCCCAAAAAGTGAATTTTTATTAAGCTCTGTAAAAGCTTTTAAATCTGAAACTTTAAAAGCATTTTTCTGTTTAAAATGAAAGTTTAAAATGGCAGAGCTTTATTGAAAGCTAATGTTAAAGCAAGAGTTTTGCCAAGAGAATCACTGAGATGAATACTGTTATTAGTTATCATTTAAACATCTACATCTTCAACAGTCTTTCAAAAACTGTCTGAAGTAGTACAGTCAGGATCTCCCAGCCAGATGGCTAATGAAATAGCATCAGCCAGCCTTTCCCACAGACGATTACCTCCTTCATAGTCTGTAACTTCCAAAACATCCACATCACTGACAAAGTTTAAAAAAAAAGGTTTAATTCAAAGTTAATGACATTGGTATAGTACCATTGATTGCTCAGTTTGCAGGAACCTGAGTGGCATTGGGAAGTAATGAAAGAAATACAGAAAAGCTCGAAGGACAGCCTGAGGCCATTATCTCAGGCCACATAAATCAATGCAGTTCTTCACTGTCTTTAGGTCTGAAGAACATTTTGCTTCCTAAAAATCCAGAGCTGAGCTATGCAGCCAGGAGGTGGGGACTGAGGGGAGGTGACAGAGCAGTCAAGCAATGGATTTGTCAAGAAGCATAATTTGGGCAGAAAAGGCAAAGAGGAAGTCCCAGGACTTTAGTCATTCTTCACAACAGTTAATCCCACATTGCTATGAGTTGTTACTGGTGGTTCTTGTCACCCACTGAAACCACAGGGCCAGGCTTTGTGGGGTGCCAGCAGGCAGGAGAGAAGGGATTAAAGTGGATCTGGCACAAGGAAGAAGCCTCCTCCGTTTCCATCTTCCTCAAGAAAACAGTGACCTCATCCACAAGCCAGTGGGAATCAGCCAAAAAACCTTCAGATACTCCTTGGTAAGGACCTCTCTGGTACTGCCTTCATAGGCCCAGCCACTTCCCCACCCCCAGCTATGTTTTAAGAAAATTCAGATAGTAAAATCCAGGCCCTGAGTTGGTACATCCTACAAGTTCAAAGCATACAGACTCATCTTCTGTTTCTAGAAGATTTGAGACGTTGTGCTGTGTTTTCTGCATGGTTTCTTCCAGCTCTTGTTCACACCTCATCATCCTCCCTTGGCTGTTGATAGCCCTGTGGAAATGAGCCTGAACTAAAGCAGGGGTCCTGGAACTTTCTGTGGCACAGTCCTCCAAGCTTTCCTGCCACCTTCTCTTCTCCAACCTTTCTATAAGTTGTCCCTTTTAATCTAGGCACATTTGGGATCAGATATGATCTTAACATTAGATCAAGAGCATAATTTGGCCTTGACAAGGAGCTGACTTTTGCCAGGACTGGTTGGAACAGTTCAAGACACGGTAATTTTGAACTGCAGAAGAACTGGGAAGAGAGGCAGCGAAACAGTGGCAGGAACACACAGAGAAATGAAAGAATGAATGAGCAACAAGGAGGAAGAAAAAAAATGGAGGAAAGTATGAAAAAATAAAGGAAAGGAAATCTAGGAGGAGGTGTACAGAGGTTCAGAAAGTCCACTTATATTCAGGAAAAAAGAAAACCCCTCACGTCAGCTAACACAATCAAAGGAAAAGTTGTGAGTTGTCTTGGATGGTGTTTCAGCTAAAACCTTCCAGTTGTTCTTTTTGTTTGCTTGTTTTCTTGAAAAGTATACCCATTAGTCCAAGCTGTCTGAAGGGCAGTGAAAACCACAGAATCCCAGCCATCACCAAGCATCATCTTTTCCTAAAAATACTGTTCTAGGCTGTTATTTATTTGACCAAAAAGTTGAGAACATTTAAACCAGAGGGAACCACAGACTAGAGAAAATGCTTATTAAAACCAGCCTCAAATTATATGTATAGTTTGATACTGTGTTTTTAAAGCTATATAACAATAATTCAGCTCTTTCAAAAGAGTCAGGTTATGCTGCCTGGCAAACCACCCTGGACAAAGGCAATGTTTCCATAGGGGAGATTTTCTGATCTTGTTCTTCTCGGACTCTAACAGCATACCATATGCTTTCTTTGGATCACCCTACACCTTACTTATACCAGAAGACAGCAAGAATTGCCACATCCCATCCACGCACCTACAAGAAAATAAGGAAACTTATTCCAAGGAGGGATGGGTTTTACTCTCCAAGCAATAGTTTATGCCTCTCCATTGACTGCTTGAAGAGCGCTATCCCCATTTGAAGGCTTTGCTTTCAAAATAAGGGTGCAAAAAACACCAGCCACGATGATCTTCCTGGAAAAGAGGACAGAAATTTATGCTGTCCTCTCCTTTCTGACACTGCAGTGAGAAATAGCCTAGAAACTCCTGTTTTATTACCGTGAAATGAGAGTTCAAGGGAGGAGTGTATCAAGATAAGCAGACCTGCAGCTGCTGGATCAAGATAAACATGTACACAGCAAGAGAAAAAATGTTCATTGGTAAGCCTAAAATTTGAGGGAACCAACTGCATTGCCCTGCTCCACAGGTTTTATGCAAGTAACTAATTATCATATCCATAACTGTATTAAGAGCATAACTGCTGGTTAAAATAACCCAGAGAATTAGGTACTTACATAGTTTGATAAACTCGGATCTTAGCTTCATCACAGCAACGTTTCCATTTTGTAAAATAGGGATATCAACACAACTCTTGCCTCACAGAAAAAAAAACCCAAACCAGCCACATTACTTATTCCCCTCTGCCTGGAGGGAAGACCTGGGAGCCACCAAACCCCCTGTTGAGCTATGCCAACCAACAGACAAGACTTCCAGTCATGGGCAAATTTGCTGTGGAAGAGTAGAGGTGGACAGTGCCCAGCCTTAGAAACTGAATGACAGACATTGTGAGAGCAACAGTAACACAGATTCCCGTGCCTCCTATATCACGTTCAAACATCTTGAAATCAGCTGTCCGCTATAAAAGGGGTTTGAGAGCATTGGCATGCAGAGTATGTTCTCCAAGTCTATACCAAGGTAAAGTTTTGCAGGGAAATCTTGATTTATGTATCCATATAGTGCTGAATTGGCCTCATCACCCAGGGATTAAGGGAACCTTGAAATAATTGCAAGCTGCTTATATCACTGGGGTTTTTTTTTGTTTTGTTTTTTTTTTTTTTTTAATTCCCCCCCTCCCAAAAAAAAAGGTTTTGGAGCCTTCTGCTTCCACAGGATCTGCAGACCCTTCCCAACAGTGGCTAATTAGCTTTTGATTCCAAAAGAATGTCAAGAATAAAAGGACATCAGGGTCTTTGGGTGAATGAATACAGGATGGCAAGCCATATGTAAGCAAAGCATTTAAGTGTTTCTACTGTTACCCTAACTCCTAATGGGCTTTGGAAGACCTGGTGGAGCTTCAGTTATGATGGGCAATTTGACAACAATCTGAAATATGCCTTATCCAAAATAAAATCTGTGACACAACAAACAGTCTAGGCAGCAAGCACAATGTTTGCCCATGTGTTACGAGTTTGAACATGTGGAGTAGCATAAAATGAGAATTTGAAATGCTTTAGAGTTTAACTTTATTACCTCACTCAGTGCCTTGTTAACTAGGCCTAATTTTAATCAGCCAACTGTCCTAATTTAGCAGAATTGTCTTCTAGGGGGTGGTGGGAACTACATGTCACTGCCACATTACATTTATTCAAGGAGCAGCATTCCTGGAATGCTTGTCATTCTAAATGGTTTTGCTTCAGAAACAACAGGTAGTATAATTTTATGGAGCCCTGATGACAGTCTTGAAATCCACTTTGCCATATTTCTCACAGCGACAGGATTCTCAGAGATTCAAGTTTCTAAGCTGTTCATTTCGGCAAGATCACCATGACTCTGCTCCCACCTTGCAGAAAGGTCAAGAGAAAACCATCCTGAAGACAGCTCTTGGGCCAAAATACTTGGACCTTTCCATACTGGGACAGTTCATCAAAAGATCTCTGACTTCCCTTAACTCTAAATGGCAAAGTTTTCAAGCAGCTCTTTGCACACACACACACCCTTTATTAAGACAACCTGTTTCTTTTTAATTAAAAAAGCCAGTGCCCTCCTGAGAGATAAACAAAAGGGAGGGGGAACCACAGCCAAGCGAACAGGATCCACTCTCTGATACGCAGTTTGTGCATGGTTAATGGATGTTGGGCATTAATATTTCTTACCCTTTTGTCTGTGTTCACTGTAATAGAAACCCCTGTCTAGACTGAGTGGCTACTACAAGTAATCCCAGTAATATCCAGTAAAATCACTCTGAAATGCGATAGCTATAGTTATCAAGGAGCACCAGGATTAACTTGATTGATTGAACAATGGACTTCTGGTTTTTAACATGATCTATATGTGTCCCAAAAAATCAAAAAATATACATATGGTTGTAAACCCTTCAATGCAGGGCAACTTATCATAGTCTGTAAGTGTACTGACACACCCTAAAAGGAGAGAGATTAGTGCTGCTCCAAAATGAAAGGATAAATGGCAACAGCCATAAAGAAATACTTTCACTTAACCAGCTTCTGCAAGGACAGGACACATCAGCCTCTCTACTGGCAGCCAGTGAACAAAAAATACATACTTGGATCAATCTTTCCTTAAAAGCCCTCTCCTGAAAAATACATCATAAGTGAAGATTTTTGCAGTAAGCCCAACCAAGAGAGCCATCTTCTTTTCCTAGAGCAGCCTCTGCAGTATCTCAGTAAATAACTATTTCATTGAACAAGGAGAGCTAGGTTCTGCCAAGAGGTATGAGATTACATTGAATGCATTTGCTGAATTTAAGTGAGTAGTAAAACTTCTATACCCAGGTGTAGAGCATCATCCACCTCTGTTATGAGCACATGTTGGCTTTCTTGCTGACCTAGGTCTGCAAGCATGCATCCGATACCTTTGCTTTGAGCTTAGATACCTGTGGTGTGTAGGGTTGATCTTTCTGAAGACTGATTCACATCAGTGAAAAATTAATTAGTCAGAGGTACAAGACCTGGAACCAGAACTCCTGCATTCGTTTCCAGCTCTGCTCATAGTCCTCTTTCTGAATTTGGTCAAACCTTTGAGTTCTTTGTACGGGCTGGTATGAGTTTGGAAATGAGAAAAACACTTCTATCTGGCACAATGGAGCTAACATTCAGTAACTAAATGCATAGTTAGGTAGAAGATGAACCACTTCTCAAACTAGGAAAGTATCAAGCTTTAGAAAAGTTACTTGATAAATCAGTTTCATCTAAGGAATCACCACCTAAAGAGCTGAATTTTATCTCTAGAGTTCATAATCAATTCCCACTAAATTGAAAGGGAACTATCTTCACTCTACAGCAGCACCCAGCTATAAGAAAAGCGACAAAAAATAAATATATGGTTACCAAGAGTTTTAGTACAGTGACATTCTCTTTAGGAACAGCTTTTGGAATGACCCAGCAGGGAAGTAGGCTTTTTTGCTCATGTATGGCGTACTGATAGACAACACGATTGCAAAGGAATGGAAAACTACTAACCTTAGCAAATTCTTCTGATGTTCAGGTTATTTCTGCCCCAGTTGTGCAATAACACAAAATATTCAGTCACTGAATTTTCAAGCTCTGTCTCACACTGCAGCAAAGAGGCAAGTTTCCTTCCCAAGCATCTCTACCTTCCCTTTATATAATACACCTATGAATCACATTTCCTTTGGTTCCTGCATTAAAATGGCAGAACAGGTGGTTCAGGTTTGTTTGAAAAAACAATTAAAAGAGCTCTCACTCTATTGCTAATTGTTAAGTAGCTCACACTTATTCACCTGGGACTAGTCTGCTGCAACAAGGCTGCTTGTTCCCTTTGTTTCTGTAAGTAATCCAATTTGAGCAGGGCAGAGCAGGAAAGGGAACTCCACAGAAAGTCCCTCATTCATTATTTTTTTTATTTTATTTTTCTGGTAGAAACATTTTTATTTCTGGAAGCTGGGGCTGTACCCACTGCCCAGCTTTCCTCAAATGCTGACCAAGTCCAACATTTAAAATGAGGAAGAGGTGAATGACTTAAATCCCTTCCGCTCCACCAGCCACTATGGAGCTGTGACGATTTCTTAGGTAAAGACATGGTCCATATCTAGCAAAATGTGGTTAAAGAGCTCGCTGTGCTGACCTGACATTGAACCTTTCACTGAGCCATTCTCAGTGCAGGAAAATATTTATTTTATTACAGCCCTGCAGAACTCATCCCGGTCCAGGCGCTCAGATTAAGACCAAATGTGTTGAGCTTGCATTAGGTGAAGTTATGAGAGATCTGTATTTGGGATTTTATCTGACTTCTTTTGTAGATGCTAGTGATGCTGAAATGGCACAAAATAAAAGAATTGCAATAATAATAGCGCTCATGGCATCTTGCAGGTTCTGTTGGGGACTTCGTAAAGGGGATAGCCCTTTAAGTGTCAAATACTGTTTTCAAAGGATTATGTAACACAAGTCTCCCTGAATCCTAAGAAATTCCTTTTACAAGGAAATTCATGAGGCTCTCCTGGCTGGCTGAGCAACGTCAAGCCTTCAAGTCTTGGCTGACGTCAGTTCCCTGCACATCACAGGGCCTGCAGGCAGCTCTGGGCCTTGCTCGGTAACGGCACTAACCCTCCCAACAGCAGGAGGGAGGTGGAGGAGGGAACCTCTCCCCAGCCGAAACTGGAAAGATGTCAAGCTGTGGAGAGTTCATGGTGGACATGTGTCTCTAGGCACAACCCAGATCTGATCTTGGGAATCCTGAAATATGATAGAAGGGACCATCTGACCTGTACTGAGACCTAAGTCTGAGAGGTACAGTAAGACACCAATGAAATGCACCCATACGTTTCTGATTTTCACTGCGTTAATAGCTATTTCAATAGCAGTGAAAGAACTGAAATCTCCCGGGGTTAGACATTGATGAAACCATTAAAGAGTTTTCTCACCAAAATTTCTAAGTAATCCATGTTCTCATGGTAACAGCAAAATCCCTGTTAAAATATAGTTGCAAATATCCTGTTTCTTTTTATTGCTGAGCTGATATATCAGACCTGGGATATGAGATATATGATATTTCCATTACAACCATAATGTCTCCTTGGGACCTATATGGTGTCACTGTGTATTACCAGACTTCAGGAGTGATCCTGAATACAAGGATTTTATTTACTAAAATATCACGTATACCGGTTCCTGATCCATCTATTGTAATACAAAAAAAATGAAAACTAATGAAAAATAAAAGCTAATTCCAATATTTTAAAGCCCAAATGTAAATTTCAAACTTAGAAAGTGTGGTAGGGAAAAACAGAGGAAAAAAGTGTGAAATCAAATTTTTTTTTATCTGGACAAGATCACGAAATGCCAAATAAATAGCATGAGGTTTTATTAGTGTCTCTGGGCTTGTTTCTGCGACAGTGTGAAAGAAACCTTTATAAAGGGGGCATTATTTGAAGACGCCCCCAGTTCTCATACAATTTTCCGAAAGCGTAACGATATATCACTAATACAGAAACTGAGATCTGCCACAGTATTATCTATCCGATCTATTTGGAAGTAGCATGAGACGTAAGGAAGGGTGGTGAGATGCAGATGTTATCAATTAGCCAAAGAAGTTAACAAAACAACTTCAAACCGCAACAGTTGTTCCAGCTGAGAAGCCTGAAGTTTGAAGTGGGTATTTAGCTGTTGCTGTGTGCTCACTTCTTTTGTGTGCGCTGATAGGAAGCCAGTCAGACCACAGCTGTGAAATCCCAGCTTTGGGAACCAGATCCTCCCCATCAAATCCAAGGGCCAGGAGGCAAGACTTGCATTGCAAAGGATGCCCAGTCCCGAGGCAAAAATCACAACTAAAACGCAACGGGTCTTGTAAAACGGTTATTGATAAAGTGAGTGATAAAGAAAAGTAAACCCACTTCTGTCAGTGGCAAAACCAGCAGTGATACAAAGTTTATGTGAATTGCTATCAAAAAGAATTCCTCCAAATCATGACAAATAAGGCAAATGTGTGGGAAAGGATGATCAGGTCTAGAAATAGAGAAGAAATTTGCTTGTTCTATGCCCTGAAATGCCACCACCTGAGTGAGGTGCAGTCGCACAAGAGTACGTGGGTTTTTGCAAATACTTCTTCATCTTCAGGTTATGCTGACTCCTCGGCACCATCCGTTGATCACTAGCTAGAACAGCCGAACTATGGCAGAAGGAAAATCAGGGATTTGTATTTGCTACTGACAAAAAAATAGCAGATGTCCAGAGCACAGGAGAGACTAAAGACCTTTCTTCCCTAGCGCAGCTGCAGGACTCCCAGCCCCTGTCTCTCTGTGGCTTACTTGGTGCAGCCTCTGACCATCCTAGCAGGCCCATTATGTCCAGCTAAAGCTGGTATTGAAAGCCAGCCTACAGATGCACCCAGCGGGACTAACGTGATTGTGCTTTCAGCCACTGAAGGCACTGCAGGTTCAAGAGCAGCCTGAGGATACTGTGGGATATAAGGGCAGTGTCTAAAGCCCGTGGGTACAAGCACAGCCTGTGGTGCTTTCTGTGGAGCCTACGTGAGTTGAGCAGAAGCTGCTTATCACCTCTGTGAGGAAAACTCATCCAGACTGCACATTCTGCAAGAGTCAAAGCAGAGTCTAGTAAACAAGTAAGCTCAAGATAAGTACAGCTTGCCTGCAAAGGCATGATGTCTTGATTGTGACAAGGCTCCTGGCGATGTCCATGGCCCAAAATCTTGGGTGGGAGACGGAAACATATGGCAGTGTTCAGCCAACAAGGCTCTTTGGTGACAAGCCCACAATGCAGAGCAAACCAGGGAGAGATCGTGGGTTACATGGTTGGAAGCATTAGGAGACCAGAACAACCAAGACTAGCTGAGTAATTGTACTTATCACAGGTAATTAAAAAATCAGTGTGATTCAGAAGAGTGCAGCCAGAGGCTTATAAGCCAAAACATAGCGTGGAGTGTGTGTGTTGGCATGGTTTAAAAGAAATAACAGCAAGAAATACTACATTCTCTGATGCTGAAGTGACAGGAGAGAAACAATAAAAAGTTGCTGTACCTGCAGTTTGTCAGTGAGCTCTACAATATGCCGAGAGCAAATGGGAGTGAAAGAGTTTATTTCAATGCCTTGGAGCAAAGAGCCATCCCTTTTCTACCATGAGTCCTGCATGACATGGCCACTAGCCCAGAGCTGCTGCGATCCATGGCGTGTCATTTGGATTGCATCTGCTGTAGTCTTGTCTAAGGTAGAACACTAACTTCATTGAGCTCATTGGCAAGTGGTTGCACCATCACACAAGCAATTTGAACAAGGTCTGAGTCACGCAGCCGTGGCACCTGGTGCACCAGTCCTTGCATAAAATAGGACTGAGAGAGGCCTCCTGGGTCGCCGAGCCTTGTCTCCTGCTATCACAGGCACCATGTCGTATAATCCCCTTCATAAACGCAGCAGCAGCTGTGGGAGAAAAGCCTGGAATGGCTAAGGATGCTGAATGTGAGGTGTTACAGGGTCCCGAGTCAGGGGGATTTGGAGTATGCAAAGAATGCAGCTTTGTGCTGTTTAGAAGAGCAACATAATATTTTATTAATGAAGCTGGAAAGCCATATATCCAGGGAAACATCCAAGACCTTAATTATGCCAGAGAGGCATCAGGGTAATGCAGTACTTGCTTTCTACTTCTGGCCTTGACTTCAGAGAATTATTTTCTTCTGTTTCAACATTTGGTTGAGCACAACATGCCAGCAGGAGAGAAAAAAAAAAATCAGACTGGTTTCCACTCCTGCAAGTACTGTGTCTGTTTTAAATCATGAGAGAAGGAGACTTCTAATAAGGCTGATTCATATAATGATGTATTTTACAAGCTATTCTCAGCAGATTCACTGCAATATGTCATTCTTTATGTACCATGAGAGATATATGAGCACACGAGCTTACGAAGGGTGGGGAAGTCTCTGAATAACTGACCAGTTTTGCACCTCGTGCTGGAGAAGGAGAGAAAGAATTGGAAGTTCACATAGACTATTGCTTCCAAACCCTCCAGACCTCAGGTCAGCTGTGAACTCCACTCCAATAAATAAGAACATTACAAGACTTGTGTCTTAAAACTTATTTCCAAGGAAGTGTCTCATTTTATTGCAACACGAATAAGAGACTCTAAGGTAATATTTACTTTGTTTTACATTTCATAAAAAAAGAAGACTGTAATTTCATGGAGGCTCTAACAGAAATTCCTCTTTCCATCCAAGCGGAAGAAATCATGTTCAGGACCTTTCCCTGAGGGCTCGAGGAAAGCACATTAACATGGCAACTCCCACTTCGCTTTATTTGTGAGTTACTCTTGCAGGAGGATGAGGCTGGAATTGAGAGAAGCTATAACTGGACTAACTGGCCAAAGCCTGTGACATTAAGGGGCAGGCAAGGATGCTGAGAGGATAATCCCAAAGATGCAGCTCTCCAGCTGATGAAAATCAGCAGAGCCAGATAATCACTGAGAGAGATTCCCACCTAGAAAGAAGGTAATTGCAGGGGCTTTAAATAAAAGGGTGCAGTAGTTACTCCAGCTCTGCCTGTCACTCCTGTCACTGCTGACTTTCCCAGCACTGTCTTTTAAGGTGCTGGAGGAGGGGCCGAGGCCCTTTTAATGAAGTGAAAGGATGAGCGGGAGGCCTGTCCAGAACAGCAGTGGAAAGAGAAAAGACATATGCAGAGAGCCCTGTGCATGGGGAAACCAGAGCCGCAGCCTGTTCCAGACGCAGGAGCCGCTGAAGCACAGATGTCCTCAGGAAATCTCCACGCTGCGCCCCAAAGAGTTTTGGCCAGGTGGGAGAGTGAGTCACTTCCGAGGCCGCACCAGCGCCCGGCTCTGCCGCACGCCAGCCGGCCGGCAAGGACGGCCCCGGCAGCGCCTGGCCCCCCGGGACCGCTCGCCGAAGGACGGTGCAGGCGTCTGACTGGTGAGTCCCACCTGGCCGGGGCTTTTCAAGCTGTATATCCCAATGGCGCTGTCGCAGGTCTTTTCCACGCGTCTCCTTGCAAGCTCCGTGCCTGCTGCATCGAAGGGGCCCTGCTTTACCCTTTTTCTCACCGCCGATGTAGCAACCTGATTTCTGGCAAGGGGAGCTGGCTGCCGTTCCCTCAGCGGGCTGCCAATATACCTCCTCTTTCTGGCCCGAGGGGCCACCGGAGAGTGATACGGGCTGTTGCCAACTCCGTCTGCCTGGGAACAAGGGACCCGGCTTGGAGCCCAAGCCCAAATCTTAGCGGTTCCCTGCTGCTAGCCCACAGACCAGCCCTTCTGGATTTCTTGAAGGCAGGCTGCCCTTACTTACTAATTTTCTTAATTTTTTGTGGCCTCGTCGGTGACTTAGTCATAACACCAGGGTCAGCCACCAGCTGCTGCCTATTCCCACGGTATAACCTGCCCGCTTCACTGTCTTTCCTTAAATGTAATACGTGGTGCATTTGTGTCTGGTACTTTCTCTTGTTTCTGCAATTGAAATTTTATCCGTTCATGGAGTGCCCGAAATTCTGCAGAGACACTTGGCCTGAATACTCATTTCATTGTTGAAAGCCAATACTGCTTTAACAGATGCAGTAAAATTGTGAGAATCTAAAGTTCACTTTTCTGCTTTAACTACCATAGATGAAAGAAGTCTACTCCACACAGCTGAATGCCTCTCTTGCTTGCTGGCACATTAGTTTTAAAGGTGTTCTGGTAGTTTTCAGTCCTCTGTGTTGCCTAAGTACTTTTGTCCAGATCCTCAGCTGGAGTAGATGGATGCAGCTATGCTGCAGTCAGCAGAGCTATGCTGATTTATACCACCAGGCATACTTTTTTTATACGTAGATATCCTTAGAATGTAATCACCAGGCTCCCTCAAGCTGATTCCACATGACTTGCAACTGCAGTTTCAAAAGCAATGGTGTTCCTGAAGCTTCGGCACCCCTCGCAGTGTGTTCCCACACTGCGTAGGCACCTCTCCAGGGTACAAAGGAATCCAGACCAACACCAGTGGCAAACTCCTAGCCTCCACTTGAAGTATCGTTCATCCTTAGGCATGCTTGACTGTATAATTATTGTATTGCCTTGCACAATTTCAAACAGCGTTTCATAATGACACAGAAATCTCCAGACCAAGCTGTCAAATTATTCTCATTGCAATAATTTTAAAAATACAAAACCTGTCATTTCTTCACCTCTGGGAAACAAAAGCAGAACAAGCCAAAGCATTAGCAGTGCACACTCTGTCTAAACCCGATGTCTTTATATTCTCTTTCAATATCATTTCTGCCCTGTGAGTTAGACCAGTGCAGACCAGTTCCCTTCTGCATTTGCAGCAGCTAAACACCCTGTGGAGATATTAGGCTCTGTTTAGTGTACAGAACTTGCAGTCCCGAGTTACACAGCTATCTCCATTCAGCAACACAGTTCCTCTGTTCTCTGCCGACCTTGCAGGTTTGTCACCATTTGAAAACAATTATTTTCCTCTGACTTGGCATTTTTGGCTTCTACCCAACTGCTTGCGGGCACTTTGGGATTTATAGTTAAGAGCTCCTCAAAGGAATAGTTATCCTGAAAGTTGAAACTATTTCCAAAAGGCTAAAATGTATCTTTCAGCTGAGTGTGGTTTTCCCCCTAGAATTGCTTCATATGGATCTAGCCAATTCATTTTCCTGCAATGAAGTGGTTGCAGGAATACCTAAGGACTGGGGCAGAGGGAAGAGGATGATTGTCTCTTACCACCAGGGACTTTAAAACAGCTGGACAATTTACTTCCCTTTTGAGATGCTTTACATAGTGGACAGATGTGAATCAGATCTTCTAACCGGAATAACTTCTTGTGAAGAAATAATGTCGAATAAAGTAATTTGGCTGGTAAGCGAAGCTGATAAAGGTTTTTAATGTTCACAAGAGAAGGAGAGGGGAAGATCCAAGGATTATGGCCAGACCCAGCTCCCACTGAAGTGTTTAGTTCCCAAAGGGGGAGTCCTTACACACCTAAACACAAAGGTCCTGACCCTGGCAGCCTGTCTTCCACCATGCACCATGAGGCTGCATCGTCAATGGGGAACACTGGGAATGGGAGGTTAGCATAAAATTACATCGGCTGTAGCCACCCTCCAGACTGTAAGTTGGGACCTTGACATCCTTGTATGCTGTATAGTGATGAAAATGATTGTGTGTAATCCAAGCGGGCATCTGGATCCCAACTTTCCTGGCTAGTGTTTAGCTGTAGGGAAGCCCAAGCAAGCCCCTAACTTTGAACAGGGGGAACTGTGTGTGTAGCAGAAGTGAGATTCCAACCTTGGAATTGACACCGTTTCCCTAGCTGAAGCTTTCCAGGCCTTGGTTTCGAAGGTGACTATCTGATAGACAAAAACAGAAATAAAACAAACGATGTCAAAGTGTTTATCTTGCAGTTAGCTCTTATTCATTGTAGTCAAGACATCTTTGAATTACTCCTCAAAAACACACTAGCAACAACAACAACAAAAAAATTAAAAAAAAATCCATGGTTTTGGCGTAAAGAACTTCTCTTCTTTCCTGGGGTAAGACCTCTAGCACCTCATGCTGTTCTCACTTTTTATAACTGTGGAAGGTAAGATGTTAAACTAGATCTGGAATTTGTGCTTTGATCACTAGCTATGGCATACAAGAGGACATGCCAAGTGGAACTTTCTACAGTCCTCTTAGCAAACTCCCTTCTACAGATCACAGAAAGATCTGGACCTCAGTCTGGCACATTTCAGACTTGCTGATTTCTGTAGTTAAGAAAATAAAAAAGGAGCAA
The DNA here is from genome assembly GCF_018139145.2 of Gymnogyps californianus. Classification (NCBI taxonomy): domain Eukaryota; kingdom Metazoa; phylum Chordata; class Aves; order Accipitriformes; family Cathartidae; genus Gymnogyps; species Gymnogyps californianus. The sequence goes on from NC_059484.1 coordinate 18,031,617, forward strand.
TGCCACTAGCAGCTCTTTTGGAAATGTTTGATACCCCAGCCTTGTCACGTAGCTTGTTCATGGTGCAGTCAACTGGAGTGGCCTTGGTCATTCCAAGTAATGCTCCAACTCACATTTCTGCCCCCTATTATGACCCACTCATTTAATGGGAGACAAATATTTTAGTCATCTTCCAAGTCTGGTTTCTGCAGTTGCAATATCTTCCTGAAGTATAGGCTTTCACCGGCTCATCAGTAAAACATGCAAATGACTCTGGTAAAAAGAAGTGAATCCATGCACCTTTACACTGCCAGCAAAATGTCAGTAATTTTTGATAATGACTTTAGCACAAGTCGGTTGAACTGAATGGTCAGTGTGATTTGTGTCATCGTTCTGATGGTGAGGGTCATGCGTGGTCTGGAATGGCAATGCCACTTGACCAAAGAGAGTAACAGGAAACCTACACAAGCTCATGCATAGACAAAGAATTGGGTATGTACAGAATTATTTCCAACATAAATAAAATAAATTAGTATCCACACTGGGTCTAAAAAGGATTTTCAAGGCTTTGTCATTGGATGAGTCTATTCATTTGCAATTAAATGAGCCTTTTCTCTTTCCATTCACAATAATATAACATCCTTGTAGCTATTACAGCAAAAGCAATATATCAAGCTCACCCTTAAATAGGTATTTAACAGTTTATATTACATTATAACAGGTGGACATGAGAAAGAAAGCCAGCACTACTGGACAATAAGCTTCGTGCTGCTTGCCAGCTGTCTATGGACTGTGATCTGGGAAAATATTCACTTAGGAAAATTGATCAGAGACAGGACATGGACATGATATAAGTTGACACCTCTGCCTTCTGCAGAGCACTCAGACTTACACAAGCAGATACATCAAATGGAATTGAGCCTGGCTGTTTTACAAAAAAGCATCCTACATCAACGCTAGCTTTGGCCATACTTCATCCTGGGGAATAATTCCTGGCATTCCCTTTGACTATTTCTCAACACATCGATGCCTGAATGATCTCACTGGAAAGCCCTTCTCACAGGATGTGCCGTCCTGCCAGGACTCTGCTTCGACTTAGCCAGTGCTACCTGCATGCACTGATCCATCGGGAGTGTCTGCAATTCCTTGGGATTCCTTTCCCGTCTGAGAGACCGTCATTAAAAACTGTTAGCAAATTCTGTTTATAAGTGGTTAAATCTGTTTCCTGAAAGAAAAGTGAAACCACAAGTGGGATAAAAGAGTCAGGGGAAAATTCCTAACACCTGGAATCCAATGCACTTTAGAATAAAATACGATAAATTTGCTTAGTGAGTGACAGCAGCACTTGGTAGGAATACAATTGTGAAGCACACGATTTATCAAAGCTGTGCTTTGCCTCACAGCTTTATCGGGCAGATTTCTTTGCAGAGCTTGACTACATCACCATCTGAAAAGCTCACATAAAAATGCAAAGTTAGGTCTTACCTGCCTTCACCCGCCATGCAGTCCCTTGACTTGCACTGGATTCCTGACACTCTTACCCCTTGCAGACAAGAGCTCCGTTCAGCACAAGTTTTAGGTGATATTCAGATTGCTTTCGACACCCAGAGTGCTTAATTCTTCAGGCTGTCTGGAATATATTGGCATCAATGGTGAATAATCCCTCCCAAGTCATCACATCAGGCCTGCTTTAGTAAATCTTTCCACTTATTAAGAACAAATTTAAACCGCCCAAATACGCTTATTTTTGTAAGGAGTCCTTTAAAAATAGTTCGTAAATTTATGAGCCAGCATACACTGCAAAAATACAATAAAAAAGAAAAAAAGTCAGTGACACATTTTAGCCCAGTTTAAACTGTCAGCCGAATCCTCCCATCTTGTACAAAGCAAACAAGAGGTTTTGCATAAAAGCAGTCAAGCAAAGTCCTGCTGGGGTTAAGATGTTCTTTCTGAAGCGCAGGGCAACACTTCGTCTGCTTTATTAGCCCGTGGCTGAGCTGGTATCCACATTCCTGAACAGGCAGACAGGATTTAGAGAGGTACATGTGCAGACCCAGGGACTCCGCACCTCTGGAGGAGCGGAGGGGGTCTCCCCTGGACCCAGCTGAACACGCAAGCCTCTTGCACGAGCTCCCTGTGCCCTTGTTACTCACACCCATGCCCAGGAGAAGCCAGCCTGACTCAGAGCAGCAGTTACAAAATGGAGTCCCTGAAACCCTGGTGTATCCCCTGCTGTAGGTTAGGCAAGTTCATATCTGAAATGTTGCCAGACACTAAAGGGGTCCTGGGGAGAAAGAAGTCAGGGGACCAGTTGCTTGGAGGAAGCTGCAGGCTGCTCATGGCAGCCCCGGGGAGCAGGGCTCGTGGCTGCGCTCTGTATGCCCAGGTCTTAGCCGAGCAGTGGGGCCAGCATATTCCAATATTGTCTAGGAGATACCAGCAACACTCAGGAGAGTTACTGTAAAATCTTAGTGACTTGGAACTTTATGTAACTGAAAGCCAGACTTCCTTCAGAAGCACGCTTACCACTTCCCTCAGGCCGATGTACTGGTGCAAATACAGCAGCCGCTGCCTGGCGAGGGGACCTTGCCCTCCCTTCACAGCCCTTTTGCAAGAGGGTAGCGCCCTTGGACTTCTGCTGAGATGTACCCTCACTTGTGGGTGTGCAAGCAGAGGTGCAGGTCCAAACCCAGGTATTATCATACTCTGCCCTAGAGCATGCTCTGTGAAAATCGCAGTGTGTTCTTAAATCGATGATCCTTTTAAAGAAAGAGACTGCCAATGGATGGAGAGTTCATTGGTATTGCAGGAGTGTCTTTTAAAGATGTTCCCCCAGGGCTGGCTTGAAGCTTCTCCTTGACAGGTGTATGTAACATACCGAGATCCAGGGAGAAATCCTGCCTTGTCAATTCAACTGAAATGAGTCAATGAACCGAAATGACAGAGTCGGCGGTTTCACATGTGGGTTAATTTACAGCATCTCTAAGTGTCTGCCATTTCAGTACTTGGAAATCCTGTCACATTCTTTGAGAATGTATGAATTATAAATTCCCACTAAAGGCCTCACACATACAGATGTTTCGAGTGTTAGTAGTTGCTTATTTTTCCTTTTCTATGTAACAAAAAAGACAAAAGGAGTTGCAGCACATTCCAGAGTAATCTATTGCCCAATAGCAACAATACTTCCCTATGCTAGTAACAGTTGTATTTACCATTCAGGAAGGTATTCTTCTACACTTACAATACAAGTAAATATAAAGCATTTTGTTCTCTTTTTTATTCAGGCAGATTTATGCCTTGAATAAAGCCCACATCTCAATGTATAGCCAATATTAGGCAAGTCAAAACAAAAGCTGATTTTAATAAATACATAGTTTGGGGTCTGAAAAGATTTTGCCTTTTTTCCACCAAAATATACAAACGCCAAGTATACACCTCACAATATTCCCACTGAAAGCAAGCGTGATTACACTGCATGAGGCACGATCAAAGCAGAAAGGTGTGTTTGTACAGCACAGAGAACTGTACTGACATATCCAGAGAAGATGATGGTATCTTGCTGCCACACTGGCCTCTAGGTTTAAAAATAGCAGTTCTGCTGCAGAGCACTGTAACTCCGTCTCTGATTTTCAACTGGAACCTTTTGATGGGAAGAAAAGCAGAACAGGTATCTCTCCTAAGCCAAAGACTGATCTGCAGGTTTCTCCAAGACTACCATCTCAAAGACCTATGGACTTGAGAAAAGGGTGGTTAATTTTTTAATTAATTACCTACTTTGAAAATATCCTCCACTACTCTAGACTGCATCGTAAATTATTCCCCAAGTTTTCTGTATTCACATAATCCTAGATGCTCTGTAGTAATTAGGTACTAACTACTATTTGAAAAGTTGACTGCACACAAGCGTATGTGATACTATGGCTAGTCTGGAGCATTTTTTCTAGAAGTTCTGTGTTTCTGTGAAGAGCTACAGTCACCACACAGTAGGCACATCACAGTGTGCAAAGGGATATTGTGTTCTGCATCAGCAATTGTCACAAGCCCCAGCAATGTGCATCAAGCTCAACACGTTTATCATTGCGGCATGTGGTCTTGTGGTATTGCAATACATGGGATAGACCTGATACAATAAAGCCAATTTCTATTTAATTTCTGGAGGTACATTCCTCAGCCCGATTTCCCCCTGCCAGCCTCCACGAGGCTGTGATAAGGGAGCGCAAAATCTTCCCCATGCTGAACTGTCTGACTTCAGGATCCATTTTTTGGTAACAGTTTCTCTTGCTGTGACTGCATCAGTAAGCAGTGATAACAGCTCTGTTCTCCAGGGCCACATTAAGCTGCTTCAGGGCGGACTTTTTTATGTCTTCTTTCTCATGCCATTATGCACAGGCTTCATGTCCAAAAAAATCATCTGTCACTTCCAGTTCCTGCAGCATTATTCTGACAAAAATCAGTCACTAAGAAAGTCCTTGATGTCAGAGGTTTCATGAAAGCAAAGTAATAAATATTGCAGCAGTCAGCTTGTCTTCAGAGTCCTGGTGGTTTTGCCAGAAATCTCACTTACTCCTTCAACACTGTGTTGTCAAAAGAATTTCATTTGTTGGAGTTTCTCTTTCCTTCCACTGCTTTTTTTTTTCCCCTCCTCCCCTTTTCCTTTTCTTCTCTTCCCAAGGAAATGAGGGGCAAATACAAGTGAGATACTGTACCATCTTTATCACTCCACCATCTGCAAATGGTTTCATTCTGCTGACAATTTCACATGCAACCTTATAAAAAGACCTGGCTCACTTATGCTGCTAACTTCAAAGATGTACAAAGCTGTGTCAGACCAGTCTATGCTGGTGGGGTATATAATAAGAGGCTGTGTTTGATTTCTGTGAGAATCTATCTCTGTGTCAAATGGCTAATGGGTGAGAAAACATTTCTTCCAGTTGTAGAGCTCAATCCTTCTTCAAAATGAAGGCAGAGAACAAATTAGCGGCCCAGTGAAGCTAAGAAACCCTAGAAGTAAGGAACGAACCTCTGAATTTTCCCCTCCATTCTGCAGAGAAGGCCATGAAAGCTCTTGGCATCCCTGCAAATATTTCAATGGGATTCAATATGGTTCTTTTCTCCTTTTAATAATTTCTCTGTGCCAGAAGTTTTGTGAACTCCTGGAAGCAGGCTACCAAACTCAAGTCAACTGCATAGTGCCCGTCTTTGCCCAAACCATCTTTTCCTTTGGATGGTGCTGTGGACAGGCCAGATGTGAAGCGGCAATGCCTGACCCTGCCTGTCCTTCCGCAGCTCCAGACTGTTGATTCTAACTAGTTCTGCCGTGCGCCCACCCCTCCCAGCTCCCATTCAAAATCAGTAGGCTTTGGGGATGCTCAGGACCTTGCAGTCTTGTGCTCGGTCTGGCCTGCTTCCCTGGAGTCCATGGTTCAATGCAAAACCTTTGTACCTGACAGAAGGACAAACGGAAACGAGTCTTTTCAGCCTCCTTGTTAAAGGCACCTTCCTGAATGTTCCAGTGGCTGTTTTCTTCACATGGGCATTTTTCTATTTTCTATCTGTTAGAGGAGGTCATGACATTGTATTTTGCCCTGTGGAAATTTTAAACAAAAATAAAGCTATTTTAATTTTCATTTCCAGTTCCTCTGAATATCAAGGGAATGTACATTAACCCCTTTTCTTTCAAAATGACTTTTTAATGAAAACATGTTTTTCCCAACGCTGAAGACATGGCTTTCTGTTCTCTTGAACACTCTTGGTTTTGTTTTAAGTAGCTCTGACGAAAATTACTTTGGTTCTCTTGTACTAGAGAGCTTCCATGTAGCAAGGCAGAACATTGCCTTGAAATGAAGAAAACATATCTCTGATTTTAATCTTTTTATAAAAAGCCTTACTTTTTTCTCTGTCTCATTGCTCATATTTTAAAAAAACAATTATCAAATAGAAGAGGAGAAAATCCTGAGTATTGTTCTTTGGCTCTGTGCTCAAATTGAAGGTTTTTAAAATTCTCCTTGGCTGTTCACAAGCCCAGAGGATTTCTTTTTATTTTTTAAGCCTCTCTAGAAAGTGCAGCTTTTTCTCTGGGGACAAGTTCTAAAAGAAACAAATCAGAGATGAGGAATTTTAGTAGTCAGTTCACTCTCTGGCTCATTCCTTTGTCTCTCTCCTGTCAAGACACTTTGATTCTGCATCCCCCACATATCTCAGCCTTTCGAGGCATTTATAAATTATAGAAGTATTTATTATTGTGGGGAAAATATGATCATTCACTGAACTCATCGTGAACTTTGCACGCATGCTCACTCCTTTTGTCCTGAGATTTTTTTTCATAGCAAGCAACTCCCTTGCTTAAAGTCTGCAGACTGACTTCTAAGGCTGAGAGCTTGGCAGGTGATTTCAGGCTCGTACTGGAGAACCTGGAGCAAGAGCAAAATGCTAAAATGCCCACTGTATCTTACTCTTTTCTAAACCAAATCTGCAACTTCCCTTCATGTTTGTCCGGTTTATCATGTAAATACAGCAAGCACGATGTCGGTGTGTAAATCTCTGTAAAAAAACTACCCATCATCCCACATAGCTTTATGGAGAAATTTTTGTGAGATTTTCAGTTCCTCTTGTTGCTAAAATACATGTTTATGAGGATGGGATGTGAAAAACTTTTTGAAACTGTAAGTTTCACTTTCTCCGGTAAATAATAGAAGGATCAGCTGGTAGATATTTAACAGGGGTCTTGTTATTCCTCCGCTCTTCCAACGCCATTAAACAGGACAGTTCAATGTAGAGGAGGATTTTGGATATCCAGGTGTGAGAGAGATTGATAATTCCTAATCTGTGGGATCTGTTCCACTGCTAATTGTGGAAATACATGATAATGTCATGTTTCCTTTCATGCTCTTCCTTGAAGCTGGAAAGAAGAACAAAGTTCTCAGTGTGTGCTGTTCTGTTGCAGCGAAGACACTTCTTGGATATAGACACTCTGGAGTTGAACTCAAGTCCCTAGAGAAGGCCACTTAATCCTCAGAAACACCTACAGTAGCCCCCTTAAAGACTCCTCACTTACTACGTCTTGTGTGATATCTTCCATTAACGCTACCAGGAACCCATACTCTGCCTGATCACTAAATGATCTGTTCTCCACAAGACCAGAAAATGAATGCATTTAATAAGGATTAACCCCTGCTGGCACTAGGGAGCAATAAATATCATAGCGCCAGCATTTGTAACGCTATAGTTATCATTGTGTCAGCATTTCTGTTATAAACCAGGGTTTGAGGTGGATTAGAACTCAGCCATAAAATTTTCTCCAGGCTGAAACTTGGCATAAAAAAGAAATATCAGTCTATGATTGTTTTTTTTTCTTTTTTTTTTTTTAAGCTTTAAAAAAGAATCTCTTCAGTCTATTTTAAGTTGTAAAAGGGAAGAATATGAGACTCCTCCCAAATTCTTTAAATTGGCATCCAAGCCTCTGGGAATGAAGAAAGACTCTGGCTGTGGCTGCAGTTAGGGGTGAGTTTTCATTGGGGTATCAGAAGTTCAGGGATTAAAGACTCTTTTTGGTTTTTCTTGAAAGCCAAAAGCTTTGTCATACTATATGAAAGAGCTCAATTCTTTAGCAATAGGGCTTTAAAAATATTTCTTGCTCCCCTTTTTGTTCAGAAAAGTAGATAATTTTAAATTACCAGGACCTCCAAACCACACTCGGTACCTTGACCAAGCCCCAGGTAAGTAGTCCCACTACACGCCCTCTTTGCGCCAGGCTGCGGTGACACAGGGGACAGACTGGGATAACTGAAATCAGGTTTATTTGAGATTTTATTCTGAGCTCAGACTTGAGGTTTTTAGCAGAATTAGTTCCCTCTCAGAAACCAGATGCATGACTGAGGGGACTGACATGAAAGACAGACATCCTAATGTTGCTGGTGTTGGAAGGCATGGAGGAAGAGCAGGCACAGACCTTTGCGATGGGACGTCACGCATGAGTGTGAGCCAGCTCGCAGCTGCAGACATTCATCCCCCTGCTCCCGACTTCCCGCTGTACGACAGCACCGCGCGGGTTTCACTATTTCTGGAAGAGCTGCTGTTTGGAGGAAAGCATGATTTACCCTGCAGTGTACAAGCACACACTGTCAAAAGGGTCACCACTGTTTTGTGTAGACCTCAAGAGGAGAACATGAATTAATTTGTTCCCCCAAAATAAAGTTTTCTTTTAGAAACAGGAGTGCTATTTTTTTTCTCGTGCAGTCTGAGGTATAACATTGAGTTCCAGTTTCCCTTAAGAGCTGAACTTCATCCTCCTACTAGGATGGTTTTATTTTAGTTACCAAATATTTGAGGTTAAAGTGAATAGTTCATCTTTAATGGGATTATCTCTTTCAATGTTTGCTTTCATTACAGTTCGAATTGCTCTGAGCATGAGAATCTAACCTCACCAAAAGCGTATTTTTGTAATTTGATACAAACTAAATTTAACCTTTGACTCTCATCTATAAAGACGTTACTTTTTTCCACTGAAAAGCAGAATGTTAGATTAAAGATCTGCCAGTTTCAATTTCCAGGTTGCTAACCTTCCTGTGATTGGGTCCTGAAATGTGGAAAGCTGTGTATTTAGTAAAGGTATTTAATATTAATAGTAACAGTCAAGATGGTCTTATACCTGCTACTCATAATAGCTAGATGGATGTTCTCTACTGACTTTTTAAATAGAGAATAATTTCCTTGACCTACACTGTACAATACAGTAGAACTCTTTGGACAGAGATATTTAAAATAAAATCTTCCCTCTGAGATACTTTACTGGGTAATCACAGTTCTTTTGTTAAACAAATAATTTTTATCCAAATGCTTTAGAATATAGTGCTTAGGAAAACCAGATTCATGTTCTCTCTCCTGAGGGCTGGCTTTAAATGTGATACAGAAAAGGAAACAGATTCTCTGTATTAGTCTATATTTTCCCCAGTAAATCATCAGGAAAATTGGAGAGGAGGGGTTGCTTTTTAGAAAAACTGTATTCTTGTTCTCTGCCGGAAGAATCCTTCTAAATATGTGCAGTGTTTCACTTCTGCTTTGATAAGATGAAGTGTTGAAACTTTCACTGAAAAAGCTTTTCAGACATTTGTCAGGAATTTAAGGTTTTTTTAAAAAAACCCAATTAAGTGTGAATGAAAAATTATTATGTCTCCAGTCCTGCAAAAGATAGATCAAAAGTGGATCGGCTGTCAAAGCTCTGGTGAAGTCAATGATACTTCTTCCCTGCATTTCTTCAGTAATGAAGTAAAGGGGGAAATGGCTCACTGCATACATCAGGACGCAAAGGGAAATGTGGGCGCATATATTTATTTATTTAACCCAGGAAAATTCACTATGAATTCTACAAAATCCTTCCACTGGATACATTTCCTATGACTCTATTTTTATACAATTCATAGGAAAGCCTTTGTGTTCATATACTTACTCAGGCTCCATATGGAAGACTGATTTAGATATAAAAATTATACTCTGTTAAATCTATCCATTCTGCACGGGAAAGCAAGCAAGAAAAAAAAGAAACCCACCTTATATTTCAGATCTGCAGTCGTTAGAGAAGAATACTGCAGCTAAAATTCAAATTTTATTTTGAACACGTACTGCGCTAATAAATGGTCAGCTTAGAAGCATTTCCTGTTTATACATTGTGTTAATAAGCATCCATCACCCATGTCACATATACGGGATACCAAATTCAAATGTCAAACAAAATGTAAGAGGTCACACATTTTCCTTTGCTAACTAAAAGTGTAATTCATAAATATTATTGCTACCAAACTCTCCATCTACAGCACTTGTTTAGAAATATGCACATGTAATATAAATTGTGATTAAGTTAAATGGGTATATTATTTCCTGTTTTAAGGGTGAACAGCAGCATGAATTATGTTTTACTCAATAGGCATTTCAATAAAAACCTATAGCCTAACAAGCTGCTATCATATAGTTCAGCTGCGCAGAATAACATGAGAAGAATCTTATGATCCAACACTGATATTTAAGCTGCTTCTCTGTCGGTTATTTCTGCTGATGCATAGAAAAAACATTTCCTTAGCTCAAAACCTCTTTCCATTTTTTGTTGTAAAAATAAAGCCTATTTGATTGTAGGGAGTTTCTACATGCGGAATAAATATGATAAATATAATCAGCTAACCTCAATCTTTTTTTTTTTTTACTGACTTAAGAAATGTAGGACTTGAGGAAATCTCTCTGTGAAAATAATCAACAACTCCCGTATTTTGAAATTACTCGTTTTAGTTTGTAGTAATCAAACACTCAAAGAACAAAATAAAACAAAGGTTTTAGAAATGGCTTAAACAGATTTTTGAAAATGGGAAATGTACTTTCAGTGTCATGTAGTCATTAGATGTTGTAGAATTTTCTGGCTAGCCTTCTGCTGTGTCTCTCTTTGCTTGATATTTTATTTCCAGTTAATTTGAAGCATTTTAGATCTTGATTCAGCATTCTCCGAGGTCATCTTAAAGACTTGCAAAGCTGTAAGTAGACTAAATGAATTTGAAGTAAAAACCTGAAACTCTGATATTACAAGTAATAATGCTATACTGACAAAATGTTCTCCCTTCAGGCCCAATTAAAGATCTTTCTCACAAACAAACACAATGAAAACATTAAAATCGAATTAAAAATACACCATTCCCGCCACTGTTATATAAAAACTGCCAGAGTTACTTAGCTTTCTGAGTGCAATTAAACAATAGGAGCAAAGGCACGTTTTGCTAAAGAAATATCTTAGATTGTACGTAAAGAGGGTTATTCCCACCGAGGAGCTGCAAAGCCCAAGATAAGCAAGCCCGGTTACTGCTTGTCTTGAACAACTGCGTACAAAACGTGGTTGCAAATACTGTCAAAATCAAAGGCTTTCAAGGCAAATAAGAATGCCACACATTCCCAAGTTATCTACTCTTTTTTTTTTTTTAAGCTTTGGTAGAAAAGAGATTTTACCAAGTCACTGGAGTCTGGTGTTCTTTTAAAAGCTTGTAAAATGGGAGTCTGAATATTTTGTTTTATTAGGAGGAACATAGTGCATAGCAAACGCAAAGAAGATTACTAAAAAGGAAGGGGTGCTAAGTCCTTTAAGATACTCAGAAATGAAAATAAGTTCCATATTCTGAAAAGCGTAGGAAAACAGGCATATAGGAGCACTGTACATTAATATAATTCAGACTATTTTACAGTAGTGTAAAATCTTTGATGTGTCCCTATTTATGAAATGAAGGAGACACCAAGGCAGATACTAGCAAAAAGGGAAAACGCCGTTCCATTTAAGTATTCCAGTAACGGAAAGAGAGTTCTATTCATTAAAATTCCAACACTAATAAATAACTAATCGTGTTAATCTTACTCTCCATGGTTTGGCCACTGAATTTCAGTAGCTGAAAACATAATAAATTGAGTGAAGTTATTGTCATTGATATGTATTACTGAGTGATTTCCTTGAAAGCAGCCAACAAATACAAAAGAATTCCAAAATCTATGTTTATAAATCCCTGTGTTGAGGTTGTTTTGCTGTGGGGTTATATTGCTTATTTTTCACAACTGTTTAGCTTTTTGGTATTCCTGAAAAATTCCCAGAAGGAATTCCCAAGAGAGGGTCTGCTTTTCCACCTTACCACATGGGGGCCTGTATTGTCTTTCCATCTCCCCGGGGTGGAAAGAGAAACCCCCAGGTGGTCCAGGGAGCAGCCGCTGGCAGTCAGCTCCGAAGGCAGAAGATGCCGGGCAGCAGCATCGAGGCTTTAGAGGTGATCTAGAGAAAAAGGTCTCCTGTGGGAGCAACCAGGCCTTTCCGGATCCCAGGGGGTCCCTGGAGCTTGTGAACTCGGTCCACGAGGGAAGAAAAAATGATGGAGGTGGGGGAAGAGGAGGGCAGCAACTACTGCCCTCTTGACTGGATGACGTCTGGGAAAGTCCACAGGGAAAACCTCTCCCGGGATTTAATAGGGAAGGGGTGGGGGTGTGATCCAGCCCCAGGTTAGGAACCCCTGCATGTTCAAAGGAAAGCTTTTATGAGTAAAGACAATGCCCTTACATGAGTGAAGATCAAACCCTTCCTAATCTTCTGTTGCAACAGACAAATGACTTAATAACTGTCTGCATATTCTCCACATAAGCTTTTTAAAAATAACTGACAAAGTTAGCAGAATTGGTATCCCTAACTGTTGAAAAACAGAGACTGGAATAAGTAAGAACACATTTTCTTTTCTCCCCAAAAGGCCAAATCGTTGCTTTTTTTCCCTTCCTCACACAAGCAGTACCATTTTCTTGGGAGATATAAATTTTCCTGAAGACAAATAGAAATAATGCAACAGCATGTCTTTCTGGTCCAAAAGTGCCCTATGCATGTTCCAGCTGATCCCAGTTAGCTGGTAGATCTTCTACAAAATCTGTACTTGTTTTCCTATGCTGATTGCTAAAATCCCTATTCGTGCTCATACGAACTTTTTGTACAGTTAATGAAATCTCTTCCTCTTCTAGACATTTTGTGAATGTGCACTGATATACGAGCAACCTTTACATAACAATAATTTACACAAGCTTTGTGAAAAATTAACCAGTGTTGCCACCACAGATATTTACAGTACAGTGGTGTTTTAATGATGCTTATTTCCCCTCCTCCCCAAGACCTGTTTTAATTAAAATGAAAACTCAGTAATTTTAATAGGTTGTAAAAGAGCTTTGTGCTGTTTTCATTTCATATACACAATTCTTTAAAGTACCTCCTCCACTGGAGAAGGCAAAAGTGCTTAACTACGAGGTTTCCATTTTCTTTGCATTCCCACCTATGAAATTTTACAACTAAAAGGAGATGGTACAACATCTAGCCACTGATACAGAAACATGAATTTTTAAAGGGCCTGAGGCAAGGATTTGGAAAGGTAACAATAACTAGCAATGGGTTCAGGAAAAAAGACAGTTTGCTTAAGAGCCAACCACCAATTAAGGCAAAGGTGATTTTTAATGCGTACTTGTAATTTGCATTCCTTTGCCAAAAATGATGTTAAAAACTGTGCATTATCCACAGATACACCAGACACAATTGCCTCCAATACAATTGGTTTTTTGAATGGATGTCACTAACAGAGATCTCTGTATCATCAGCCATCTCCCCAAAAGCTGATTTGTGCACTAAAGACCCTGTGTGTGCTGAAAGGGGCAAGGTCCTGGGGACTGGGGTTATGCAATGGACAAAAACTCTCTGGAAAGGGTTGTCCTCTGCATCCCTAGTACTCTGGTTTTGACCAAAAAGAAAAAAAAAATTCCCACAAATTTATAGTTCTTCCTTCAGGCCCTAAAACATACCAAAATGTCAATAACGAAGTGGCTTTGTATATAGTGGTCACTGACTGTTTAAAAAAAATATGTTTGAAAACAGCCTTCGAAGAGGTGGAGCAGATCAGACCAGTCATGGACAGCAGCTGAAGTGACCCTAGAGCTCCACAGGAAGATGTGGCTCTGATGTGCTACTCATTTAACCTTGAAAAAAATTTTCACTTGGTCAATACATTTTCTTCTAGTTACAGCTTGCTTTACTTTGTGCATCTTCTCCGTGTGTTCACCATGAAGAGCAGGACATGGGGAATTAATTATAATTCACAATCAGTGGCCTCCTTTAGGACCCAAAACAAATGGACAGAAGATGTTGAGCACAGCAACACTTCAGTAATAAATACATGTAGTGAAAAATAGTATTTGCTCTCTGTGAATAAGGGTTTGGGTAGTATTATTGCTCACCAGGGCTGCAGTACTGCCCTCTATACTGCTCAGACAAGCCCCTCCAAAATAATATATATCTATACCCTTAATTAATTTTTTTGCACAAGGTTGTCTGTGGAGTACATGCCATGTTCACTTGCAGAAGGTAGCTAAAAAACATGCGCCATGTGGGAGAAACTACAATCTCCATGATTAAAGGTGATTAATACATTATTGTTGGGTACATTTGTGGGAAAGCTGATCGATCAGTTAGAAATTTGACTTTCATAGTTACAACTGGCTTGGAGTTCAGTAAATTGCTGTTGCAAGGCACAAAAGCTGAACTGGAGCAAAACTGGAGAGAGGCCATCTCCAAAAAGGAGCAATGTTTGTCCTTTTTCCAGTAACATTGCGGCTCCTCCCCTGTGTCAGAGAGAAATGATGAATTCTGATGGGAGGAAGGCTGTGGGACAAATTTTTCAGTAAAAGCCAAATGATATTTCTTCCTGTTTATAACTGCAGAACTCTGGCTCAGCAGTGCATCAACTCCTCCCAGGCACTGAGCATGTGTACAGCAGAGAGCTAAATCTGCATTAAGCCCTTAGATAGCAAATGTAACACAACTGTCAGGTAACAAGAGAAATTTTATCCATCCATGGTCAATTAAGCTAATATAATTCCCCAGCAGCTCAGTGTATAATGTTTAGCCCTTTCCATCACTTGTTTTGTTCCACTGACATTCAATCACTTATTTATCTCTGTTGCCAAAGGGCCACACCTGAGTTCTGATTTATGGAGCACGGTTGCAAGGGAAGAGCAGCCTGTTTGACTATTGATGATTACGTTTCTGCTTAGTGAGTAACAGGTTCAACCTGCACTGGTAACTTGGAGGGAAATTGGCAACTGAATCTTCAATCCTTCCACCTGTCCCGTTGCATTCCCTGCTTTTGTTCGAAGTAACAAGTTTTTCTTGTTGCCTGTGCAGACTTTTCATGGACTGCTGGGTGATCTTGCAGTATTTCTTTCCAGACACCAATTGAGTGTTTTCACTTTTAGGCATACTTAACGAGCCTGACATTTCTGGGAAGACTCAGTCCTTCTGTGCGTGCATTGGTACAGTAAGCCCACTGTGTCTTGAACACATCATGTTTATCACTAGTGCAGACCGCGTCTGCAGCTCCTGAGCAGCAGGTCTGACTATCCCCAAAGCACTTATCTCACTGCACATTTGTGATTGCTTTGATCTAATCACGGGCAATGGACAGAGCTGAGATTTCAGGGTGGCCAGCAGATTAACTGGCACAATAACCCAGCTGGATTGCCAAACATCTGGATATCCACCCCTAAAATTTAAAAAAAATCTCCAAATTACACTCAGACAAAATTTCCAGGAGAAAAGGGAAAATGTGTCCGGGGAAACCCAGATGTAGGAGTTGCTCTAGACTGGATGGGCTTTAGATTGGTGGGGCAGGGGGTTGGGGGCAATTAGTGTTTTTTTAATAGAAAAACAAGGTTGTAAACCAACATGAACTAGCAGTGGGCTTCATGAATAAACGGAGGCTTCTGGTTTCTGGCCCTGTTCACAGAGGTTCTGAGCACTTATAATTCATATTTAAGACAAACAGAGCTTCAGATGTTCAGCTGTGTTAAAGTCGTTGAAGTCTATTGTGTCCCTTGAACCCCGAGACACAGCAGCCTTTTAACTGCAACTTCCCGTGGCTCATTTCCAGTGCAGAAACATAAACATGTGAGGTCTGCTGACTCTCTATCTCCATTTAGACTCTGAGAACTTGATAAATGCAAAACATTTGCTTACCTTATGAGAAGAGGAAGTCATGCTCTCTATTGCAAAATTTTGATGGCAGAATGAAGGGCTTGCTGCTGTAAACCAAGAAAAATAATGCTAGAAAACTGCATTTTCAGACAGATTGTGTGGATTATTTTTTATGATTTCTGACTGTTTTGACTTGGCAAAGCAGGAGTCTAACAAAACAAGTGATGAAGGCTGCTGGCATGTGACTTCTCAAATATTTAGCAAGTATTTGTAAGCTTTATTAAGTCAAGATGACTCATCCATCTTGACTTGCTTACATGTATGTTTCATGCACTATGCTACGTAGACCAATAGAAAGTGCTGGTCATTTGTTTTATTACTGCAGGGTTATATTTCAGCAAAACTATCTAGTTTTGATGCTGTTTATTTTCAGAACAGCTCAGGGTGAATTTTGTAGGTCTGCAAAGCCACTGGCCTTTCTAACTTTTTTTCTTGGCAGAGGAGACCTAGAAATGTGAATTAGAATCTCAGTTTTCAGTTTAAAATTAAAAGAATAAGTTGCTTTCCCTTTTCTTTGGGGACTGTGTTCTTGGAAATATAACTCTGGTAAAGGCAGAGCAATTGCTTTTGCCGAAACTCTTTCACTGCTCTTTGCGCAAGGCCAGGTCTTTTGCAGCCAGGAAAAAAGAAACCCATAACCGTAGGTATTTTGATTTTGGGAAAGCCTCCACGTGAGGTAAAGTTTAGAGAAGGGAGTGACAATGGCACAGATATTTACCACAGGGGACGCGGGCATTTTAATCCTTTTTTTGACTTCAACTTGTCCTGCTTAAATGCATTTAGATAGTCTCTTCAGAGCTGTAGCAGCCACTGGCTGCCCAAAAGACCCAGCAGCCGCTGGTTTTGCACCGATCACCTTGCAGGATGTACTTGGTAAAATCAAGTCCAGGACAGAAATATGGGATTTCTCAGCCTATAATTGTATCATAACCATGCCATGTTATTGTGCAACCATTGGAGTAGGGGTTATGTCCAGCTCCGCTATGGCCGCACAAACTTACTGCTTCCATAACTAATTAATGAGGTGAGTCTTCTGCTTATCACAAGTGGGGTGAGAAGTTTTTTGACCAGAAAAAGGGGTCAGCCCACTCTGAAGATGGCAGCATGATCTAATGAGCTGTTTATCAGTCTGACAAAGGGATCAGATTGTGCTCATGAAAGATTATGAAGTCATACAGGCCACAAGGCAATAATTTGGGACATGAGTGTTCAACATATGACCTAAATCTAACTGAGGTTTGTTCATCTAGCCAGATATTAGTTTAAGCCAGTTCTGGAATTACTGTCTGAAGCCAGAAAACCACACAACTAGGCCTTATTTAAAAAAAAAAAAAAAAATCAAAAAAATCAAATCTGTTTTTTCTGTGGAAAAGTGTTGTTCCAACTAAAAGAAATTCATAGACAGTGCTTTCCTTCTGCTAAAAACTTTGTCTTTTCACTGGAAAAAGGAAAACCTGGGCACTGAAATATATCTACTGAAAAGTGCAAATTTTATGTATTAGTTCCTGCCAACAAGTTGCTCTTAATGGAAACTTTGTTTTCATCACATTTTCTGCAAAAAAATCTTGCCCAATATTTTATCAGCTCCACACATCACTAATTTCTGTTTGCAAAGTCTATGCTACATTTCTTCGTTCATGTCTCCATCGTATAAACAGTCATTTTTATTACATTCTCTTACTCTTGCAGACCAACAGCACATCTTCAGGAAAGAGAGTAAGGGAAAATTAACTGTTTTCAGTAGACACATCTTTTAAATCAGTAAAAGGGAACAGATGGAATGACATGTGAGACATTCTTGAACTGAAAAATATTTCAGTGGTAAATACATACATATATATGTATATAAACGCATATATATGAACACACAGGCACATGTGTATGCACACACAAATAGCATATACATGCTGCAAGGTAAATAAATGCAGATGGAAACAGATTTATGTTTCATAGCCAAACACACTTAACAGTATCCAAATGAACCCTGAGAGCGACGTTGTAGAAGTATATTGTAGCTGCAATAGCAATCTACCTAATCTATTCTGGACCTCATAGGTTTTTGGCTGATGTCTCAGGGTGCTCTAACGTTGCCAATTGTGCAGTAAATCTGCTGGGTCATATTACTAGACATATCATACCATTCACGGTACAAATGAGCCATCAGCGAACAGCAAACACCAGTACAGATGATTTGTAAAAAAAAGACAATAATAAGCAGGACTGCCCTATCTTCTTACAGCCATGTGAGTGAAAAATGAGTTATAATGCAGAACACCTGCACCACATAATGAAAGTCCTGGAAAGCAGTTATGGCTCAGAAAAGCTGGCTCGCGAGCATAACATATCACTGCATCCACCATCCAGGAACGTAGAGCGCAACAATCAAACCCAAAACAGCTCAGACCGGACCCCGCTTTTGCCCAGGTGTTTTTCTGATGACAAAGAAGCAGTAACATAGTTCAGTGCTTAAGGTCTTTTGGGGGAAACCTTACTATAAAGACCTTCCCAACTCAGTCTGGCAGAAGGGTACTGACACAGAGTGAAGAGTCACCCATTTTGAAGGCCGTAGGGAACATAGCGATAACGGGGGCTGCCCTTCTCTTCGCTGAAGTCAATCGTTCCCGCACCAAGCTCAACAACACGTGGCTGAGCCACTGAATGTATTTTTCAGAAGACATGATTTGAAGAGGCAGTCTGTGAGGAGAGGAGATGCTTCTTCATTAGACCAAATATTCTTGGAAAGCAACGGAGAAGTTTTGGGGCACAAAAGCCCTTGTAGAAGCAGTCAACATCAAGCCCAATGCAGGCTGAGAAAACCTTCTCTGTGTGGTGTAATTATGTTAGTCATTTTGTTAGTCTGAGCAAAAAGGGTGATTGGCATCTGAGGAGCTGAGGAAGGTGATCAGATTCTAACCCTGTGGGACAGAGAGCTGGAGTTTTGGAGGGTTAGCTGAAGAAGGGGGTTGTGTGAGGAAAATCATAACAGGCAATAAGACCAGAGTTCAAGCAACGGAGACGCTATCGTGTCCCTTGGGAAGCTGTTCCATTAATAATTTATACCGTGTTTAAAAGTTTAC
This sequence comes from Gymnogyps californianus, assembly GCF_018139145.2. Lineage (NCBI taxonomy): Eukaryota > Metazoa > Chordata > Aves > Accipitriformes > Cathartidae > Gymnogyps > Gymnogyps californianus. The sequence goes on from NC_059484.1 coordinate 18,050,238, forward strand.
CTCTTAGTTCCAGTTTTGATTTTTCCATCTTTGGCTTTGAGCCAGGGGGTTTTGTCTCCCAACCTTAAACAGATTTTTATTTGTGATATTTAAGGATTGGTAGCGCAACCCAGAATTTCATTTCCACTTATAGATCTTCCCTTCCACTTAAGGGTCTTTCCACCCCTTTTTATCCAGTGTCTTCTTTTGTATCAGAAGAAGGAGTCCCTAATTTCACTCTTTGGGGGTCAAACACAATACAGCACAGACTGCGTAGAAAGGTACTTAGAAAATGCATGTGGAAGGTCTAGAGAGATCCTGAGAAAGCCATAAAGCTCTGCAATGAACACAAACCAGAACCAATTCCTGGAGGCTTCTAAAAGAAAACTGCTGCCTTATTAAAAATTAACATTTTAAACCTAAGTCTCAGTACGAGTGGCAAATACAGAATAAACCCAGCAAAGCTGAGAAGTAAATCAGTTTCCAGGGGGCTGGTTCTGCATGGTCGACCCACTAGCGGAGTGACTGTGGATTTATGCTGTTGTAAATAACAGCAGAATTGTCCCCCTTATCAGAAGATTTAACTATATTGTGCCTTGCACTCTTGTTATTCTTTGGAAGGCCTTTATGTAACATTACTGGTTGTCCTGAAAAAATTGAGATTAACTTGGAAGACATATATTGCAGATTGGATTAGACTTCAAAGAGGTGTTGCCAAAGAGAACTTTTAAAAGGCTTTAAAAAATGAATTGTACCAATACAGGCTCTTTCCCTTTGAACATGAAAAAAAAAAAGGCAGAGTTTAATATTACTTAAATACGTCCAACAATTAAGTTGCTTGGTACTCAAGCAAACCACACGGGGAGGTTTTCAAAGGAAAGTGGATATTTTAGTGACTTATCAACAGCCTTATTTCTCCTCAGTTTTCCTGCGTTTCCTGCAGTAAAGGCAGCCATTCCCCATTAACAGCCCAGTACATGCGTGCCAGGGAAGAGTATGGCGTGGAAAAGGGAAACAGTGGCAACCTCTCCTCCACGGGGCACTGAGCAAATGCTAAAGTGCAGGAATCACCCAAAAAAGTCAGCCAAAGGGGATAATGAATGTTAAACCTTTGCAGGACGAAGCAGACCCTGGAGGGAGTACGGCAGGCCGCAGGCTCACCTCAGGCCCTTGCAGGCCGCCAGTTGCCATGGCGATGCCAGGCTGCCACACCTGGGCCTGCGGTGCCCCAAAGCCCACTGAAGCCTGTCTCAGCGCCCGTGTCCCACCCTGCTCTCAAAATATGGCACCAATACCCCTGTCAGCTACACAGCTGCTAAAACATCTCCTCCCCGTACGGACGCCCCAGCCAGCTCGTAGCCTCTCCCAACCCAGAGAGGACTGCTGAGATGGCAGAGCCTGAGACTTGGCCCAAGGACTCCTCTTTCCTGTTTGGGTATAGAATGGCCCCTTCATTTTTCACGCTTTCCCCTCAGATTGTGACTATCCACTTCTCAGGCTCTGCAAAACGTGCTGGAGACTGACGAACGTGCCTGACCATACCAGCACCTGCGGCTCTGAAACACTGTGTAGGGTTTAAACTGGGGACACTGAGAAAGCAATGGGCTAAGTTCTGGCCAGTGCCTCATGGCCAGTGTCTGCCCCAAAACCTCCGTGTGTGCTTTGGCTCGAAGGAGCTGAGGCGAGCAGAGAGGAGGGATCACCTCACACTGCCCCATGTCCGCCAGCCCCGGTGCTGCTTTCCCTTGACCCTCCCTGTGCCATTGCTGGAAGGGACGGTGCAGCTTGTTTCATCTGTGCAGCGTTGCACAAGGGATGCCGCTGGCATTTCCAAATGAACATTTATGAGTTGTTGTTGAGCTTTCAGAGTTGTTGGCCAGGCCCTGCCCTCCTATAATGCTCAGCTTGGAAGCAGCAGGCACAAGGAAGACATGCTTGGGCTTCACGAGCCGCTGGGTACCGAGCGGTCCTGCCCCACCGGCCTGCTTTCAATGCACTTGCGGGGCTGCCCGAGATGTGGCTCCAGCAGCTCCGAGGTTTCACATGCAGGTCTTTGAATAGTTTTCTGTTCCTCTCTATCTATTTTTAACCCATCCTTCTTCAGGGTAAGAGGGATTATTTGTCAGTAAGGCTTTTAGGTAATTTGTTTTACTGCAGGGAAGGTGAAGCACTGACTGGTGAATGAAGTAAAGTGCTTCTCCGAGCATATTTGGTTGTTTGTAAGGGCATGTGAAATGCATGGTGGAAGTGCCAAGTGTTGCTGCGATAGGGACCTTGGCCTACTGCAGATTTTCTATTGGAAGAGTAAATACAGAGGGTAAAATGTCATTGTTTTTGTAGAACATAATAGCTCTCTTACTTTTTCTCCCGAGAAGCCTGGGAAATCCAAACGAATTTGGGGGCAGTTTTATTAAATTAAAATATTCGTGCATTATGAGCTAATTTATATCTTTTCAGCCCAGCCTCGCAAAAGGTCAGTTTAACAAACCACTCTCTCAGGAGCTGGGGAGGAGTTATGAGCTCAGTAATCCTCCTAATTGCACACTACCTCAGTTTTTCATTTTGTTAATCAGTGGCCAACAAATCCCAGCTTTCAAAACTCATTATCAACCTGCTCCATACTATTACCCCTGCCCTCTCCCTTTGGACACACACTCTGCACATCCCTCTGGCTTAGGTAACCTCCGGGTTGCCTTCTGCATCTTTCTGGTGCACAATCATAACCAACTTTTGAATATAGGTCAACTATAAATAACTGGGGTGCTGCTGCCCATACGGATTAGTGCCGATGAAGAAGCAGAACAGAATGAGTGCCGGTGGCCAGCTTCACTCCTGCGGGGAGCTTTAAAATCCAGTCTGGGTTCCAGAAGATCTCTGCCAGTGGAAACTGCCCAGGCCCAACACTTCATCACTGTATCTCCTGGCTGGGTCAGCCCCACCCAACTTTATTATTAGACAAAATTTTACAATTGGAAGCTCAGGTCAATTTTTCACAATCTGCAAATTAAAAAAAAAAAAAGCTGTTTGAATTTTCTCCAAACTTTACATGACCCTTCTCCCTTCCCTTCAGAGTAGATCTGGCAATTTTCAGGCCTAATGAATTTTCCAAGTCCCAGTAAAAGGGGAAGCTGCCTGCAACCCTGCCTACAAGCTTCCAAGCCTGCCGGCTCCTCAAAGCTCAGCAGCGCTTTCCACTGTGGTGCCTCTTCATGGTTTGTGCAGTAAAGGTCTAAGTTTCTCCCGGACTTTCTTCTCCCTCCTCTTTTTTGGTTACAGTCTGTCTCAAACACACAAAAAAGAGGATTAGAAGTGGAGTTTGGCTGAAGAACAGTGACATCTGTTCCAGTGCCAGGTGACTGCCATTTTTTGAGGGTTTTGTGACAAGAACATTACTTAAGAGCATGACTAGATGAGAAACATGTCCCGCCTCCATCCTGCGGATTCTTGCTCTAAGACTGTGGAAGCTGCGAAAAATCCATTTTCTGCAGCTTCTTCAGAAGCCAAGATTTATTTTATCAGAACACTCAGCTATTTTATCAGCTGTTTCAGATCAAGTATCCACTCATATCCAGAGGAGTAGTGGCTACTTCTTAGCTTCCTCCCCAACCCTCTGGAATTATATTCTTAAGAAACAAAATAACAGTAGTCATTGTTAACTAGCCGTAGCCCATATGTTTGAGTTTGTCCTACAAAGGCCATGAAATATCAACCTTTGCTGTTCTTTTGGTGTCTGGACATTACAGCACATTATGTTCAGGCAGCATATACAAGAGTTAACCTAGAATGAGGTCAAAACACCATGACGGCAAGATTCAGGGGGATCCTTGATTGCATGGACTTGTGGCACAGCTGCATTGTCATGCTCAAGTAAAGAGAATGGAGATGGTTGAATTTCTTACACTGGGATCTGGGGCTTTGTAAGTCACCAGTGTGGTCTGGCTTCATGCTGAGTTTGCTGTGCAAGAAGACTTGGGCAGCTCAGAGTTAGACGTAAGGGAATAGCGTGCTCCAGTTCATCCTTAGAATGAAGGTGATGGGACTTCCCCAGGTGCTGAGCATCTACAAACTCACACAGATGCATTGACAAGAGGGAAATATAAAGCAGTATTTAGAAGCAGATGTCTTTCCTTCACCACTCCTAAGCAGCCGCAGATACTGCACAGTCATATGGACTCTGCTACAATCCAGTTTTATGTGCATGGAATCTCATAACAACATAATACCCAGATGTCCTCACCAGACTCGGCTGTAGTTCCTCCCAGAGACTGTTCAGCCCAGGCTCCCTCCACCTAGAAAGCTTCTCTTACCTCCTGCATGTGAGGCTGAAATAAATAGCCACCTGCAACAGGATTCACTGAGCATCTCCCAGAAGACCCTGTAATGTTACATGCTGCACGTTCAGAAACACTCCTGCAAATCTAAGCACACTAATGTTCCCTTTCTATATGTAACAGAAAGGCCACATTGCCATATGTCCAAAAGCAAAGCAAATCCTCCTCCATCTTGCATGCAGAAGAAAAGGGCTGACCTCGTTCATCTCAGGTTTCCTCCATTTGGACTCAGATTTTTACTAGTTTCACAAGATGCAGGTAGAAATCTGAATGGGCTGTTCCAAAGCATCTGCGTACCTCCTTCTATAACTGAAGGACCTTAAAACCTTCCCCAAATCTTACCCTTTGCCTATCTTCTGTTGGGGAGTTGCCACCATCAGAAAACTGCCCTTGTCCGTCACTTTTTTTTGGAGACTGGAGGCCACGGAGGCCATGTCACTTGTCACCTCATTTCTTCATCAGCTTCTGTTGCACCACCAGCCCTCAGCCCCCGCTGTATCACGTGAACTGCAGACTCTGCACCAGAGGAATTACGTGGAGCTTGAGACAGCCATGATTTATGTTGCAATACAAATTGCATGGTAAGTTATGCTGCCCTCAAAGGCGAGGGATGCTGACAAAAGCACCTGTTGTCCAGATTCCTCCCTTCTCCCCAGACCAGTCTTCCTCAAGGTCGAGTCATGGCCAGCATGGTTTAGGATTCAGGTCACAGGACTCTGCAAGCTGAAGGCATTGGTGACGGTCGCTTACCCAAATTTTCAAGGGGATATTTTAAAGATGCTTCATATACAGGAATAGAGGAACTTAAGCCAAAATTTGTGAAGACAAATAATAATGGCTAGAACTAGCCTGGCTTTCTAGTCTGAATGTCCTTGATAAGAACAGAAATTGTAATAACAAATACCCAACAAGCAGAAGATGGGACAGATTACCTGTGCACTGTAATGATTTATCTTCTTTTAACTGTTCTTTTTCTTAGTTGCTAGCACATGCTGATGTACATCAGCAAAGTTGACAAGGCAGACTTAACAAAGGTATTTTCAGTATTTGCATCGTTCACTCTCACGCTTAATAACTTTTTCAGTCTCCAAGAGTGTAAAGCTCTGTTTGTGCCAATACTGGTGACCAGTTCAGATCAGTAAACTAGAGATGAGCAATGGTCAGCCATGCAGGAGAGCTAAATATTCTGTTTTTATGAATCATCTTCTCCCCTTTTCTCCATCACGTTATGGGATTGTTTAGTTCCCATCAGGCTGTCAATGAAGACAGAATTTCTCTTTCATTTAGTTGGCTTACATCTCACCTACGTCACCTGGAAAGTAAGAAAAGCAAGATGACCTGGTGCGATGTTCCGGTGCTACCGTTGCCCTGCAAACCAACACCTCCCATTCAGGCCAGAATAGCAAAGGAAGCGGCATAGCCATCTGCTGGGTTTTTCCACATTGTGCCCTCTTTTTCCCCTAAGAACTTTTTGCTTGGGCAGAATCTGAGGATCTTTTTTTTTTTTTTTTTAACTTCTCTGGCATACCCAGTCAATTGAAGTGACCCTGCCCCCAGAACTGCCCGTTGTGACTATTGCATGTGCCCAAAGCAGCTATTTAGAGTTGTTCAGTGTAGCTGGTGCAACCTGTCCTGAATGTATTGAGCATTGCAGTGCCCGCACATACTTTTCTGTCTTGTCTATGGCACCCAGAAGGACATGACAGCATAGCAGAGGTGAGACACAGCATTAACAACTGCACGGAGACAGGCTGAATCTTAGACTTCAATCCCCACCAGCGTCCTTTGGACTCCCTCCTTCATAACATGCCTGTTGTTGCGATGAACAAAGACTCATATCTTTGAGAAGAACCATAGGAAAAGGTGTGTCGTATTTGTTCAAAAATTAATTATTGATGTCAGTCAAACTCCTCAGCCTTGAAGGTGTGAAGGGGAAATGTTAAACCCGTGCAAAGGTCAGCTTTACCAGGACCTGCCTATTCAACAAAAGGAACTCAGGCAGAATGATGAATTGCCAATGAGTTCCTGTGTGTTCAAGCAAACGACAAACTATTAACCTGTAAAACTGAACATTGCAATACAGGAATTCAGCTTTGGGATAGAGTCTTCATTGAAGTATGTAAGCGGGAGGTTTTGTGAGTTGCAGATCAGATCTGTTGATTCCTTCCTTTATATTTTAATCTTAGGTTCAATAACTGAGCACCAAATATGGAGAAACAAGATCATGCAAAAGAAAGTAGAAGTTGTTGAGAGAAAAAGGGTGGCTCCTCAGCTATACAGAAAGGTAAAAAGTAGAGGACACTTTTGCCAGACTAACTTTAGTTTTGGTTAAAATGGATATCCAGATTCCTGTGGACTGAACAAGAAAATGCTGGTGGTATATAGAAAGAAGAAGCAAATGAACCTTCCATTGCTGGATACTGGAGTCTATCAATATGGAACCATTTGTTGAACTGGGGTAGTAAAGTACGCCTTTGTTTATTATCCTCTTGTTTTGCCACTTGTGAAACACGAAATCTCTTGAGGTCAAATCTTTCATTGAGTTATACTTAAAGATTAAGTGCAACTAAGCCCAGAAAATTACATGACCACCTATTGGTATGGATGGAAGAGCAAATGAATAAAAAATGGAAGTTTTGATAATTATGTACTTCAAAGCCCTGAAACCGGCATTATTCCCAGTTATTGGGATGAAGATTCTTTCATGAATCTGTTTTTTTCTGCTGTAAAATTGGAGCACTTGTTAAGAGAAGACTCAGAGGCTGAAGTAATACGCAGCCAGCTGCCACATTTGTATGTGATCTATAGTCCCAGCTCACAGAGAGTTTTTAATGTAATGATTTTACAGCCCCAGGGCTCCCACACTTACTTGGATATGAACAGACACTCACCCACTTAGCAAGTTAGGAACCTAAACCAGACCAGACACTTTTTGTTTAGGTCCTTAAGAGTTGTTCCCTCTATTTGCTTTCCTTAATAATCCACAAGTGTTGAACATCTGGGACTCATAATCTGTTTTCTGATGACTACGAGGTATCTCATATTTTGAGCGAGCCCAGCAAATCTCAGTGTATCACCCAGTAGGTTATAGAGTATGTCAAAAGATCTCTGTGGACAGTCTCCTGAGTCTCTGGTGATCCAGCTTCATATGGGCAAGGTCTACCTGATTTGGATGGGAAGTCACATCTGTTTCAATCTCTCCTACATGGTTTTGGTATGCAACTGCTAACACTAACTTGATCTAGGACATAAGCTTACACCAAGAGACTCAAAAAAGCCAGGAAGCATTCCATTTCCATGATAAAAATAAATTTTCAAGATGCTTCTTGGAAATATGCATACATTTTAAAAATAAACCACACCAAAGAAAGCAAACAAAGCAAAAGGCTCTGCTAGTTTAGGATACCAGTTTCAGTTCAAAGTGAATTCAGACCTATGACTTGGGCTATGTCTGCACTAAATCTCAAGGTCTGCCAGCAGGCCAGTGTTAGACAAAATTTCCTGCGTGTCCAAAGAGAGAACTTGCAAGCACAGCTTTGTGCAGGGCTACGGAGTAACTCTGCATCCTTCCCCAGAGTATGCAGAGACCTCGGTCCTCTCACACTGTTGTGTGTGCATGGTCCAGCTGTGTGCGCAGGGGGTGGATGTACAGTCACCTAACACACTCAGCACAGTCCTTGAGGGTGCTCGCTGCATCCACGGCTGACGCAGGCAACAATCCCTGGGAGGCAGAGATGCTAATGCAAAAACAGGCCTGCAGGATTTGAAGGGGAGCTGTGGGTCCTCACCACCTTGTTTAACAGGGTCCAAGACTATAAAAAGCAATGAAAAAAAAAAAATCCTATTCTCATTAGGGTCTGCAGACTTGGGCTGCCTGAGAACTGAAATAACTTACTGCATTGTGGCTAGACTTGGGTTGCATACACAGGGGAATACTTAGACCCATGCTTGTATTTCACATACTTCGCAGGTTCCGAAGATTATGAAGATCAGCTTTGTTTGGCTGTAGTAGTCAACAGCAGACCGGATCGGACAGATGCAAACACACCTGGATAATGCCGCTGCAACTTGAAGTTCAACACAGATAAGTCACCTGAGTCAAATTTATTCACATGTGCTTTTAAAGACTTCAGTTCTCAGCTGGAGCAGCCAAGGCTCAGGACTGAAGTGCTGACACCCTTAGTGGAAAGACAATTCAGCTGGCTACAAACATCAGCGACTGTATTTGCATCTGTCATCACAAATGTATTTCGGTTTTAGATGGGGGGAGAAAAGAAAACAAACGCAACATTTTCTGGTTAAACAGAAACAGAGTATGGAATCGCTGAGACTTTCTAAAGGAGAGTTTATTTAATTTATTCTTCTGTACACACAGCTAGTTTGCTAGGATATTATAACTCAACTCATTTCTCTGGTGACCCATGGCAACCTCTGGATCAAAAGGATTACTCGTGACTCATAACTTACCTTGGCTAAATATAAATATAGGGCTTTAGGTTAAGTAATCTAGGCCTTAATCAATAAAACATTTAAAGTGACAGTACAAGGAGGGATTTCAAAAGTTGCGCTATTATAACGTTAACTCCTAATACCCGAGTTTCTGGGGCTCTCCTTTTCTGGTTTTAACACAGATGCCCCACATCAAGGATTTTCCATGCATTTTGTGCATACAAGTACAGCAGCATACAGTTTGAATGTTCTCCTGTTCCATAGCGGACGTATGCTCATTTTTTCCCACAGGAAATCCAAGCAATTGCCCCTGTGTGGAATACCACAATTAGGTGACCATAATTGCATACTTAATGAGCTTGTATATGTTTTGAGTGCCAGTTTCTCAGATGTGGCCACCTAAATGGATATCTAAATCTCACTTTTGGGTGGTGAGGTTGAGAAAAAATGTATGAAAGTCTTATTTCATATACTTAAATTGGACCATTTAAATGCCCAATACTTGCTTTAAGTGCCTGTATTTCAATATCAGATCTTATGTGCAAATCAGCCAGCCCGGTGCGCTAGCGTTGGCAACCGGAGGTTGGGAAAACACAAGTCGAATAAAATATGACTCCTTTAAAAGAAGTCAGGAAGCTTTCCAAATAACTACGAGGATGTAAAGATTACAAAATTGTTTCTTCTCAGCCTGGGGAACCTGCAGGGTCATTCCTGGTTATAGCCATGGTGGCTGGTTGAGGGAAGTGGTTGCCAGCCCATGATACCAATCCAAACCCTGTGCATCCAGTGAGCAGAGGGTGAGCATAGGACAGGACTCCCCACTCCCAGGGTAATGCAGCTTCTACAACCCATACCTCCTCCCTTCTCTTGCTGGGTGAATTCATGGGTGCTTGTTACAGCACTTTGGAAAGAAAGGTGGTACCATTCTGTACGGCTACCCCAAGGGCAGTGGAGCTCTACACAGTGACAAGTCGGAGTCTTAGATATCCAACGTTTTCCTGTGTTTGTAGTACAGCTTAGCTAGCCTGGGGCAAGGAATGAAATGCAGCCTGGCACAACCTCGCTAATGTCCTTTTTAATACACAGATGGATGGGACAAGAGACAATTCCCCATCAAACAATTCCAATAGCAATTTCCAAGTGTACAGGCACCAATAGATTAGACTTGATATGAAAATTATTTTCTGACTGAGTAGGAAGTTAAAAAATTGATAAGAAGCTGGGTTTATCTGTAATTATTTTAGTATTATTGACTAGCTGGGACTTTACAAACAAATACAAACTATGCTGTCTGCTGTCTGTAGTTCCACTGATTTCAGTGGAGACAGTCTGGACTAACACACCTTGCTCAGAGCTTGTGCAGTCCAATTTATGAATATAGAGGAACTACTAGTTTCAAATATTAAAGAAGTACATTTTTTCCTTTCTGAAGGAAAGAGCCAAATTTGTATCTGGCTTTTATTCTTGCCCAGTGTAATGGAAAAGAGAAGATGAATTGCAGCCTTAAAAACCCTTCCATGAGTTCTTCAGTATGAATTATTTTATATAATTCACAGAGAAGGTGACATGATTTACATCAATATATACAGTTAAATTGTTCTATATTGTAAACCATTAGCAAAGAGGGATGAAGGGCTTATGAAGAGGAGTGGAGAGACTCCAGTGTTATGACAAAATGAAAAATTTCTGGACATGCAAGAAGACATCACATTGTTTCCATTGGAAGATACTTGTGTATGTTTCCTACAGCAGCTATAAGATCTTTGGCCTGTGCACTGGAGACTATTCTTTGTTTATTTTTATTATGTACCAGAAACTTTTGTACAGAAGAGCTGGGCAGATTGCACTTCAACTCCTAAAGTACAAAGGGGGGTCCATTATGGAGGCATGCGTCAGAGCGATGTAACTCACATACTGATTGGTATTATCCAGTCTACATTGTTCATCCAAGTCCTCAACAGTGCGAGAAGGATAATTTTTACAGCACGGGCTGGTGCTTGCAGAGATTTGAGGCACAGTTGCCCCATGTGTCTCCATTCTCGAAGGAGATGATATGTTCTCAATGTCAGCAAGTTGGGCATCAAAGCCAGAGCTGCTAGGATATGAATCCCCTGAGTTCAGGGAGTAAGAGAGAGCAAAGCCATCTTCCTCCCTACACGCAAGAGCTTAGGAGCGTGATGCTGCATGGTCCAGGCTAAGAAGACCAGAAGCTGAGGTGGTATCCCTAGCTCCCAGTGGGTGGGTTTGCTCTTGGAGGTTCCCACAGGAGATTGTGGATGGGGGAAGGGGGCAACAAACCCACCAAATGGTTTATTTTGAGAAATAGAACTCACCCTGGAGAAACAGGATGGGAGTACAGTGGCATTAGGAAAGGAACTGCAGAGTGACTCTCTTGTTGCTGACGCAGACTACTTTGTCCTTTTCATCATGTACTTCTGTGGTCTGCTACAACTCTAGGGAAAGGAGCAGTTTCCAATCCAATGCAGGGCTCTGATACTCTCTTCATCTTGGTAGTGGCTTCAGCCTTGCTTATTTGTTGTTGTTTTCTGTCTGGTGCTGAAGATTCCTGAGGAAAAACAGTCAATTGATCTCAACCATTCTTGCAACTGTGTTTCAAGAAACATTCTTGTTTTCTAAAAGGTGTTTAATTTTTCCCCCCTGGGGACCCATTTAACTTTCCTTTCTAATCTCCTAACAATCTGGAATGAGGTCTTTAGTAGTTCTGCTTGTTGTGAAACAGCTTTGGGAGATAACTCTTAGTCCGTGTTAACCACACTTCAAATAATCTTTGTGTAACTGTGATGCAAACCCATAATCTCCCAAAGCAAGTTTATAACCATTTTAACAACCGAGACTTAAGGAGGTTATTGCAGGATGGGCAGGGAGAGAGGGGTGAGGAACTGACCAAGGAAGCACAGTTCAGTTTGTCTTCCAAACAGCTCCGTATCTCTTACAGCTTTACAAGGATGAAGTGACTGGTGAACAAACAAGCAGGCCTAATCTCAAATAAAAAAAGGGCGTCCCATTCTGACCAGCAGCCTTCTTCTGGAAGGTCATATAAGCACATACTTGTTTCTTTGCAGTGAGATAGATAGATGCTTGAGTTTCATAGGACTCAACACCTTCAAACACAAATGAAACATACCCTTGGGATAATGAATATACCAAGCTCTGACGTCTGAATGCACCTACATAGCAGGTGTGTGCTGTCCTTGGGGACATCAATGGTGAGCGAAAAGAGAGGTAAAAACTTTGTATTTGAACACTGGAGAATATATTGCATTAAACTGTTCCTTAGACAAAGTCTGCCTCTGACTACCCTCTTTTGGCCTGCCTTTTGGTAAAAGAAACCCTGCACATGTGACAAACAGAAAACAGATTGGGATTTAAAAATAAGATGGTTTCAACGTCCCTTCAAATAAGTCTCCCAAGAAAACAACAAAACACACACTAACATACAGGGACAGAACTGCTTCTAGAAGAAGATAAAAGCCTCTAAATATCATTTTTGACTGCTTTTTGTTTACTCAATTGCTTTTAATTAAGCCTTACTTGGTGTGGGGAGCCAGCCAAATGTGGAGAACAAAAAGGAAAGCAAGAAACCCAACCCCTCAAACCTTTGCTCACTCGCTGAATTTTCACAGCTTTAAAACACAGTCTTCCTCCATGGGGGTGCAATGCTTCTGTCTAAACATGCTTGTGAGAATTTATTATCCCTGTGTGCAAGTCTTTGAAACCATGATTTTAACGGTAGTAATTTCTAAGCAGTGAAATTCATGAGAGGCTGTAATATAATGCCAAGTCTATCCTATTATGGTTTTAATTGGAATACACATTTTATGTGTTATTAGAGAAATGTTACTGTCCTTCTTATGCTTAATACTATATGAATAGCTAAAGCCCTCTAATGACCATGTAATTTATTGTCCCTATAGTTATGGCATTAAGCTACAAGTCACCTAATACTTGCAAACATTGTAAACTCCAATTACAGCTACACCAGTGATCCTTCTGTCAACTGAGCTAAAAATGACTGAATGATAAGGTTAAGCACTGAGCCACGTAACGCAGTTATCTGGAGCTCAGCACCTGTACTACAGAGAAATGTCCAATAAACTATGGTTAAATAGTTTTACTTCGTTATCAGATGTAAGTATAGCAAATACAACCAGCTTCCAGAATGTTGTTGATCACTCTGATTCCACCAATCTTTTACGTATTTGTCAGCTTTAGCCTAATTTACTGCTAACAGTCAATCACTGATTCTCAAGAACTTGAGAGATTTCACAGGCACCAGAGTGGATTCTGCCTACCCCTACAGAAATCTTGGAATTTCATGAAAAATTGCCTGCAGTTTCTGTGCAAGGTGGGGTATTCTTTTCAAATATCCACAGCTATTTGAGAAAGTATCAAACTAGCTGACAACAGAATGCAGAGAATTTGGGAACAGGTTAGACAGCTTTTGACTTGTAAGTGACAGGAACTGGTTACCATTGAGGGTAACTTTTACCGAGAAAGCACGGTAACCTTCAACAACAATTGTAAATTGCCAGAGTACAAAAGCAATCTGTATATTGCTGTAATATGAATACATTTGTCTGGCAGCTTCAACCAAGGAGTCAAGAGAAGTCAATGCAAAATGATACTGTAAGACCAACCAGAAAAAGCCCCCCAAAATAGAAGACCTCAAACACGATAACTGGACATATGGCTAGTGTCAGAAGACATTTACAGTCTTGATTCTTCATTGGCTTTTTCTAAACAGGAAGAGTATAAGTCTAATCTGTAGACCAGAAGAACAGCAAGCTACATGCATGAACTAAATCACCTCCATGCAAGGTTTGGTATCAGCACAAATGGCTCTTCAGGATCATTAATAATCTTATCTTCAACAAGATTTTTATTTTTCTTTGCTCAGAAAAAGGGTGGGTGAAAACAAAAGGGGCTATCTAGACTGATCCCCTTTCTGAGCAGTTCTGCACCCCATAATTTTTAAGAGGCTTCCAGATACCTAGCCCTAGTGTTAGCTTTTTGAACTTCTACATTCTAAAAGTAGAGTTGAAATTCGACTTTAGAAGTCACCTAGGAGTCCAGGTGGGCTCCCAGAAAGAGAGGGCAACTTCACAAGTTCATTGCATTCAGGAACTCTGCACTGCACCGCCCAGGTACCATACCTGGGTCACGGTCGCTGTAATTTCTGGTGAAGCTGTAAATGAAACACAAACCCACAGTCTATCCTGGGGACATTCTGTTTCTGTGTAGTAAAACCTTTCCTAAACAATCTATTTTAAATATTCCTGAGATGTGCCGTTAGGCTGAGGGGGACTTTATCCCCAGTATTAAGTTTCATTTCCTTTTTGAAGGTGAAGGTATGTCAGAATTATCACTTCGGTCATTGACGATATCATGTTTACCTGCAGAGTCACTCATGCTGCCCAATTTGCTATTTATCACGTGCTTTACAATACCATAGTGTACAAAAGTACCATAAAAACCCATGTTGGTCTGTTTTATTTTATTTCCTATAAAAAGACGTAGATTATATGTGTGTATATGTATTCCCACAAACTGTAATTTGTATTTGTTTTGGAGGGTTTTAAGCCACACAGGAGGCAATAGTTAAAGAGAATCCCAGCACCAGTTGCACTGAGAATATTACAAATGTTAGCGGAAATTGTGTCCCGGATGATCCGTGATGTCTGTGTAATTCCTCTGGCCAAGCATTCCTTTCGAAAGAATACATGTAGCAAATCAAGTGCATAAAATGGATAAATCACCTTTCCTCACTCATGATTTGTGATTGCTCACTTAAGCCACCTAACGTTTCTGCAGCCCAAAGAGGTGGACTAAAATTTGCTAAAGAGGAAAATGGCAAATTATGCATTTCAACTACACATTTTTAAAAGGAATGAGCACTCAAGCTACATTTTGTGACACATTTGAGATTGTGTAGCTTCATACATTTCCCATGACCATCCAAATATTCATGAAGAATTAATAACATGGTCCTGCTTTTAGCAAGTTCCATTCATTCTTATTTGTATCTGGCTATAATCAGCATCGAGACCCCAAATATTGGATGACTACATTTGATTCTTGAGTTCTTTTCTTTTTGTTTATGTCAAAGCAAATTAGCTGGAAGGAGCCTGACGAGGAAATCGAGCAAACTGTGGAAGGTCAAGAGGGCATTTCACTGAAATGTAATATAATAAGTACAATTTAAACAATGACAAATCCCATTCACCTCTTTTGTTTTCTTGAAATGTTTAGAATTATTTTTAACCGTCTTTTTAATAAATAAAATTGTTCTATTAGTTTGTCATACATTTGGATTTCATTAATTTTAGAACATTTTCCAGGCATCTAAAATTAAACAGATGTCATTGGGCTCATTTAGACCTCAAATAACCCTTGCAACAAAACCAATTATTCAAGGGTCAGCTGGAAGTTGGAATTTTATAATAAAGAAAAGTTAAAAAGTTAAAAAAGAAAATGAAGAAGAAGAAAAAGAAGAAGAAACAATGCCAATTCCCTGTCCACACAATTGTTAGCGCAACAACTGAAGATCTGTTTTATTGTTGGGGGAAAGGGTGGAGCCAAAGAGTGAAAGTTCAGGAAAGCTGGTTTATTCCTTGAATGCCCCAATTGTTCCCTTTCCCATGGCGATTAGTCAAGAAATCTTTCTTCCAGCTTTCTAGCTCTATCGCGGGGATGGATAAGAGGACAAAGGTTTGGTTTTGTTCTAAAAGTTGGTCCTGTTGGTCAAAGAAATTTCCAAAACATCATGACCATGTCTGGGAAAGAGCAATCCAAGGAAAGACAGCAGAATGGACAAAGGCAGAACCTGGGAGTCCTGACTACAATCCCATACTCTAAACAGCGCTTCCACCTACTGTAAGAGTGAAGGGGTTTAATTTTGCATTGTAAGCACAAATTGTAATTTGTTGGGGAGATTTTAGGCTGCGGAAAAGGTTTGCATCTCTACTAGCCTCTTGGAAATTTCCACCCCCTCAGCTAGGACTTAGCTCCATGAGCAGCTGATCTGATGTTTGGCACAAATGGGGAGGCAGGTCTGCAACGGGAGAGCTGGGGGAGAGGGAAGAGGCTGACATCAAGCCATGGCAAGGACAGGTTGGAAACTGGCTGGAGAACGTGCTGCAGGAGTGTTCCCCAGCAGATGTCTCAGGGGGCAGTGCTAAGCCAGTACAAGATGCTTGGGAGGAATAAATGGCTTCTAGAGGAATTCTAGAGGGAATAAATAGCCCTATAGAAAGGGAAGCTTAAAAGCATGGTAGATAGCTTTCCCCTTTCCCACACCTTGCCAAAGAGGGAACCAGGTTCCCAGCTCTGTAAGCGTCTCCAGATTTACGGGGGTGTGTCTGAGATCAGACACGAAAAATCCAACCATTGTGATTTCTTCGCTGAAAATTAGGAGCTGGGTTTTACTTTGCTGAGCAGGAGGGAAAATGAAAATTGCTTTTCCTTTGTAACCTGAGAGGCTTAGCTGAGTTCTCCTGCCAGACTGCAAAGATCTTCAGTGGCCCCTGCCCTAAACTATACCATCTTACTTAGCTGCCAGGATTGCTAAATGGAGACCTAGAAAAATGAATAATGTATTGTACGGAAACTATATTACCATAACTTTAAAATCCTGCTGCAAGAGGCTGAAGATGTCTCTGAAATACTATCAAGCACAATGGAAAGGGAGTAGAGGGCTAACATCTGAAAAGAAATTTAATCATTGACCTCTGAAAATCACGGTTTAGCTGTTTCTTTTTTTTTTGCAGATACGGTAGCTGTAACTCTCCATCTGACCCAACATTAACTTTCTACAAATTATAACAGATGATTTATAAAAACACCCCTTATTGCCTTGACCTATTTTATGTCTGCTCTTGCCTCCTACACAGTTGTATCCTGTGGTCTCAGTTAGTTGAGTAGACGTGCTGACTTGTTACTTTGGGACTGAAGTTGATAGCTCAAGTCATGCGGGCCATTCCCAGAGAGGCACCACAGCCCAGCAGAGCTTCTGTCCACAGGACGTTTATCCCTAACATGAAAAGAGAAAAGAATGTGGCAGACTCAGTGGAAAATTCACACTGATGAGCAACGGGTAGAAGTCCCTTGAACGACCCGGGCTGTTCTGAGCACAGCTGGGGAAGGAGAGAGCGCTCCACTTTGAAGATCCTTCCAGACCAGTGTCAGGGCTCTGGCATCCAGCCAGCTGCGCTACCGCAGGGATCAGCGTCCTAAACAGCGGAGAGTAACTTACAGCACGCAGGGATGCAAAGTTAGTAGAAAGCTCTCCAAAACAGCCACATTCCTGCAGAAGCTCTTAGGCACAGCGAGGACCCTGAGCATCCCGTTGCTTCAAACTCCTCCCCAGCAGCTGAGGGGGTGCGGGGTCTGCCCTGCCTGCTGGCTTCTGCCTACCCTGCGGTTGGCACCGGAGCTTAGGTCTGGGCTCAGGTTTGCAAAGCCAAGTCACCCAAATTGATGGCATCGACAGTGAGCTAATCTAATTTCCCTGCCAGGGCTTTGCTGCCGGGCGAGCCCGCGGGCTTGCTCCAGGGAGACAAGGGGAAAGTCAAGACACAGGCAGTATGGACATAAAGGGAACTGAGCGAATACGACAGCAATACGGCAAACACTATCGTAGTGCAAGCAGCACCCTTGTTTCTTGTGTCTTACTGCTGCCGTGCTCCAGGGCATCAGGGACTCGTGGCCCTAAGGAGGACAAGCAGGTTCAGACAGTCGTTGGCTGAGAGCTTTCTCCCCAGGGTAGATTGCAGCCAGCACTGTTGCTGGGCTTCAGGTCTTTCAGATCTACTCAGCCACACAGTTACAATGGAAAGTCAAAATGCTACGATAGTAATAATGGCCTCTTTCACGCCGCTCCTTCATCATACGAATACAGAAAAAAAAAACCAAATCTGGGGACTTTTTTTCCCCTGAGAGGCCGAAGAGCAGGAGAGGTTTAAGGAAGATTTCATGGACGGGGGTCCTTGGTGTCTTTGCTGGGCTGTGCCAGGCTGCGAAGCTGCACAAGAGCCCTTCTGCCGTGAGCCGAGCCGAGCGCGGCAGATCACGAGCCTCGGCTGCTACACCCAACGCCAGAGTCAGAGGAGACTTTGCTTAGCACAGCTCCGGTCAAGTTATCAACCCATTGCTTGTAAATAACCTTGGATAACAGATGGCAGCAAACCAACGACTGTTGTGAATTTGTACTGAGTTTTCCTAGCAATAAGATCAGCAGACCTGCCAGGAGTTTGTTTCAGTTAATGCAGCAGATGCTGCTGCAGAGAGAAATGCATTGCACTAACTTCAGCCTTCACAGAAAGCAAACATACCTCTTCGGATTTCATTTTTTCACTAGGTTCTTGTTTGTTTGTTTTTTACATTTTCCTCCCCCTTTTACTTAGTGCTTTCCAGGTTTAAAAAACAAAGGCTGCTCATGGTGGAGGAGCAATAGTGGCTTTCATATTTAATAACTCTTAAATCTTGTTCAACATGTGGCAATTGTTAGGTAGATTTGAGCTGCAATTAAAGAGGCACCCTTCTTTCTCTTCAGCAACAATATAGGCTCTTAATCCGACTAAAACCATCATATTTTAAGAGCTGAGATCATCCTGAGGCAAATGGTATCAAACTTAACATGGATCTGTTTTTCATAGGGAAGTTTAAAAGTTAAAGTTCACTTTCCTAAAAGTCTTCCATTAAAGAGACGGCAGCCCTGAGCGCTCTTTTCAAGTATCCACAGGTACCTATACCGTACAAAACAACATCTGGGGGATGGAGGGGAGAGGATAATTACTGAAATTCCTTTGTGAAGTCCCTTTTTCTTTAAAAGCCTGAGTTGGGACTCTAAATAGAAGTGAGATGAGGGGGTTTTGTTGCCTGATTATAGATTTGACTGCAGATAAAAGTACTATTTTTGTGACTCAGCCCTCGCAGTGCTCACAGGTCTGATGTGGATAACTGATAAAGGCTGTGAAAGACAGGAATAAACAGTGATAAAACAACTGAGCGCAGTTTGGCTTCAAACCAAAACACATGTTTAATAAAACCGGCACGGTTGATGGGGAGACATTTTTGTTTCCTTTTGTGGTGCCGAGGTGGCTGTAAATATCAATAAGGAATCTGGGCTTGAACCTAGTTTGTACCGTCATTGCAGTCCGCTGGCCGGGCTGGCAGGCTGTGCTGTGGCTTGCTCCCACAGTGGCACTGGGCTGGGGTCAGGACACTGGGCTCGGGGCTCCAGTTAGTTTTGCAGCTTTTGGGTTTACAATTCAGTTTTTTTAAACTGGAATATGAGGAAATACCTGCCAGAGGACCAAAGGCAGGTAGCAGGGCTGAAAGCTGATCGTGATGGTGATGCACACAACAGGGTCAAATAAACACATCGATAGAGGGAAAAAGTTTCCTTTCCAGTCTTGTCCAGATTTCACATCCAAGTTCCCCTTTGCACCTCAGAGCATTAGTTCAGGTGCCTCAGATTCCTGTTTTCCCATGATAGCTCCCACTCCCTAATCAGCTGCTATTCCTAATGCCTTACTCTCTTTCCCTTTTTCTTTCTCCATTTTTCACAGACCTTACACTCCAGAGCAGTTGTAGCAAAAGACATGAGCCCTTGCTCTGATTTACAGCCTTTGTCTGTGCAAAGGTAGGAAAGCCGCCGTGACAGCAGCAGTGTCTTTCAGAGGATCTGTACCAAGAGGTATCTATTAATATCCACTAGTCGTGCTGCTAAACCCCTACGTCCTCCTTTGAAAAGGTAATCCTGTATTGTAAAGGCTCAACAAATGAGAACACCAAGGGACTTCCCTCATTTATACTACCTGCAAATGACTTGAATGAAAATACCTCCACAAACTATCAAAGTTTGTGGAGGGCACAAAATTGGAGAGGGAACAAATAACGAGGAACAAGGGATTTGAATCCACTGGTTGCCTGGGCCAGTGAATGGAAAATGCAGTTTAATGTACAGAAACATAAAATAATAAGTCTGGGGCCAGCAAACCAGACAGAAGGATATTATACTGAATGGTGATGCATCATATTGACCAGTGAAGGGATTTAGAGGTCATTGCAGAAAAATCCTTGAAGCCTTAAACTTGGCATGCAGCTAAAATAAAAATAACTACAGGAAAGCAGCACAGCGGTGGAGGCAAAGGGAAGGGACGCAGCCTTCCTCCGCTGTCTGTGCAGCAAAACAGCACCAGGACTTTGCTCTAATTGGCGCGATACCCTCTCCTCCCGGGCAGCGTAACACGGAGGCACTCGGGTCACCCGTTCCCCCGGACCCCAGCTCCTGTCTCAGCACAGCGTGCCATCCCAACGGCTTGCCCTCCAACGGACATGGAGGAAAAGGCAGCCCAAGGTGTTCACTTGTTACGGGTAAAGCACAGGGGGATGCTGTGCCAGTTCACTCCAAGGCTTAGTGATGTTGGTCAGCAGGAATGCAGGAACCCAAACCCCTGGCTCATTTGCTCATCTGCTTGTTCTTTGCTTTTGGCACTGAAAAGCAAGAAAAGCCAAAGCAGCGAAAGCCCGGGGCCCCCGCAGGCGCAGCAGGTTTGCCCGTCTGAGCACAGAACAGCCGCTCGAATCCTGCAGCCACCCGGGGGACTGAGAACCTGCCTGTCTATATCCATATGACCTTATTGACATATTTGCAATGACCTGTCAGAGATAAAGTGGAATAGTGAAGGGTGGGAGAAAAGAAGCAAAGGTGGTAAGGCAATTCATTTTCTTCCCCATCTCCCTAACGAGCACTCTCATTTAGTTATTTTCCTTCTCCTTGCTCTGCCAGAGTACTTCATGCCTCTTCCCTCACAGCTTTCCTGCAAAAACATCAACCAAAAAAAATTTTAAAATCTGCTCCCCTCCCGGCTGATTCTGTGTCTGAACCGATACCTTCCACCATTCCTTCTTCTATAATTGTAAATACAAATAAACAACCTTTAAGCTTTGCTGAGCTGGACTGCTGGTGACCTGCAGGTAAAGGGCTCCGTAAGCTCATAAACAATATCCTTGGAGTATCCTAATCCCCATGGGTGATAACCTGGGGCGTTGAGGGGAATATGTAGTTATACGTGATGGAAAACGGTGAGCAAATTTAGCATCGGTCTGAATCACCAGTTCACGCACACACATACACCCAGCCTTGTAAGATGGATTTGTCAGAAGGACGGGGTGGGGAAGTGTTTTCTCAGTTCTTGGCTTGCTGGGCAAGTGCGATACCTCTGCCGGCTGCTCCTGAGTTAATTCTGGTTTTTCCCACCTGGGGGAGCAGCAGAGATTCAAAGCCAGCCTGCCAGACTGACAGCGCGCGTCCTTCCTCCATGAGAGGTCGAGACAGGTAGGACAGCGTAAATACCCTTGGGGTTATGATGTGCATCCGGAGGACACAAGCAGCGGGAGAAGTCCCCATTCCTCTCCCTCCTCTTCTGTCCCTCTGCAATCCATTCCCCTCTTCTTCTCCATCCCTCCCCACCGCTTCTGCCCTTCTGCAGCTCCCCAAAACCCTGCAGAGGACAGGGCCAGGAAGGACGGTGGGGAGCAGAGGGGACCCTCAGCCTGCTGCGGAGCAGGCAGGTACCGCGGCTCGTGTCTGGCAGAGGTGCCGGGGTCCAGGCAGGCAGGATGAGGGCCATCAGCCAAATGGGGATCTTGCTAGATACGCGACATCTGGCAGTCACCGGCCCTGTCTGTTCTTCGGCTGGTCTGCCTTTGGCTGTTTTCTTGTATAAATGGACAGATAATCTGGACGTATTCCAGCTGAATTAGTGTACACGTGATGCTCAAAATGAACTTGAGGATAGAAATACATTACTGACCTATTATAATGCCTAAAATACAGGACTTGGAATTGCTTCCAAGTCCCCGGTCCAGATGCCTGTCCTGGCTGTCTCCCAACTCCCACAGCAGGTGAGACAGATGTCAGACCTGCTTTCTCGCCCTGCTCCCATGTTTCCATGGGGAAAAAAAAATGGGGGCACAGGCCCGAAGCCACAGCAAAGCCCTAAAGAACTAATGTGGTCCCAGGTCCCAGTGCAGAGACTTACCCACAGTCAAGATGGAGCCCCGGTGTAACCCCTGAAGTCTAGATTATACCACGCACATTGCATGGAAGTTTTAATACAAACCACTTGATGACCTGTCAGTTTGATCTATGACAATTTCTTATTGAATAAATAAGATTTTCATGCTGTCAGTACATTTCCTTTTCCGAGGCAGAACGACTTGCATCCTGCACAAGCATCAAGGAAAATAAAACATTGTTTGGTGCCATAATATCCCATATCTGCTAGCTGCCTCGGTTGATACCCTCTTTCCGCTACTCACCATATTTGAAATATATATATATACCAGCTAAATTCAAGTTTCCTTCTTCTTTTTTCTTTTTGCTTGTGTTCCCCATTCAGCAAACGCTTGTAGCTCCAGTCTTTCGCTACAGATCACTATTTTCCAAAACAGGCTTTAAAACAGGAATCAAGCAACACAGAAAGATGAGACTGAATGCAATCTTCTGCGCTCGACTTTCAGAGATCTTCTAAAAGAACAGTCAGAAAAGACTTAGGAGCATGCAGCTATTTTCTGCGCCTACTACTGATCCCATCAGGAGCTTAAAAACTAGCCCTTAAGGTGCTTTATTGTCTTAACAAACTCGTTGCAATAGCAGAGCAAAGATGAGCAGTTTTAGCTCCTGCTCTTCCATTAGTGTACAAACTGTTAAAAGACAAGAAAAACTACAATAATAAACACGAGCGAGCTTGCTGCAGCTGTGCTTGTCAGCTCCAGACATTAGTGTGGCTAATTCCGATTGGGAACAGTTCCTGGGCTTGGTGATAAATTAATCCCAACTCTGATAGTATGTAAAGATTTCTCTAGGCATAAGCCGAAAGAAAACTTCCCAAAATGCTTACAAAATCCCCTTTACAGTTATTTTGGTGACTACACACCAAAATATTTAGTCTGTGTATCTTTTTTGGATACAGTGCAATCTATTTTTTATTTTGATTAAATGATATTAGAATAGGATATCCTTCATCCAAAAGAAAAAAAATTATGCACAGGCTTGCACTGAAATTGCCCAAGTATGAAGTACAACCGATGGGGGTTATGTCTGTTTTCCTGGAGATAAGCCGCAACTGCTTTATAGGAAAAAAGCAGTGCCATTGAACCCCTTCTGAGAACGGCCTGAATTTTATTTCAGATTGCTGTTTTTGGAAGAACCCACAGACTGACTGCTAAAATCAGGAAACATAATATCATTCACTGATTTTTTTTTTCCCGTCCGTGCTTGTGTCAGCGTTGGTCTGTTGGCAGAAGGCCATGGCCCAGAGGACAAGGAGAAGACCCACTGGCTAGATGAAAATCCCCAGGGCAATGATTCAGCTTGACCAGTGCCTCGGAGAGACACCACGATAAGGATGCTGGGGCAGCGGGGTCCTGGACAACTGGGCATCTCCTGCCGGCTGCGTCCTGCCCTCCACCATCCCTCGAATCCCTCCGCTTTCTCCCCGACGTTCAAACTCACCCATCGCATTCATTTTGCAGTTGATTTTGGTCGCACTCCTGCAGGAGCTATGGGTTTCAGGAAGTTATTCACCTGGGCAGTTTCATCTCGGCCCCGATGAATAGCTTCATTCTGGAATAACAAATATAAACAGAGGGAAGGCTGCTCGCCACAAGGATTCCTTTATGCTGCGCCGGGAGTTGTTGGCCAGTGGCCATTTAGCATTGAAAGGCGAGAGCCACCTGTGTCAGGTGTGTTTAAAGTTCATATTGACTCCTGCCCACCAATATTTGCATGATGGACAACATCAGAGAAAGGTGCATTTAGTCATTAATTTTTGCCTGACACGGGGAACAGAAATGAAAAGGAGCCCTTTTCTTCCAGGCACAGCTTTTGTTTTCCAGTGTGATCAGTCAACTACCAGCTCTGCGTCATTCAGCGCGGGGCAAACCCAGGTCTAGAGTGTCGGGGACATTTCGGGGTCCCCTCCTGCCCCGGCAGCCCACATCCAGTGGGACCCTGCGTCCGTCTGGTCCCCACATGCCCTCCTCTCTGCCCCTTGCTGCCTCCCGACTTTGCTGGATGTTAAGATCCGCTCAGCCTCACACAATGCAGCTTCCTGGGAATGGATTAGAAAGCAAGCTGTGTGGTATATTTGTTATGGCCATGACTTTCATGGAGAAAACTGTGACTTCTAGCAGTTTTTGTAGATTTTGTAACCCCAGCCAGCCTGCTACTGACTCCTTCATGAACTTTTACAGCTTTGGCTCCGTTTGTGAGCGGTATAATAGAGAACACAGTTTTTTAATGGATTTAAGTTATTAGTTACGTATTACCAAAGGGTGTAACATCCTTTATGTTGTAAAATAAAGTCCATTTGTCTTCTCTCCATTTCCCACAGCACACGGTGTTAAATACAGTGCAGCATTGTTGGTTTTCTCTCTGAAGCTGGCCGTGGGGAGTTTTGCGCCATGCCAGTGCATCAGCCGCAGTTGCAATGATTGCTGCGGGTGCAGGATATCGTACTGGTCGCAGCCCATAGGAGACCCTGCAGACCCCCATCCCATGTGGGAATCCCCTTCCCATCGAAAAGGGGGGACCATAGGTGGGAGAGTGCATGGCATGGCTCAGTTGGGAGGGCTGGAGGGATTTGTAAAGGGTTTTGGAGCTGAGGGTTCAACAATGGTATATGCCGCTGGATTATTTATAAGGTTTCCTTTCTGTTCCCTAATGAGAAACTTTGAGGGGGAAAAATTAGGATCTCTACCCATACTGGTGTACCTCTCCAGTGACCAAAACTTCCCCCTTCCACACACTTCCCAAGTGGGATAACTTTGCACTGTCTGGCTGCAAACTTGGCAGTGGCCTTTGCACGGATGTCGTGGAGGGCAGAATTTGCTTGATTAGTACAAATACCATCTGTATGCTTGGTTCAAATGAGCGCAGTGTTTTAGAAACAACCTATTTTGCTTATACAAGGACTAGTGACATAGCCAAAATCTGCAGCACATATCTGGTTTTCTCAAACAATTATTGGTGGGTAGCCAATATTTGTTACTTTTCTCCAGAACAATGAATAAACTACGGCACAGAGACAACTGGCCACTCCGTACGCTAATGTCAGACAAGAAACCCTGTGCTCTAAATTACTTAAACCAATTTATCTCCAGTTGAAAAATAGAGACAGGCAAGAAAAAGCCATTTAAATTCTGTTTAAAACCACTCAGAATACGTTTTAGCATTGTTATCCATTGGAGCAGGGAGGTAAATCCAGTCCCTTTTCATAGGCATTGTAGGCTTCTTTTATAACTGATGCAGCTTTAGGATTTTTGTTTTGTTGTCTTTTTCCTGACATAAAATGTCCTCTTCTGTCTAATAATAGTTTAACAGTTAAGCAGTTGTTCCAAAACCTTATTTCTTTACACAGTAAAGTTAAGGGAAGGGCTTTTTCAGCCCTCCTACAGCTTCTCTCCAACCATCATAAACATGAAATCAGGCCTTGCAGAAAAAGCAAAGCTCAGAGACCTGCAGACAAGGGACGATTTTATGGCTGTTGTCTGTCTGTAATGCATGGGATCTTTAGGGACTGACTCTTACACGTCATCTGTCACTCAGAGACTGAAAAGAAACAAAAGAAACCAGGGAAACTTTCTCCCAAATCATTCCAGGCCTGATCCTGCAAACATTTATTACGGGGCTTTGGTGGGATTATTCCCCTAAGCAGGCAGACATCAGTCCCACCGACACGTTGGTATGCGTTTAGCATTGCACATCTTGGCATTTGCGTGGCCTGCGTGAAATCCGGGGGGGGGCTGCTCACCTGCCTGAGGTTTCCACGTGTGTTAAAGCATGTCCTGACTCAGGGCACCGAGCGTTTTCAGCGCTGCCCCTTGCACTTGGAAGGAATCCACCTAAATATTTACATGTATTTAGCTCCTATAGTAACAAGAATATTGCGATGGTATGCTCACAGAAACGCGCTGATATATATTCTGGCGTTACGCGGTTGATTTAAATAGCACGCCTACGCATACGTGCGGTTCCTTGTTCGCAAGGAAGGACGGGCAGCTTGCGGGAAACATCCCACCAGCATCTGACGCTTGGGAAAAAAGCACGGGGAGGGGGGGGAAAAAAGGGGGGGGGGGGTGTTTTGCAAAGCTGCGGGCTGCCCGGCTGGAGAACAACCCTTCCTCTGCGGCTCCCGGGGCCGGGCCGCTGCCGAGGGGCGGCGGTACAGCGGGGCTGGGCCGGCGCAGCCGCGGGGAGCGGCGCGGAGCGGCTCCGGTGCTCGGCCGGCGCTCTGCCGGGGCGGCGGGAGGGAGCAGCGGGCTCCCCGCTCCGCTCCTCCATCGGAGCTAGAAATCCCAGCGCCGTGGGAGGGGTTGGAAAAATTAAAATTGATCCCATTAGTTCCTGCGACTGCTCTTTTCAGGAAAGCCGGGCTTTTGCCTAAGGAGATAAGCCGATGCCCATATTCCCTCCCAAGCCTGCCCTGATTTAAGTTAATTTGGAGTTTTACCCGGCGTCATTAATTGCACTTTTCGTTCTGGATTTGAAGAAGAGAACTGTTATCCTCAGTATTTCAAGGTGTACTCGGGTAAATCTTGTATCTCTGCTAAGGGGAATTTTGCCTGGATACGGTGGTAAAATCTGAGCTTTTGTTAAATGGTGGCAGGAAGCAGAGTGAGAAGTGGGGAGAGGTATTCGAGGAAAATGCCTCATTTCTCTGTGAAGAGTCTGAGGATTAAGCTGTGTGTTTGTTATAAAGTTGGGCAAGCTCCACAAAAACATTCCTCCTTCATCTCTATTTCGAGTTTACAACAAGTTAATTTGTGAATTTACCTCTCCTGTACCTTAGTTCCCTTACTGACTGACACAGTCACGGCAACAAGGAATTGTATGCAAGCACCAGCAAAAAAAGGCAGAGAAAATAATTTCTGAAACTATATTTGCACAAAGAAACCAAACCAGCTTGAATTTCCAACAGTAAATGCTAAGAATAAGTCTGTTGGGGAGATTGGCATAAAAAAAAAGTCATATAATAAATTGATTCAAGAAAATCATATTTTATGCTCACCAAAGACAAAGCTTATGAAATAACCTATATTGAATTACTCACTGAGCTCTTATCCTACAGTCCTGATATGAGATCTGTCCTGCAGTAGCAGCACAGAATCTAGTCCATCATTCTCAGAGGTACTAAAACCCCTTTTATATAGGTGGTTATAGGTCTTGTTTCTACATAAAATTTCATGCTTTTATAAAAGTAAATTCCAAAGCAAATGTAACTTTTCAGAGCCATCATTACCCAGGGTTTTATTGCCAGGCTTGTTTACTCTCCCAGTAAACATCGGGTCCAGCCACTGTGCTCGGTCTCGACTCTTCTTCAGGGGCTGGTAAGATCTATTTTCCAAATAATACTAAGAACATGCTGCTCACTAAGTTGCTCTCTCAGTGAAACTCTAGGAAAAAAGTCCTCTGGTCTGGTGGCCTTATCTGGCAATTTACAGGTGTAAGGGAGAGTACCGAGAGCCCCACAGTTGCTTAACAAGGGAGTTTTTTGGCTTTGCCAGAAGATAATTGCTCCAGTAGTGAGCTGCCGTTAATCCTGGGCTGTGTGCTTGGTGCTGACCTGCGGCCCTGCTGTTTACATCAGTGGGATTTTTAGGGCCAAATTTTGCAGTTAATTGCAGCCGTATAAATCTGGATTCCTAAATCTCCCTCCCTAGGTGTGGAGCTCCTTTGGATTTGGCGGCGAAATTTGGGGCTGATCCTGCGGCCGCTGAAATCGCTGGGCCTTGTCTCGCAGCAAAACACAGGAAAGACCTGGGCTAGGCCCTCTCCCAAATTTCCTAATGGCAATAAATGTGAGCAATTAGGGGCTCTGCTTGCTCAGAGGAGCAAGGGCTGCCTTATCTCTGCCTGCCGCAAGCCTTGGGACCGTCGAGCCTGGGTGGTATGGGGAGGTGTCACTATTAGAGAGGCTGTAGAGGGGATTAATATCGCTGCGAGCTACATTATGCCCTGTCAGAAATCTTTGCAAAAAGAGCAGGAGCTGGAACTGCAAGCTTTGAGCTTTAAGCCCTGAACTTGGGGCTATACAGCAAGATTAAAGCATCGGTCTTTTAATGTTTTCCCATCAAGAAGTGAGAAATCTCAATGCATGTAAAGGCATTCCCTGTTTTTCAATAACTAATTGAGTCAAGAGACCGATCTGACGTCGGTGCTCGCCATGTTCCCCCGTTACGCTCCCTAAAGTGCTACACCAGACTGGCAGCTGCTGAGCGAGAGGCTAAAAACCCTCAGCAAAAAGGCGTAGGGACCGGCGTTAGAGCCCAGGGGTTCGCAGCCTGAGGTTCAGGCTCCCTCCCCAGCCCTCAGAACAAGTCTTACTGCAGATATTGCTCGCTAGGACTTCTGCAGAGTGAACAGAATTATATAAAGGCACTACAGAAAAGTCTAAAACATCCAGGTCTCTGCTGGAGGAAAGCACGGATTAAATCACTCGGTTGCTGTGAAGTGCAACGAGAAACCGGTAGACAGCGAAGTGATGAAATAATTCATTAGAAAGAGAGGTTTTTTATTAGCCCTGTGGAATTTCCTAGTTTGTTGGTAAATCTGTTTTAGTGGCCTCAGCTTTGCTGTCGCCCGTGGAGAACGGCGTGGAGATGGGAATGTTTTGGTTGCAAATGATTTATTCAACAAAAATGCAAATTCTGTACTGAATCCTGTATTTACAATCATGAATTTGACCCGCACATGGAAAGCAGCACAGAGAATACAGGTTAGCTGTTTTCTTCAGCAAGTTTTCCACCTAAATCAAACACATTTACCCTTACCTGTGCATGATGAAAGAAGAAAATACGGAGGGAGAGTTTCAGCCCGTACACCTGGAAGCACACTGTCCATCTCTCCAGGCTCAAATTTGGATGAACATCAACACAGCGCAGAACCGTGTCACTGAAGTGCTTTGGATCAGCTCTACGTTTATTTAACATTCAGAAAATGCGGCATTCAGAAAAAAATAGCCACGATTTTAGAGGGCTTGGATCCGGTCCTTTTTTTCTATAGGCAGTTGCTAGCCTCTATAATGTATAATTATTCAGTACTAAATTTGCCAGTATAGAATTATAGAAAGGGCAATTACCAGCCACACTGAAAGTACCTGGTAACACTGGCAGGCTGATATTTAATTTTTGCCAGGAAACAGATGAAAGCAGCTTTGGTCAGAGCGAAGCATACAGGTTAAAGCCAGAACATTGTATTGTAATTTTCAATTCAAGAAACTATTGTGGGAACGAAAGACAGAAGTGAAGGCAATGATTTCCCCTTTTTAATGCTTGTGAAAACAGCCTCATGCGCTTTTCTTTCCAATGTATGTGTGCAGAATATATGCACGCTTTTATTTTGTACTTAAAATTTAAGGCACCTCCAGGAGGCTGATTTATAAGACGGAAGAGAGGAATAACGAATCCAAAAATATAAAATAAAACTGTCTTTTACAAAAAAAGAAGAAAGGTTCTTTTTCTGAAGGCGAACTAGATTTGTTAGTGGACATTGCATTTTAAACATGTGTGTTGAGAGGTTAAAACTGACGGAGACTGCACGTAATAAAACTGTGTATCCAAGATCAAAATGATGGTATATTGTTTGAGCCGATCCTTCTTAACTCACGCTGACAAGCAGACAATGACTTCAATGAAATTACTCGCGTAGGTAAAATACACAGATAGGGCTGATTATTAAGGCACACATAATTTTCCACAAGTACCTGACATTATTGGAGAAATTGTAACACATTTAGCGGATTTTAAGGTAAAGCTCGTGTGCACACACCTATGCGTATCTGACTGTGCGTTGTGTTTAATCGTTGTGTGAAAACGGCTCTGAAATGCTAGAAAACCAATTGCCTTAAATTATTTCGTCACATCTGTATCAGAAAGTGCTTGCTCTTGCTCCCATCGGGGTTCATGCCCCATTGACTTCAATGGCAACAGGAACAGCCAAAAATACACAAATATTTGTCTTGTGTTACAGACTACAGAAGTGACCAGGAAAGGTTGCCTGTGTTATTCTGTCGTTATTGTATGCAAGAGGTGCTGTTTGCTCTGTAGGAAAAAATACGTCTGTAATTAAAAGCAACAAACACATGTTCTGACTTTAACCAACATTTTTCATCACTAAAAATACGTAAAAAATAAATAAATGAAAATTTAGTTGAGAGGTTTAATTAAACAAGCAATTAAGATGCCCATGCCGCCAAGCCCTTTTGTTTTACTACTATTTATTTTTCTCTAAGAGAAAACTTCATTTTCCAAACGTTTATCGTGTGGAAAATCCCTGCCTTAAATTCATTTTCCTTTCATCAGATGCAACTCAAACCACTGAATATACTGTTGTACAACGATGTCCTGTATGTTATTTCAGAAATAAATAGCTTCTTCCTTGTTGTTGTTTTTTTTTTAAGTACCAGTTTCAATACAGGAGGGAGATTTATTTAAAGATAGGTTTTCCTCCTCAGAGAAAACTGTTTGAAAAGCCACACAGGTACATTGAGTCTTTGTCTATCGCAGCATCTCGGAGTTGCTAAAGGAGTTTAAGAATCTGAAAGGAGGAGGGTGTAAAACCTAAAGATGCTTTAAATGTGCACCCTCGCCAGGTTTTTGCACGGCTGGTTTGCTCCCGAATGAGAAATTTGGGGCAGTTATTTGTTATTTTTAAACATGTTGGACAAGGCTACGGAGTTTTTCTCTCTCTCTCTTTTTTTCTTTTTTAAAATTATAGACGTAGTGACTTTTTCAGCGTGATTTTTGCAATAAGGGGCACCTGGTGACTCCGAGAAACTCTGCAGCGGTTTGAGCTCCTGCTTCTTTGCAGGATCAGGAGTTTTAATGAGCTCTCAGCGGCCTGATCCCGTTAACACTCTCTCAAGTAAGTAACTGGCTTTGGTGATATTGCTTGTATGACCGGAATTACTAGTCAAATTAAAAATTAACTCCAGCCTTTTGGAATGATCTTGAGTATGAAACTGAACTTTGCACAAGTTTCCTTAAAAAAAGCAACAATAAGAGAGAATTAGGGGTCTCTGGAAGAGTGCGGCCCTTGTAAAAGTGAACAGGGGCGAAACCAGCACATCTGAGCACAAATTATATCAAGAACTTATAAAAATTTAACAGGGAGTGGTGTCCTTTCTGGAAGTATTTAAACTGTTCCATAGCAGTGTAGTAGTTTATATCCCTGCAATGCAATTCTTAAATCAACTGCAGAATTTTATAGAAAACTGATTTCAACTCTCTTAAAGTTGAAGGATGCTTCCCTGGGCATTTGAAAGGACCTTCCATAGGGAAGATTTTTGCTGGAGACGGGGTTTATTTTTTGGATCTGACAAACCCTTGGCTACCCGTGAATTCCTTTCTTGAGTAATCCTATTACGTTGCTTTGTGAAGGGTCAGTCCTGCATGTAGAGCCCAGGGTCAGCAACTTGCACGCGTAATGCTCCTTATACATAGCTGCGATTTATAAGATCGGACCTTTTATTGAACCTTACTTTTAAAACAGCCCCAGAAAGGTCGTACATAAAACTGAAGGAACCCATTTAAGGAACCAACTTGCTTCCTTTGGAAACAAATGAGAGCTGGAGCATGTGGAGTCAGGAAACTGTATCTGGCCATCAAAACTGGACGCACAAAAGACATGTCAGTGTGGCATTTCCTACCTCGTGAAGCCACTTTCCCCTTGATGCAGCTCTACAAATACAATAGTGCATTGATTGAATCTTAAACTCACCAGACTTCAATAAAATCTGAAAGTGTATGAAATTAAAATTGAGGCAAGGGACACGCGGAGTGTTAGTCCTTCTCAAAATAATAATTTAATAACTCTCCAAAAAGTATAGTGGTTTAGGAAAGGCAACCCAGATGGGAACCTATAAAATAAAGCTATAAAGTTTCCTTCAAATGTATTTTAATCATTGTTAAATATTTACATTTAATAAGCACTAGTTTTTATTGCACGAGAGATGTAATTACACTTATCATTCATGGCAAAAAGAAGTTTTAATAGTCTGTACGTTGATTTGCTAAGATGAAATAGTGTCCTAAAAATATGCCGCTTGCTCTCCCCTGGGAATATGTTCCATATGTGAATGCAAAACAGATGAGGATTTTTTTATCAGTGCACAAACTATATCAACTTTATTTCTCATTGTCTCTGTTACATTTGACATCAATCTTTACCTCTGATGTTTTGCTAATTACCAGCACCTTATCAGGCTTTTACAACCCTTGCTAATAAGGTTATTTATTTAGTAAACACTAACAGGAGGAGTAGCAACACCTTGATATTGACTCTGGGGAAGCTGTTTTTTGAGGTTGTGGCCTCACACAATTTTATCAATAATTCGTGGCCACGTTTGATGTGTCAGAGACAAACAAAGCTGCTCAAAGAGACTGCACATCTCCGCAGAGCTGCGCCTCTGCTTTGCCAAGCCGGGTCAACGGAGGAGGAAAGAAAAAGTCAATTAGGCTCAAAGAATCAGCAAAAATTATCCCTCATTTTTATATTATCATTATTTATCCACCTTTTTTTTTTTTTCTTGTTCTTTCTTTTCTCTGTTTTTCCCTGGTTTCCCTGCTCACAGCACATGCGATCCCGGCTATCAGGAAGTTTTACGTCAGCTCCCTTTAGCCGACACAAGCAGCTCCCGGAGCAGCCCTTCCTCCTCGGTCGGGCAACACAGCCGCAGCTGCAGCTCCGCGGCAGGGACTAGACCGCCTTTCCCAGAACCATCCATCATCTGTAGTTCTTGATCAGTTTTTCTTTTGCGAAACTTGTGGGCATAAAAAAATACCGAATAGAAGGTCTAATAGAAGAAATAGCTGGATTTTAGGAACTCATGGTAGTGACATTGTGAGCATCAGTGCAGGGAACTGCTTGAGCTGGCACCTCCTGAAATATTTACTGGGTCCAGGAGAAAAGCTGTCACAGCACCTGGAAGCCTTTTGTCTTGAAAAGATGTTCGGTGTTTGTACTCTGTAGGCAGCCATGAAGGTCTCTAATAACATTATTTATTAGGACTGAGAAATGATTTTTCCTTTTCCTTTTCCTTTTCCTTTTCCTTTTCCTTTTTTCATAAATCATGGCTTTTCAGGTGAACTGCAGAAATGAGGAGCAATAAGCTAAACCATTTGGGGGATATTTCGTTTTGTTATTGCACTTGTGAGCTCCACATTTACACAGCAGAAAGATACTGTTGTAGAAATACACTAGCAAGAAAGGCAGAGGGAGCACATAAATGTGGAGAAAAAATACAAGGTTTTAAAAATTAACCATATAAAATGGTCCCTTGGACTTCCCACAGCAGTACAAAGCCCACTCGGGTCAGTAAATGGATAGATGATGCGTGGAGTGGACTTTTAGGTTAGCTGTGGTATTATTCCCACCCTCTTGCACAGGTGCTGATGGTTTTAGTACTCCTAAGCCAAGTTTTGCAGGCAGGAACAACCTGCTTGAGAATTAAATTAACTAAAACAAACATACCCCAAAAGGATCTATTTTTCTAGTATGGATGCGTGTCTTCCACCACTACGTGGTCCCAGGCTCTTGTGTAAGCTAAAATCTTCATCCTTTGCTCTAACCCTGCAAGAATCAAGTTTAGGCACAGAAATTTAGTGCATTTGAACATATTAATTACACTGCAATCACAAATACCCACAGCTTGTTGCTAACAGGGGTGTTTACCTTAAGCTCGTACCTGCAAAGAAACTATTTGCCATGGCAGGATTTCACGCACACGGAGGATGCCCCGGGGTGCTGGCCGTATCCAGCATTTCTGGATAGCTACAGAATATCTCTTTACTGGAGCTTGCCGTAACCTGTGCCATAAGGTAATGATATACCTGAGCGTAGCGCTAGATAGAGAAATGCTGGAGCCTGGCACGCAGTGTTACCTCTGCTTGTTGTGAGGTACCATCATTTGGAAATATTAAACAAAATGGACTTGTGCTCACTCTTAAACGAAGGTTAATTGTCCCTGTAGCCACGGTCCACATGTGCTAGCTATTACAGCCTTGTTTTGTCCATACTCCAATAGTGGCTGTTGCAGTGAATTGAGGAACTGCTGCCAGGAAATGTCCTTCTCTAAATGACATAATTAGGGTATTGGGGAGCCCAGCGAAAGCAGATTAGGGGCATCACTGCTGTTCTTGATGCGAGCAACAATTCAAAGCACATAAGCAAACACTTAGACTATGCGGATGATTTAATATTGATTAAACTCTGATATCTGAGACTCCGTGGAAGGCAGGTACAGCATGCTGGAAGGAAGACAAAGCACTGACTTCACATTTTGTATTAGCTAAAAAATGAACTGTTTCCATTGACCTCACCGACCAGAAATCAAAAAAATCAAACCATTATCCAAATTAAAGATATTGGCTCAACTAATTAGAATTACTGGACTGCCTGATAAAATTAAATTATGAATGGTTAAATAAACTCAAAACTACACTTTCTGTTTTATTTAGGTGTTCTTCGTTTCTCTTGAAATTGCCCAGCAGGTTTGGGTATAGCCATAGATAAGGTGAATCACGGACGTGCCTGTCGAGCTGTGCCCACGCCTCCAGCCACGCTTCCAGGAGGGAGACGCTTTTCCCTCCTTTCCCTGTCCAGTCCTCACCTCGGCAAGTGGTTTTGTTGATGGAAGAACGTGGCAGGTCACCAAGGGAAGGCTTTAGCAATGGCAACACACCCTCCTCTTCCCTATCAGCATGGAGGCACACTGATTTTGCCAAATTATTTTTTTGTGCCTTTCTTATTAAGGCAAGAAACATGCATCTTCTTCATGAAATGATGGGTAGACTTTTAGGTGGTGTAATTCACTGCTCTATTGAAACCAATAGATCTGCAGATACCAGGCACTTTATTAACTCTACTCTCATACGTAGACTCATTGACTCCAGCAGGAACTGTTCGTATGACTGTGATGTTACTTGTTTAAGAGTTTACAGGACCAGGACCTACAACACTAGTGGAGCTTTTAAACTGACCGTCTTGGCTGCTGTGAATGATTCATTAAGTGCTGTTCCTCCCACTCAGGACTTCACAGTTTATTATTCAGGCACCTTACGTACTTAATACCTTGTGCATTTTCTCCTTTGGTCTTTTTACTAAATGCCTGTGAGGCACTTGTGACAATATGAGAAATTAATATGTGCAGGTATGGCACGATTCTCCGTCCTTTCTCTCTGCTTCCAGTGTACAGAAGTTCTGGCTTGTGTTCAGTGCTCTTGGATGCTGTGCTGATACAGAAGCCTTTTAAAATATGATTTGCTCTTGTTTTAAATGAGCATTAGTACATAGTGAAAGATCACTCTAAATAAAAGCGGATCACAGACATGGTAAGAAAGATTTTGGCAGAATGTAAAACACAGGATACTTTTGCATGCACTTACAGAGTCACGATAGGTTCATAGTAAATTATAATAAATAAATATTTTTATATCAGAACTTAATGCCTGTTCTCCCTGCCCTCTAAGCAGCACTGCTGGAGAGTGGCTGTTGCAGGATGCAGAGCAGCGGATGGCAGGATCCAACCGGGCACCCTCCTGCTGGCAGGACTCGCCGGGACACCGTGCAGTCCAGGTTGTCACCTCTGTGCAGCATCTCTGTTTTCATCACAGCCACCAGGGTGGGAGGTGAGATGAGGCAAGGGACTGAGAGGCACAGAAGCCTTGCTGCTCATGTGCCCCGCTCTTCTGGTTAGATTTGGGCTATCTGTGTTCAAAGGGCGGCTGGGGTCCTCAGGAAATCCCGTGCAGCATTGACACCGCAGCACTCAGCCCCAGGGATGCTCTCATGAGCTTAGAAGATGCAGCCTGCAGCTTTCGCACTACACAGATATCACGTGTGTCTCTGCACATCCCCCTTTCTCTCCCTTGCTCCCAAATCCTATGCTCTTCTGGAGCGTGCCCAGCCGCAGCCCATCCCATGCCTTTCACTAGCTTTCCTGGAGCCATCGCAGCCAGTCACCACCTTTGCCAGGACCAGCCCAGGGCGCTCAGCGCCGGCATTTAGCCACCGAAGTTCGGGTGCTCTGAGCTGCCCCAGGCCGCTGTCTGGCCCGTCCCCAGCACCGACAGCCCCATGCCACAGCAGGACACAAGTTGTTGGTGCTGCTGCTCCGGGAGGAGGTTAAACACCCCCTCCGCTGGGTAAGGTGGGTCTGGAAACAGCCGAGGCTGTGCTGGCATGCCATGGAGCTTGGTGTCCAAAGGCTCTGGTTTCTTGTTTCTTGTATGTTTTGCTCCTGAAGCCACTCACCACCCTAATTGCAGCACTTGTTTTGTGCATACTTTGCCAGCTACATTGCTTCCCGTCGGCTGCAGAGGAGGAGCGGTGCATGGATCCCAAGAAAGCAGCAGAGCTGACAGCTCTCCCAGCTTTCAAATTCCTTCTTCTTTTTTCCGTGCCCCCTCCCAAGGCTGAGAGCACACAGTGCTGCCTTTCCACACTCTGCCCCAAACCAGTGTTTCCTGTAAAGGCAGAAACGGAGCAGCCTTTTGGGAGAGCAGACAAGCTCTTCTCCTTCCTGCAAGCTCCACCACCAGCTCTAGCTGCTCTGGCCTGCAAGGCATGAAGACAAATACCTTTTAGCCTGGGGGACGTGTTAAAATCTTGACCAAAGTTCTCCAGTCACCAGCAGCATTTTGTCTTATCTACAAACTGCTGCTGTGCTTTAAACAGAGTGTCTTGGATAAGCAATAACCACTTCCCAATGATCCAGGCAGTGGGGAACAGCATCTTCTGCAACTGTGCAGTGCAGGTGCAGCAACATCTTTGATCCAGGCAAGCAGAGCTACAGCAAGTGGCCAAGGAGGTTAATTCCCCCATGAATCGTTGCTTTTCTTTGCATCTTTATCACATTCCTGGATGCAAGCCATGTTCCTGCAGCTTCTTCACCCTTGATTTTACAAGAGAAGAGAAATGGAAAAGCAGCTGTAATATCCTTGGCAGATACTGTTTTACAGTAGCTCAGTAATTATAGTATCTCAGTGGTGAGATGGCTGAACCCCTTCGCTGGCTCTGGCAGCAGCCAAACGAAATTCTCACAGGGTTTAGCCAGTGTTTCCTCCTGCACGATGTCAGCCGAGTGGATGTGGACCACAGGATCACGCACCGGGCAGCCACGCACGGGGCTTTCCAGAACTCCTTTGGCCAGCGCAGGGGAGCAAATGGCAGGTTACACGCCACAAGAGAGCCAGTGCCTACATCACTCCAGTTTGTATCGAATGCCACCAAGTGCTGACAAGATCTGAGTTGAAAAATCACAGTTGCATTCAGTAAAGGGCGTTTCAGCGACCTGCTTTGCTTCAGCTCTGCTCACCGGCTTTCTCAGATTCCTGTCAGGCTGCAGCAGTGAGCTGCATGCCGTGCTCTGTATGCGCTAAAATTACTTGAAGTGATTTCACTGAAGCAGGATATAATCAGCAGTGCTAAAAGCAGAGCAATAAGGCACAAATAATATCCAGTGCATCCTTCAAAATACCCTAATTCCTTCCCTTTCTCCACAGCTCCCACGGTACAACCCTTCCTTCCAGTACACTTCTGGCTCTCGCAATCTAGTCTATCTGTCTCCAGACTCAAAGCACTGGTACGTTTGGCTGCTTTCCATCTATACCATATGCCATCTATCTTAATTGAATACAGCAGTGTATAAATGGCTTATCTGACAGAGAGCTATTTAACACTGAAAGCCCTGGAACAGATTTGTTATACGTGATCTGTGAATATCTCCATCCCTTGGCTCCTTGCTTAGGCTTGGGAATTTGGGAGGATGGTTCATCAGGAATGAAGGGAGTGTGCAGGGAAAATAAAATAACAGAGAATTCGCTTGAGGGGAAAAAACTATATAAGCAACCTTAAGAGATTAATCAGCAAGTAGAATAATATTTACCACTGCAATCAATGCAACCCTAGTCATAGAAAAAGCTGATGTTCAAACCTATGAGAGTTTCTGAGAAGAGCTTGTACAAGACACAAACTACTTTATTTCAGTTTGGTAATAGTTAAACTCAGCTGAAAGCCTTAATAGATGCTATTTTATGCTTCACTTCAGACGATTCCCAACTCACTTTGCATGTCTGTGTGATTTCTGCGCGCCTACACGACGTTAGATAATTTTGAAGGATGCTCTGCAAGCAGAGTCCTGCAGGCGATTGCATTGGGAGCTTAACCACCGCCTGTTTGCTCAGGCAGCAAAACCTGATGTTGGTTTGAGAGCTTCGGTACAGAGACCCAAGTAGGACTTAACATAAAATAAATGGTCAGAATGAATTCAGCCTCATTGTAAAGGTGATCGTTGCATTTGGTCACTGAACTGTTGAGTCAAACCTGCACTAAAGCAGGGAGTTGCAGTGCAAATGCTGGCAGACCTCCTTGCAGAAAGAGCAGTGCTGTGTCTGCTCTACTCTGCATCTGCAATTTTTACTGAGGGGGTTTTTTTATTTTTAATTTCTCTGATATTTATTGTTCTTATGAGATGTGTTCAAAGCAGCGAATCAAAATATCCTTTTCTGGGGAAGTAAATCTCCCAGAGCTTAATTCATCATTTTGAAGTAATACAAAGCTTAAATTTGCCTTTGCTGGAGCTGCATGCTAAGTATTCAAGCATAAATAAAGAAAATATAAATAAAGCGAGCCTGAATCTATTTCACTGTGTTATTAAAATTCCATTGTTTGTTCTGCGAGAAAAGACCTCCCAAAATGACAGTGGTAATCTGGGCAAAAAGCAGATTGTTGCCAAAGGGTTCAGCTCTTAAAGGGGGAAGCATTTTAAAAACTGCCAAGGAAAATATTTTCATTCATGAGTTCACCCAGCCTAAACATGCATCTAATCCTCCCAAACTGACAGTTCAAAAAGGCAACCACAGTTGAGACAGGCAAAGTGTTCAGTTCAAAGGCAAAAAAAAAAAAAGGACCTAGGGATTATTAGCATTATCACTTTATCACGAAATGACCATCAGCTCTGGATGCGCATAGCTCCACCTCCCCTTCCCAAACGCAGGGACTCAGTCCCCATCGCGTTGCTAAAAGGGCAGCAAAGCCTTCCTCGGCGATTCACCGCAGCGAGGAGAAGAGCCTCCGGAGGGGTTAGGACTTGCTCCCATTTGCAAATGTCAAGATTGACACAAATGGAAGCAAAGTGCCCTGGATCTGCAGAACAGGAGTAAATCGGGAATCTCAAATAGTGCCCCTGGTCAAGGACCCCCCTTTTCCTGAAATACTCATTGCACAGACTGAAAAAGAAAAAAATTCCACACTTACTAGATATGTAAATGTTAGCGTACTTAGCGAAAGAAACCATCACTCTCTCTGTTTTACAGATATTAGATTAGAGAGTAATAAGTGTCTTGCCCACGGCTGCAAGAGACAGCAGTAGCAGTGTTGGGAAGCGAATAACCAGACCTCTAAAAAAAAGCTGCAGCAAGTTTAAAGTGAGTCCCTGGGAAACATGAGCCTTCCCAAGAAGTTGAGAAGGTATGTCTCGTTTGTTTGTTTGTTTTTGTTTGGGACGGTTGATTCTGGTTTTGTCTTTTTTCCCCCAATACTCAGCCTTGCCAGCCCGGTGTGAAGCCCCCAGCCCTTCCACCAGCCAACCCATTTCTCATTCATTTTGCTGATACCAAACCTGTGATCCCAGTCAGCCAAACGTGACAAAGCTGTAGAGGTCTCACAGATGCTGAGTTCCCACAAATTCTGCAAAAATAGGCATAAGAGACTTTACACCATGAGGAAAGACTGAAGTGTGAGTCCAGTTATGTTTTAAGACACCAAAATATCTGCATGAGAGATTAAAGAATATCCCAACTGGTGGGAAAAAAAAGAACATTTAGCATTAGGTACAGAACAATCCAACCAAGAGAGGCAAAAACTGACTTCAGAAGTCTCATCATCCCCTGAACTATTTGATGTTGAAGTCCACAGCTGCTCACCCTTGCGGCAGAGACACGAGGGATGGGAGACCCAAGGGAAGCGAGCAGCAATTTTCAGTCGAGGGCTACCCTTGTCCCTCCTCCATCCCCTGCCAGCAGCCACTTCTCGTGGCCCGGGGGATGAAGGCAGCCGGGAACACGCAGTGGGGCCAAGCTGCTCCAGCTCGTTCTCCTGGTTGAGGCCCCACCATGGCTCTCCAGGGCTTCGGCTTCGGACCTCACACGCTCGGCAGCCAGCAGAGGGGGTGGAAGAGCCAGACCGATATTGGTTATCGGTGAAATCTCTCCATTTCTGACTTGTAAAATAGATCATAGCAGCAGGAAACATCTCCCTGTCCAGCTGAGAGAGGAGCAACTCCCTCAAAATTGCTCTGTCTCGTGAACGTGCTTTCCAGGTCCCACACCGGGACATGCGCAGCGGAGAAGTGCTGCTGCAAAGCAAACAGCCTGTGCAAGAGCATCTGCAGCAATACGTGCATGACCAGCTGTAGGCTGTTCTTTTGGGCATTTATCCTCAGATGAAGCTTTCCTAAAAAATCCTTCCCAAGTTTAAACCACAACAATGCCTGCTTTAAATATTGGCAAACATTTTAAATGGCTGGCGAACCCACAAAGACGCCAGCCGAGCAGTGGCTGCAGCTCCATTCTGCGATCAGCCGCTGACCTGCAGTCATCCCCCTTAGGGCTCAGCTCTGTCATCTGTTTGTAGAAATAAAAAAGTGAAAAGCTAGTGAGCATTTTCAGCAGACTCTCTGCCCCTTTGCAGAG
Organism: Gymnogyps californianus; assembly: GCF_018139145.2. NCBI lineage: Eukaryota > Metazoa > Chordata > Aves > Accipitriformes > Cathartidae > Gymnogyps > Gymnogyps californianus. The sequence continues at coordinate 18,090,776 of NC_059484.1, forward strand.
CAGCCAAGCTGCGGGCTCTCCATCGCTCCCTGCCTTCCCCGTCGCAGCAAGAGCCAAGCCCATAGCTCAGCCGCAGGTTTTCCCTTGGCCCCTGCATGGGATCCCTGTGGGGACACTCTGAGTGCACCAGGAGCCACCTGCAGCATGAGTCACCAGGGCGAACGAGGTGACCATTGGGCAACACGCTGTTCTGTACCCTTAACTTGGCCAAGTATTGCACATCAGCCCTTTGGAAAGACAGCAATATCTCACCTGAATCCCAAGTCCTGGGAAAAAGCTCTTTCCTCCAGGAGAGGATGATGAGACTTCAGGTTCATCTGGATGCCAGTGTCTCTCCTTTGTCTCCTGTGAATACACGCACTACAAGCCAAGATCTCTGTTCACGCGTGGCTGAGCACAATGCCCAGGGGAGTCAGGGAGAAGGTTCCCATTGACAGTGACAACCAAGCAGGTCCCAACACAAAAGCACATTCATGAACATGATGCCATCTTGCCCCAGTAAATGGTCATCTTCTGTGCTGAATCCCAACCCATTTCTCTGTTTTGTCTCTAAGAAAAAAAAGTCCAGCCCAAGCAGCAAACGTCTAGCAACAGGAACGCGGTTCCCAGCTGCATTTTCCTTCATGCTTCTTAAATTGCTTTTATTACAAGGTGAGTTTAACATAGGCAATTAGCTTCCTCCCCTGTGAGCCTTGGTGTTCTTTTGTCTGTTTTATTTGCATACATTGGTAATGATTTATTCTAGAGAAAATTAAATGTTGATGGAAAGTTATCTCCAAAAAGCTGCAACTGCAGCACCATGTGTGAGAAGCCCCATTGACATGAGCCAGGTACCAGGTTGCAAGGTACCTGAGCAACCTGGTACCTGGCAGCTCACCCCTGCCGCTGGAAAGGACCAAGGGAGCTTTGAAAGAGCCAGGTGAATAATTGCATGATGTGTCGAAAGTTTATTTGGTTTGAAAACATACCTGAAATATCCTGCCAAACAGGCCAAATGCTATCAGGTAGCTCCAGCCTATAAAGAGCATGTGCAGGTAAGACCTCTGCCAAGGCTTCCTTTGGGAAGCATTGGCTCCCAGAAGGAGGAATACCAACCACTGTCTTGCCAAAATCACTCCCTGAGATATCCAGTACTGGCCAGTGTTTATGGGATCCTTAATTGTCGTCGTAGGCTCTCAGCACACACACACACTCAGCTTGTGGCTGGAGCAAGCTGAAGAGCATCACCCATTTTACGCAGGAAAACAAGCCTCTTACAGCGAAATGACATTCGCGGTGCTACTGCTAAGCAGGCATGCACAAAACACACACATTACTCCCCTGCTCAAGACCTTAAGCCTTTTATTATGCAACTGCTGGTGGTTTTTTTCCCCTATTTGAAAGTTAATTCAGATGACAACAGGATTAGCCACTGTAGAGCTCCTTAACCATACGCTCGCAACCTCACCATGGGCAACTGCTGGGCTGTTGCTTGGCAGAATTCCTGTTCTCACCAGTCGCATCTGATACAGATGAATGTTATTTTGACTGCCTTTATGCTTTAACCGTATATTATGATAGTATCAGATTATCTGTTGCCTAAGACGAGTTGTAACAAGGGAATATTTAGACGAGCAACCCACATAACACCACCAAGAGTGCTGCATGATTTGGTAAACTGTAGGGCATGCTTATAGTGAAGAGATGACACAGGATAAACAGATGGGAATACAGCATCATCTGCTAGATCTTGGGGCTTGATTCGAGTCACTTCAGTACGGAGCTTCTAAATTGAGCTCAGTATTATCGTTTCTGTATTAATTTTATCTTCCTTCGTGCAGGCTTGTGGTTATTAGCATTTGGCAAATCAAATATTACTAACCAATATTTTCAAACAATATGGACAACCAGATTTCCTACATTTTAGAAGAAAATTATGCAGTAATTGAGAAATTTTACTTCCTTCATGCTCTTTGACTGACTGTTTCTATAGCATTGAACAGAAGATCAGAGCTGTCTATTCACAGCTTTGAAGAGCCTCATAGATGAAGATTAAGTGAGCAACACATCTATAAACTGGAACCCCATAGATCTGGCTTGGATTCCCAAGATTTCCTATTAATTTCCTATTAATTTGGGTCAATTGCTTGATTTGTCTGAGCCTCAGATTCCCATTGTAACTTTTTTCAGTTTAGATTACTAACTGTACTGCAGAAACAACCTCTCTATTTAGGCAATGCACACACAGCAGGGCTTCACTTGGGCCCCTCACTGTTGCTGTAATACAACTCATAATAATTGCAATATGATGCAACTAAATAATCTGTAAATATATTTTCTGTCAAACCTGATTTTATCGCCTATCAAATTCCACAAGACATTAGAGCAGCCCCATGCTATGCGTTTATCTCTCCTTCCCATACATCACTGCTGTTGCCAGCAAACGTGATAGGATGGACCTCCTTCGTACGGGGTGTCCAGTGCGTTCAGGGCTCAGCAATAGTGCAACAGACCTTTGGGAGGTCACAGCTTTGAGCACAAGTGCAAAGTCCTTCTCAGATCCTTGGCAAACCTGGCCCTCATGCCTACACACAGGAATCCAATTCATTTTGAAGAAACTGCTGTAAGTTTTTCCTTCCTTTTCCACGTCTGCATGTCTCCACTTTCCTGACCCAGCAAGATGTTTTGGCAAGAACAGAGATGACCAGAAAGAGGTCAGGCACGAGAAATACTGAGATGGACACTGCTATGACCGCAGGCTTTCTCCAGTGCCACCATCACCCTAAAAAAAGGGTTGTGCCTCCCAAAGTAAAACAGAGCATTTGGTATCTGATTATTCTTAGTGCATCTCTGTAACTCTCATGGAGTATCCAGTCACTTGAAGGACTCGTTACTTGCTCAGCCTCTCCAGTAGTCATTAGTGTCTAGTGTTGAGATGTACTGGCAATAGAGCAGAAGATGATTATGAGAGCTGCTGCTGAAAGCACACCCCGGTTCATGACTCCGACTGGCCATCAATTCTACCTCATCACAAAACCATGCTGAAATCTAGGAACCTCTCAAAGCAACAGGTTTTGTGGAGTTTGGAACATTTTTTGCCATGTGACTGGTGAGGTCATTTATCGTCTGCACGTGAAAACCTGCTGCGGTGATTCACGGGTTGCTCAGACCCACCTTTAGACAGACGCCCCGGAGCTGCCTGCTGCAAGCGGTCTCTTCTCAAAATCCACTTGACAGCTGGGGAAGTCCAGCAGCGTTTTGCCTGTTTCTTCAGCCAGTGTGTGGCTCAGCTATCCTGCTGTATTAGTTACTGCCGCAATTAAAGACAATTACAGCTGAAGATGACATTTCCATAAAACATCAGGTCACACTTGGGGCTGCTGCGGTGGGCATCAGCAGCGAAGCACCAGCATCCTTGGGTTCATGGGCAGTGGTGCTCAGCTGGGAATGGATCAGGATCAGGCATCCCACCCAACACGGCACGTTGGGATCACTAATGCTACCTGATGGCTCTCAGGATTTAGGGATGACAATGAGACAGCAATTTTTGGACATGTTTGCAAAAACCTCCTAGCTCGAAAGTGCCTACTTGGGCTCCTACGATGGCATGCATGATGGTGCCGGGCTCTGAAGGCCATTTTCCGAGAAGTGGAGAAGGCAATACACTGTGATTTTTATGGTGGTGATTTATTTCACTACATGAACAGAAACTGCTCCCATAACTCCAAAGAAATTGCAAAGAGGGGAAAATGAGGCATGTTTTTTTACACTCACAAAATGGAAAGAAATTAAAAAATGCTCTGTTTTCTGAGATGTGTTCCAAAAGAGTGGGTTGATTATTTTCAAGTTTTTATGGGGTTTGGGTTTTGGATTCTGTTCACTGAAAGTATACAAATGTTCCTGCGAATGACATTTTTCCCCATCAAAAAAAAAAAATTTCTAAATTAAAAATTTAGATGAGTTGCAGATGCAAGAAAGTAACTGGATGGGAGAAGCCAGCAGGCCGAAGCCAGCAGGCCAAAGCCAGAATGGCTCCTTTCCATGCTCCAGCCTGGGCATCTCGTCTTGCTCCACATCAACTAGAGGCCTCAGACTGAAGTGGACCTACTCCTCACAAAACTGCTGTCATCCTCACTTGTGCTACCCAGAAAACACAGATATCACCGCTAAGGCTTGTCAGGACGCCAAGGCTGGACTGCCAGGCTGGACCTAATCCAGGCGGGTTCCCCCAAACCTCTTTTGAGGGTGCTTGCAGACGATGGTCTTTCCCCTGCATGGAGCTACATATAAGTCTGGTTAGCTTTTCTCTGCTTTTCAAAGGATTGTATATAGTAATGAATACGATGCTTAGCAACCCGCAAGACGTCCTGCTAAGCAGGAGTCTATAGGCTGGGCTATTAAAATAAATGAGAAATAGCCATTGGTCTCAGCATGAGCAGGATTTGCCCAGATCTGAATGACATGAAGAAAAATGGAGATAAAATACAGTCATGTACATTAAAGTGAGGCTGCTTAAACAGTGATTTTCCTGGTGATGCCTATTCAGTCCTCTACCTTCTGACATACTGTTTTTCTTTTCTCACAGGACGAGTACAGATCAAGGCAATTTACATCAAACTCCTTCCCCAAACCTGACACTGGTAATTATTCCAAATTACAAGATTTGACAGGAGCCTGAAGAAGTGGCACTTAACTCCACTATAGCATTATGTCTTTTTTTCTTTCTTAATCCCCTTCCTAAAAGCAGAAAAATAATATGGCACTCTAGGTTGAAATGAGTGACTGAAAATATAATGCTAAAAATAAAAACATAGCTGTCAATATCATTTTAGTCTGCTTGCAAACAGGACTACAATTATGCATACTTTGACTTTTCTAATGGTCCCTTCAGTCCTCTGCACTCAGGTCCCTGGCTTCTCTGCTCAACCCCTGCCCATGGACCATATGGAAGATGGAGATGCTGAGACCTGCAGGCAGCCCAAGCTGCCTGGGAAATTTGAAGATGGAGCTGAGTCGTTCATCCTTATTCCTACAGTACCAGGTTTCCAGCTCAGGAATATTTTTTGCCACTTGTTCTTCATTATGGTCATTGAATGCAACTGGAAGGCGGTGCAATGGCAAGTGAATCTAATTCCTTACCGTAACACTGCAGGCATGTGCCTTTCTGGTCAGCTCAGCAATTTGCTCCTTAAATATCCCTTAACATTTTATATAAATATTCCTTAAGAATTCCTCCAGCCCATCAGCTGTTTAGCTAAGCGGGTGCCTTGCAGAGCTTCATAAAAGTTTTCGTACCTGGGCAGTGTCCAGATATCGGCTCTCAGTCTCTGCTCCAAATGAGAACAGACAAATGTTCAAAACATCCCTGCGCAGCCCTGGGGAGGAGAGGCCAGGAGAGGCTCCAGGTGGGGCAGTGCCGGCTGGACCTACGGGCACAGCTTCTGGCGTCCCCCTCTTTCCTTACGGGAATTTCTACGGACAGCAATCCAGGCAGCTTTCGGGACAGGCAGCTGTCCCCAGGTGGATGCCCTTCAGCTTGAACCCAGCTCCCAAAATGCAAGCTGGGGAGCTGCTGGGACCCCCAGCTAGCAGCAAGGCCCCATCCACCCCATGGTGGGGTGTCCCTGGAAGGGGTGGGATTGCTCAGCCATTTCCAGGGCCTTCAAGGCAAGGGCTCATTCCAGCACCCCCGGCTTTTCTGCTGGAGCACCACAATACTGGGGTACTATTACAGCAGCAAATTGGCCCATTAAGCCTTAGGAATAATGACTGCTGTTGGTAATTACCCCTAATCCACTAATGAGCCATTGTTTGCTTCGAGCATTAAGTGTAAGCTTAATGATGTGAAAAAAAGCAAAATAGACTTGCCCCAAAACTGCTAAACCAACTTAATTGAACAGATGCTTCCTTAGCACCTGCATTGTCATGCTGATTCATAGAGAATTGTTTTAATTGCAAGATGATCCTCAGTGGATCGTGTTTCCTTCACCTTAGGGTAGGTTCAGAAGTCAGAAAGTAGGAATTGATTAATTTGGTGGCATTAGTATTAAGGTTTAGCGCATGCAATGTGGCTTTTCATCTAAGCTGACCAACACACGGGTGATACAGACCAATAGCACTGAAAAAACTCTGTGGCAATAATAGGAGAGCATTAAAATCCCCTAATAGGAACTGCAAAATTGAAACCAAGTGTTGTACAATTTAATTTCTGTCCTGTATGAATTATATACTTATTAAGTAAAAGAAATGTTAAATGAAATGTATAAATTATTATAACAGCACTTGTGTAAAACAAAGTTTTGCTTTGTAAACTTTTGAATGCCAAGATTGATGGCTTTCATGACTTTCCCAAGATCTTGCAAATTTGGCCGGGGTTGCTCTTTTTGCAAAATTTAGTCAGTGAATTTATTACTTACACAGCAAAATCAGTGCAGTTCATTACCAACATAAGAACTGCAAACATGTTATGAATTAGGTGAAAACAGCTTTTCCTAGAAAGATGAGGCATTTACGCTGTTTAAACATGACCTTTTCTTGTGGAAAACCACAATAAATTCAAGGTCAACCTTCAGTATTCCTTGTTCTGCCCCAAACAGCTAAAAATTACTCTGTCGGCACAGGAAAGAGGATACTTTCCTCCCCGTCTCCTAATTTATATACGTCAAATTTATATACATTGCAATTTTCCTTCAGATACTGTGCTGTTGAAGATATTGCTCTTGAATAAAACGTTCATGTTTTTATCTGTAGTAATTCCTTCACTGCTGGCTTTGAAATACCAGCAGCAGGGAAAGACGGTGAAACATAAGGAGGAAGAAAAAAACTGGAGAAGAAAACAGGATTCATACCTCTAAGGCGTGCCAAAGAAAATGCAGGCAGACAGTGCCAAGCTGTCCCTCGAAGTCATCTTTGCACCCTCTCTGTCACCAGCTCCTCGGGTCCTGAGCCCTGCATAGGCTGCATCAGCCTTTGCATCGCCAGTCCCACGCTGGCACATCTCCTGTGGTGGAGTTTGCATACGCTAGCGCCTTGTGTACGTATGTGAGATGTTTTACTTTTTTTATTATTGTTCTTATTGGTTGAAATACATTGTTCTGTTCTTAGCATTAAAAAAATAAGCAAATTTTATGTGCAAGATAACTCAAAGGACTGCTGTGGTTGAGCTCAAAATACTTTTGGGGGACACTGCAAGCCCATTTCCCCAACCTGATACGGCACTATGTTTCTTAATAAGCATCATTCATGAAATAAGCTTTATGTGCATGCTTTCCTCTTCACCATGGGTTTGGAAACACAAAATGTCCATTACAATCTTTTTGAGCATCCTAGAGAGAATACTTAAGTTACACACCCAAATAATAATAATTCATACTCTTCAGAGCCAGCGTGGCAGGCACATGGCATGAGTACTTGTCCCAAAAATGTCCCAGGTTTTTTCCATCTCTCCCCTCAGTTTTGGCTGCTAACCACCTAAACACCTGCAATTTCCAGCTTTCACTCTGCCAGTGTTTTTCCTTTTCCTCATCCTGGAGGAGTGGGAACGTTTCCTCTGGGAAAGACAGCTGAGGAAAACAGATGAGAGTGGAGGGAGCAGCAGTGTTCTCCTGCTCATCCCATCGATTTCAGCGCAAACTCTCCTGAGGTGATGTCTTCAGGAGTATTTTTCTTTGAATAAAAGGCCATGTCCTCAGCGGGTGCTCAGGGCATCACACCTGCAAAGTCAGCCGATAACCAGGATAGAGACCACTGTACCGACCGTGGGATCTTCAGGCAGAATTGGCAATACCTGTGGAAATCACCACGCTGCTTCTGCCATAGCTATCCCCCAAACCTCTGCTGAGTTCTCAGAGGTGGAAAAAGAGACTCAGACCTCGAAAATATGCTTTCTGATCTGAAATATTCAGCCATCGGTCCCAGCCAAAGGGTGTCCCCGATGCCAGCGCTCAGCATCCCCCTCTGCAGTTTTGCTTGGTGTGAAAACCAGCTCAAGTCCATAAATCCATAGCTCATTTGTCTGCATTTATTCAAAGAAGGTCTACAAAACACCCGTTGTCGCAAGTGTTAAAATCTGAGTTGTTAAAATCTGAATTAAAATCTCTTGATATTCTGTCATATTTATAATTTCTCAGCGAATGGCCAATCAGAATGACGTAACAACATCATAATTCTTTCTTTTTTTCCCACCTATTTCCACCATTCACTTCCTATTCAGGTGCATTTCACCAAATCAGACCAAGAGGAAGAGTTTTGGGGGTTGCTGTTGTCATCTTTCAAGCACAAGTTAACAAGAAAAAAAGAAGTTGGTCCTGGCAGAAGTGTGGGCTAGAAATAAGATGTTCCTAGCTGAGTACCCAGCTCATGACTTTGAATACGCGTTGGCATTTTCTTACAGAGGATGTTAAACTCACTGCTTATAACCGTATGAAATAGGAAAAATCCTGCTGTTTGCCCTTTGAAAATCACTTGCTGCCGACTCTCTCCGACACCACCACACAGCCAGGGACTGACCTATCAGCTTCGAATTGTGCCTCCTTTTTCAGATTCATTCAGGAAGCCTAGAGTCGATTCCTATACCAAGAATAATCGCCGTTAAACCAAAGAGTTTAGAAGCATGTGAAATAAGGGACTTTGGGGTAGCAGGGGGTGAAAGAGAAACAAGATTTCTGAAGTTGTGCTCCTGTCATCTCTCTTATCCCCAGAACCAGGGGTAGAAAGAGCTTTGCATGAAAGAGGGAGAGAGGGAGAGCTGCACTCCACAAACATCACTTCAGTGAGCCTTTCAGACCTCAGCTCTCACCTCTCCCCTGCCCCACGGCAGGCATCCCAGCACGGCTCCCGTGCGTAAACCTGACGTCAGACTTCAGAGCGCTCAGAATTTAACTGAAAAACCAATTTACACATCCCTCTTCCTTAAATTCCTTCCAAATCCCCAGTTAAGTGCTAAATATCGCGGGGTTGAAAATTTCACCCAAATGTTATTTATATGTTAAACATTTTGATGCAAAATGTATCCTATGATTGTGGAACCTCCTCTTCTCATTAAAACATTCCATGCCGCAATAAATCTGTCTCGTAGGGGCTAATTTATGTCTAAGCAAATGATTTCCCATTTTTTTGTAATATAAATGTTTAGATTGCAACATTCTCCCCTCTCTGGAGATTCTGTATCTACATTCACGGGAACAGCAATCTCGCTAACACATTTTCATGTATACTACTTTCACTGTACCCTGCTCACCAGGCCAGCGAGCTCTTCAGTCCTTGGTGAACACTTTCTGGATCATACGTATATCCCATGCCAGACAGACATCACTACAACAGAAACAAAGGTTACATTTATGAGGTCTGCAAAGCAAAGGAACGCTTTTTCACCCAGCTGCCTAGAAAGGCAATTGCGCCCTTTCATAGAAATTGGGAGAAGGAAAGTGAAAAGGAAGGGGTGGCCCAGGCTTTCAGAGGAAAAAGCAATATTTTCTGCATCAAGCTCATGCAGTCTATTGAATTTTGCATGTAAGCTGCTGAAGGCTATGACCTCTGGTTGTAGCAGAGTGCAGTAGATGATTGATTTTAGCTGTGGACTAATAGGGCAACACTGTTTGGATCCCAAGGCAGACGTAGCATTGTGGAATTCAGCACAAAGATATTCTTTGTGGGCTGATGTGAAGCCCTTTAGTAAGACTGTTCCTATACTTAAAGGCACCTTTTCTCATGCATACTCACTACCACACTCACTTTGCTTCGGTCCCGTGTACCCCAAACAGTAGGTCTCTTCTGGACCCCGCTATATGCAGTTACTGCTACGTTGGACCTTCATTCCCTACAACAACGAGACAGCAGCGGGGCTCTTCCGTGAATCTGGCCAGCCACTCCAGCACACGACTCTTTTGGTACTAACAAAGAGGTTGTTTTCTCAGACAACAGATCACAACCTCATTTTCCCTTTCTGAGGAGATTTCCCAACTAATAATACTCAACTATGAACAGAAAATTGTGTGGGATTATCAAGGATTTTTAATTCATTAATTTGGATACATTTTATGTGCAGATCACCATGTGTTCAAGCCAAGGCTGAGCTAGAACCACACAAATATTACACACCGCCTTGTTAATGCCAGCAAAGCTCTTTTTATTGCATAATTCTGCAGCCTGTCTGTAGTTTTTATTTCATTAATTTTCATCCTGATAATTGGAAGCAGCTTCTCTCCTTGCTTTTTTAAGGTTTAATGAGCTACATAACTTCATGCCTCCCACTGAGGGGCTGTAGGTCACTTTGCACTCTGGTGAACTGCAACACCTTTCCCTACTTCTCTTTTACTCTCCAGCAACAGAAGACAATGCTTATTGTCTTCCAGCAGAGGTGTATGTGCATTCATGTATGCATCAGACATGTAGGTATGATCTTCTCTGCAGAGAAACACAAATTTCTGAGGTGGGAAAGATTCCTCTTAGCAGTGATGGTGGGACACGATCCTGCAACAGTGCTGGAAGACCTGGATTCCTCTGCTTCAAATACACCTCAGCTATGCGCTGGCAGTGGCACCTCGGGTCTCTCAAAATGACTCATAAAGTGACACTAATGAACTGGTTTGTTCATTGGATAATGACTTTTGCAAAGCAGTAATTTCAGCATCAACTAGAGAAATATTAGAGAAAGAAGTCGATGGAGATGGAAGTGAAAGTAACATTCGTTTTCATTATTATATGTTTTTCCACTGGGATTGCTTTGAAGGAGAGACTGAAGAATTAAATATGAACACTAATAATAAAAGATAAGAACAGGTAAGAGGAAAGTAACTTCCCCTGCAGCACATGACTTAGGGTTTCCAGGGAACATGAGGTGCTGCCTGTCCCTGTGCACCTCATCTGGACAAGCCTCCTCAAACTCCCTTGCAAAATAAGTTTGGTCAAGCCTTCCTCTTCCCCAAGTGCTAAAATCTCTGGGCAGCCTGGCGATGCTGGGAACTTTCAAGTCAAGTCCAGAATCATAAAGGAAACAGAATTAAGAGCTCGCAGTCGTGCCCCTTTGGCTGGATGCTAACTTGATAATGACTTAGTCTGAACACACTGGACGAGTTATTACAGTCACTCTTGGAAGAACCTAATGGAAGAAGAAATTTGTGTTACATTTTTAAATCCTTAGAAACAGATACAGTTCCCTACACTATTTCAATTTCCAGTGCCAAGAAGTAAGAAACTGCATTTTTCAACCATCTTCGATGCAACTTCTATTTGCCACAATTCATCCATCTTCTCTAACCATTGCAAGGCCTCTATCATTGATTAAAGAAAAATAAGTTGAAGACAGGCTGGTCTAGAAAATTCTGGGAACAGAAACGTCATTTGGTAGGTAAGGACAGTTTGGGGAAACTTTCAGATTCGTTTCATTCATGGAATCACCATTTTTATACTGTCTTGATGAATCCGTCTCTATTACAAGAGGACTGAGGTCATGGGGATCACATTTTTTTTTACATTTGTAGGTGTGTATCGATATTGGAAAGCAATTATTCTGGCCTGAGATACAAAAGCTCATCTATGTATATGGAAAACCACAATATTGTATCTCTTGCAACTTCTAAAGATAATGACCAACCAACCAGGATTTTACATGGGCAACCTTACAGGGTAGGTGGCCCAAAATACCCCAGATAGTTTGCCAGCTAAGGTAGGATGCTGCTTTTCCACGATCCTTCGAGAGTCAAAAGAGAAAGATGGCTTCATGCAATGGGAAAGTCAGCAGGAGTTGGACTGAAATGTCCTTCAGAGCCATAAAATCAGTGGAATAGATGCTCATAAGCATGTTGTGTTCCTTGAGATATCCACAACAGCCGTCAAGTTGCCTCATCTTGTGTTCCTCTACTTTTCCTGATTTCTACCTTGCGATTTGGGAGCAGCTCAGAGGTCCTCGAGCAGCGCCACGGAGGGGAGTTCAGTTCAAAAATGCTTATGCTAAATTTTGAATGTTTTTAAGAGAGAAAACATCATATACTTTTTTTTTCATGTTGCTGACTGTTGCTTTTTGAGTTTGTTTAGTTTTTAAGGGATTTTTAATCACATATTTTCAACTGGATTAAATATCCCCAAAATGGCTTCCAAGGCCCCAGAGACATACTGCCCTAACACAAAAATAGGCTCTGTCCCCCTCTACCAGTTTGACTGACACGAACGACAGCTATGAAAATGCTACGTGCACATGTAAGGTCCAGCAATTGCACCATCTGAAATGCAATTATCTTGAGAACCTTTTTCCAAGGTGTTTTTTTCTAACGATCCCAAAACTCATGAGATAAATGGAGATGCTAACAAAATAAACGGCACAAGCCCTCATATTCAGGTATGTAAAAAGGCATCCTAAGTTGTCCTGGTTTGCTCAGCTCGTCTTTAATGTGTTTACAATGCAAATTAAAAAGCAATCATGGCTTTGCTAGCTTTTAAGGGTGAATTACTCTGTACAACGGAAAGACCATTCACACCAGGAGTCTCACTCCTAAAAAGCACGTTTATGAAGCAAAGTGCTAAGTGACCTAGAAAAGCACACAACAAACAAGAGTCTTGTCTATACAGGAGCTTTGCATTGTACTATGGCCCATAGCTGTATATGGATCGCATTGAATAGGAAGCTATTTACTTATTTCGGTACATAATTCCACCTAAGATGAGTCAACAGCCAGTGTAAATAGGAGCTTTATTACCATTTGTCACCTGAAAGAACTGCCTCAAAAGCTGTCAGTTGAATTTGGAAGGCAAATGGTGCCCTGCACATGAAAATGAAAGCCCCTGTGTTTTCTGCCTACTCGGCTCATATATAGTTGTCATCTTTTTACATCAAGCTTAAAATTGATCTGCCCTCAGGGCGCTTTCTGCTCCGCGTTGTGGGGGGTCCCGTTGCACAAACCTGTTGGTGCAGCGAGCGCCGCAGCCTGACTTGCCGCGCTGGCTGGTACGGAGACACTCACCTCCAACATGCTTGGCTTGGGAACGCTTTCAAAGCATGTCTTCCCCCTCCTCCTCCTCCTCCACACACTTCCCTCCCATCAGCCGTTTCTGGAGATGGGATGGGGATGGTCCTGGCTGTGGTCAGTGCTGCAAGTCCCTCTGCAACGAGTTAATGGGCTGCTCCTGCGAAAGGTAGCAAAAGCATCCCGGGCTCTACGCTGGAGGCCTGAGCACATCCCAAAAAGCCATGGAGGCTGTAAGGTGGGGTCTTGTCAAAAATACACCAAAGAAACCCATTAGGTCATGTGTGACATCCCTGGTGTGCCACACGGATGTTGAGTTTGGGGGTTCTCAGCTGGTGAGGAGCAGCTGCCACCCTGTTGTCGCCACCTGGTCCCAGGGAGCCGCAGGAAGCAGCAAGATGTGTACAAGGAAGTGCTGCCACAGGCTTATCCCCTGTATTTGCTTTAAAATTCTAACTCATTAATGGAAATGATCATCAGAAGAGGATACCCGGTCAAGCTTTTGTGATTTCTGCAGGAAGATAAATGTAATAAAGGAGCAGAATGACTTCAATAATTCCCTGGAATTGGAGGAGCTGCATATTTGCAACTGCATCACGGAAGGAACAGTAGCTACCTTTGAGGAATCTCCACACCCTTGTTTAATTTAGGTTTTCTATTTCTTAAAAAAAAAAAAATAATAAAATCCTAACCCACAAGCTCAGTGCTTTTGGATTAATAACAAATACTTGTCAGCAAACAGCACATTAGCTGGCTCTTGGCAGTTCATCAAAACACATCATGGAATCGAGCTGCTCATGTTTACAAAGAAAGGGAAGGGCAGGACATGCTGTATAACGGGTAGCAACTCATTCTCTAGCCTGTACAAATGGGCTAAAAGGCTCAGAGAAACTATTGCATGAATAAGAAAGAGGAAATATTTTTTCGGTTAGTCAAAATGCTTTATGGGCTGTGATTAATAAAACATCCACCCGCTTATTTGCGTTAACAATAGCAGCATCCATCAAGCAGCGTGCAGGTTTCTAATTCAGGCTACTGGAGCAGGAGCTGCAAGCGCACGGTGCTGCTCGAAAGCCATCTCCTCCCCCCGAAACGAAGGAGTGTCACAAGGGAGGGACCCGGCCCGTGTTTGCAAATGAGAAAATAGGCTGAAACCGCTCTCACGGGCAAATGCGCAGGCTGTTACTAAAGTCAGTCAGTCCATAGGACTTCCTACCAGTTTTCTCATCCGCCTGCAGGGTAGGACCGCGGCTGTGCCGGAGGCAGGTCCGCACAAGCAGGATCTGCCCCGTGGCCGTCGTCCCACCCATCCCCAATCTGGGTGCCGAAGCCACGTCGCCGGTGCAGGGGCACCTCAGAAATAAGGAAGCGCAGCACCCACAGTGCCCAGGAGCTCCCAGGGCTGGGCAGGGACTGGGTGTATTTTGTTGGATGACAGCATTCAGTTCCAGTGCCTAAATTTCTCATCCATCTGCTTGCGATGTAGACCTGCATGACTTGTCCGTGTTGGTTATGCAGCTTTTAAAGTTAACAGCTGTCTAGCGGTTTGGGTGTACGAGAGAGAGCCAGGACCCCAGCCCTGACACCGGCTCCTTGTCTGGCCTTCGGCAAGCTCTGCAGTGCCTTCTCGTCCATTTTCCGTCTTAATAGTATTTGCTTACCCATCTCATAAGTATAGAGAGAGTTCGTTTATATTGTAGAGCCCTTTGAAGTTGTAAATCTCTGTGAAAATGTCAAGTGTCACTATTATTTTATACTTGGTTGGTATTTCAGATTGAATGAGAGCCTTAGTGCATGTAAATTGAATGCATATTAGGAGATTTCAATTTAAAACATCAGCCAGTTATTGTAGCCTGAAACATCTTGCTCAACTTAAGATAACTATATACTTAAAGCAGAAAAGACTGCCAAAAGCCAAAGATGAAAGAGGTTAGAATAACATCATACAATGCAAAGGTGAGGAGGCAAATGCGGGTAACCCTGAAGATCAGGCGTGTAGTGGGATGGGAAAGCCTCCTCACAGTGAGTCAAATGTTTTATTAGCTTTATCCAGCAATAACATCCCCGTGCACGGGTCTGTGCCATTCATCTGTACACACGATAACCGCGGAGCAGGGCAGGAGGAGAGGTGCCGGGGGTGTTGTCCTGAGGCAGGGAGGGCAATTCTGCAGGAAACCTGCGTTCCTGGAAAGGCAAGTTGGGCTGGGACATGCCTGTGCCGTTGCTGTCCCCGCTTCGTTGGACCCCAAACGTTTGTTAAACATCTTTTCTTTGGTAAGTGCTGGGGGATTTTTTGCTTTTAAAATGTTCTGTCATGACCGTGCAAGCGTGGTGGTGATGGGAAATGGAAATACTGCAGGAAAACTGGATGTGGCCATAGTTCTACTGCCAAAACAAGGAGAAGCCGCAGAGTGACTTGCAGCATTTAAACTTGCTTTTGAAATCTAAATAGGTCATGGATAATGCTCCTCCCAACAGGTCTCTGAACATTATTGTTACTTGTTTTTTCCTGAGGTAGTATCCCAAAGAGCCTTGTTGTTTTTTAATTTATGTTATAATTAAGAGTGAGGTATATGTGTTGTCCTGAAAGCTACAGTGGCATTTGGAGGGCAGAAGAGCTGCATCTGCTGTTGCATCTAATCTAGAACAAACCTTCTCTCAGAGGGCTTGATGGTCACAATAAAGATAACAAAAAAAATAATAAGAAAAAAAAACTATGGCAATGATGATACAGAAAATGCTCTTTTTTAAAAAGTGAACAAAGAAGGGCTCAAAGGGGATTGCAGAGAACAAATTTCTTCAGAGTGGTCAAGAGCTGACAACTGGAGGCAGCCACCTTGCTGAGAAATTTGGGCACTGGGGACAAGTGTTTGCCAGATGTCTCTGGGCACAATGTACCTGCAGTTTCCTAGTTACTTCTTTATTTCTATTTTCTGTTTTCCTAACTGGACAGCTGCCATGCATCCAATGGTTTGAAAATTAATAAATCTTCGTATAACAATTTGTAGCATACCACCTGGAATAGAGTTCAGGGTACCATGAAATGTCCAGCGCTCTGTTCAAATAGCTGGTGGCCAGATACTCTTTGGCAGGATCTTCTCATCACAAGAGCAAGTTTGCTCTTGCCCTGTTTCATCCTACTGCTGTCGAAAGTTCCCCCACACCTCCGGAGAGAGACAGGAACATTCAAACGGCAACAGCGAAGGATTCAGCAGCGGCTCTGGAAATGGAGTAATGTTCACATACCGTGTTACAATTTTAGCTGATGGTTTGACTTCTTTTAAGCACCAAAGGGAAAAATCCCTCCTGAAAACATTTTTCTCCAGCTCATTATCCAATCGAAACGTCACCCATGGTGCCCTTGCGAAGGCAAGGCTTACAGCGAGTGGCACCTGAAGAAAACTTCTGCAAGGAAATGGGAGAGAGAGAGAGAGGAGCAGGACCCGCTTAGAGGGGTGCAAGGGGGAGATCTGGACCCTGATTAAACCCAGTGAGTTCAGCAGCAACCGCCTCTGCCCATGCAGGACCAGCACCACCTCTCCTTTTGCTGTCATCACCTAGAAGACCCAATAAATTACCTGGTGCTACTATTTCCCTGTAAAGTACATGAAAACTCATGGCCAGCCTGACCCTAGGTAACAGCAGCTACTTCCCTCCCTCCCTGTTGTTGCGTTGAATGAGCAACTCATTTCTGCTGCTCCCCAAAACTGCCTGTCCTGCACCTCTCCTGCACATGGAGGCTTCAAAATGCAGGTCCTGGGTGGCGTGAAGGGCTGACCAGCCTTTCGGGTACGGGACAGCTTCTCTGCAAGGCAGCACTGTCGTGTTTCAAAGCAACAGAGCTGTTGGAGGAGCAAGTCAATGCACGAGCATCTTTGCAGAAAGCTCTCCCCCGCCTTTGGCTCGCCTTTGCAGGCACATGTTCTCCCACCTCTCGCTCAGCATGGGAGACAACACCCATTGCCACACATACAGTCTGCTTGGCAGCTGCGGGATGTCAAATCCCATCCTCTGGAATGGATTTTTGAGCAGCAGCTTTTATTCCACTCCCTCCCCGTTCCAACTTGTGTCTTAAGGAGCTTTCTCCTTTGGCCTCCTTTCTGTTTGCAAGCATGGCTGAGCCACCGTGCTGCAGGCAGGCTTTGGATGCCCAGCAACTGTTTTGATCTAAAATTAAAACACAGGGTACTTTGCTGGGAGGCATTCTTGCTGGGAAGAGCAAAGGGAAATAACTGAACCTTCTTTATTTTGAACCATATGATCTGGCATGAAAGTTTAATCCCTGTTGTTCGATGCGCCGCTCCAAACTGGGTTGGCTGCAAAGCAATTGCGTTTCTTGATGGAAATTGGGGCTTGACCTTTGGTTCGAGCCCAAAGCGATGCCAAGTTTGGTTGGCACTTTTCAAGGGAAAAATAGGGGCAGAGGAAAATTCTGAAACTTAAGTCCCCTTATCTTCGGGAAATTACATTGGCCAGTGATTTGGATGGGCTGTTGTGCAGGAAGAACGACAGTCCTTGCTTTTTCTAGCCTTGGCAGGAAACTACATCCTGGATTTGAAAAACCTTCCTAGCAAAGTTTGTTTTTTTTTTTAAATGAACATGTTCACGCAAAAACAATTGCAATTTGATGAAACAGAATTTTCCAACCAGCCCCCCCCAACCCCTATTTTATTGGATAGTTTCCACCTGTGCTTTGCGTTTGGGATTAAGCGGGGTTTCTCCTCTCTGCCTCTGTCTTTGTAATCCAGGGAGTCTGTCAACAACTGAAAACAAATTTGCAGAGCAATTCCCAGCTGACCGCAAGCAGTTTTCGTTTCAAATTCCACCAACTCCTTGCAATGTTCCTCTGCCTAGCAAGGGAAACCAGACATTTTGGACCCGCAGTTCAGCAGGTAGACAGCAGCATGGCTGCAAAGGAACAATTCCCAGTTTTCTTTAATGGAAGATTTGGTCTTGACTCTCCTGAAATGCAATAGAAGAGGGCACACTTACAACTGCTTAGGAACATCGGCACTTAGGGGAAAGAGGGTACATGGGTGTCATCAGCAAAGAAAGAATCACCATAAACAGATGTATGGTTTTTATCCAACAGCTGCAAAAATGAATCGTTACAAACCATGTCTTTTATTAGTTTTTTATTCTATTGGGGCATTTAGCACTTGACTCTACTAACGAGATTTTGACAAGTGTTTCCAAACTATCTACAAAGCTAGACTCTTCTAAATTATGGAGAAAAGGGGGGGAGGAGGGAAAAAGAGAAGGTTTTGCTTCTCATTCTGATCATCTGAAAAAAAAACAATTTTCTTGTTGGACCAGAATTAGGAATTTTAATCCTTTGAAGTCAGTAATGTTCAACAGGAAGTTAGATGCAAATGAAAATGTCTGATTAAAGTGGAAAACATATCGACTTCTATTTGCAGAAGGGCCTTAATAGGTCTATAATAACATACATTTTTGCTGAGAACAGAAAGATGGAGAAACAAAAGCTTTACTGAGTTTTTAAATAATAATTAATAATCCGCTGCAAAGCCATGCAAGGAGATATTCTTTAGCCAGACCACTTAAAATAATACTCACTAAAACCCTCTCTTCCACCGATGCAATTTGGTGTAGCCTCACTGAAGTGCTCATAAAAATTCTGACCCCGGCACTTTTTCTGATGATAAATTATTACTTTTATTGTCTTGAAATCAATTTCTGTATATTCTTTTCACCCAGACATTCCAGCTTTTTCTTTAAGTTATGTGACAGTTCACATCGCCTCTGAAGACAGGAATGAGACAGGATGCCCATGTTCCAGGCATATATAATATAAACAAAACAGTCACTTTTGCTTGTTTTCATAAAAATATGAATTTACCCTCTTGCTGCTCATTCAGTGTTATATATTTAAGGAAGTATTCTCAATTACAGAATTTGGCTGTCAGCCCTTTTCTGTATAAAAGACAAATATGTTTTTATCACTGTTGAAGTGTTAAGTTGTTAAGGTCCTTAATATTTCCTCTGAAAAGTAGACTTGCTCGATGAGATTTCATCTGAAACGTCACGGTATTTGCAACTCATAAGACAAATGCTTTCCAAAAGCAGTCCTGCAGTGGGACTACCAAAGCTAAGAAGGCTCCGGCTCAATGGTTTGGGCAAAGGAGCAGTATCCACAGCTTCTCCTGAGCTGTAGGTCTGGATCCGACCTCAGTCCCTTTAACGATACATCGCTTCAGCTCTGCCTTCTTTTTGTAGTCTGTAAAACCCAGATTATATTTGCTTGTACCAACCTCACAACACAAGTGGTGGAAAGAAGAAAAAAAGCAAGGAAGGGATATAAACACCTTAAATATTTTGAGGGAAACTGTGGTTACCGAAGAAGAGGACACCATAAAATTTTGGTGGAGGAGCCAGACCAAAGCCATATATAACCTTATGATTTGGGGTACAATTTTCATGGAAATCAGGACACAATCCACAACTCTGTGTGTTTGCACAGGGGCTCCTGCAGCCTAGGAAAAGCGGCTGTTGATCTAACGAATCGCCCACGGGGAGGGTTTTCAGCTCACAGACACACAAATGCAGACTCTGCTGTCTTTCTCCTGAAAAACCTCATCACCAGATGCGGCAGAAAAAAATTCCCAGTTCATGAGTGAGGGAATTACTGTATAGAAATGCACGATGGCAGTCGCCTGGCCATGCACGTGGCTTGGCCAAGGCTTGCCAGGGAAGGATCCGGAACATCTATTTGGGTGAGCAGATCCAAAATATTCCACTCTCCACATCCTCATGAAATTAGGTATATTCGAGGATTAATTTTGCCCAGCACCTGGAAATCCAGGTAGACCAGATGCTTCAAGATTCGTAGAGCAAATTATAAGTTCTCCCAAAAATGCCTCAGTGTGAAATCCCATATGAAAGCTGAGAATCGTCCTCTCAGATCCAAGTGTCCTGGGCTGGGATGCAATGTGAGGAAGGTATGACGTTCCTGACTGTGGTTGCAAAATGTCATTATAATAATTACCAAGCTGATAATTGCTTTTGCTTTTTGCACTCCTTGTGACCATCGTCTTCACCAACTTTTCCTCCGCTTCCCTAGAGTCGTGCCCCTCACAGGCCCTTCGTTTTGCCTCTTATACAGTTTTGTTCAGCCCTGTAATAAAATGGCATCTTTTATTTCACATAGCTGGGATATTTTGTGGGAGAGGAAGATTTGGGACAAGCAGTTCGTTATCATTTTAGCAGAACATGGCAATAACAACAAAGCAGGACAGCTGATACAAATCATCCATTTTATAAGTTCTAATACAGATAATGCAAGGAAAAGAAACACGTAACAGAAACCAGATATCTCAGTGGGGCTGCTACACGCCATCCGCGGCTGGGTGATTTCAGCTCCTTCCAACGTTTCACATATTCCTCGTTAGGTTTTTAGGGAGAGTCTGGGCAGAAGTAGGCTTCATATCCGGCGTTTGAAGGGCAGTTGGTTTCAAACTGTTGAGTTTTTGCTAACAGGCCAGTCTGGGGGAAAGAAATAGGGATCTGCTGGTTGAAAGCCGGGGGGATTGGGGTTTCGTGGGGAATTCAGTCCCGGGGCAGCAGAACAGCCGATTGAGGCAGTGAAAATCTGCCGCTGCTCCTGAGCTGTGTTGTGCAATGGCCTTGTGCGATTGCCGTGTTCCCGTGAGCCCACAAGCCGACCTCAAACTGGAATGCAAACCCAGGACTAAACTTGGTTGGGATTTCAACCACCTCTGAATATAGACCTGTCTTACGGGCTACCTGCAACTGTTGCTTTCATTTGGGAAGAGAATAAATAGGGGAGACTGACGAACATCTCTTTGTTAGCACGTGCCCCTGGATTGTCCCAGGAAAGGGTGAAGCAGCTTTGCCCGGCTTTGCTGGGCTGGACTGGAGGCATTGGGGAGCTCCCAGGAGCCGATGGGTCCCCCGTATAGGCAGGTGGGGCATCCACAGCCGGCCGAGGGCTGCAAGCGTGTCGTGTCACCACAAAGCTCCAAGCACACAAAGAGCTCCCACACACAGAGGAAAAATGTCCTTACACACCCTCAGTTAAACGGAGCTGTTTAAAACACCACTGTGAGACATTTGTTTTCTTTTAAACTTGTTTTTCTTCCTTCCAAAGGTCACCTTAAGTGGGTCCCAGGTTCATTTCTCCAGGTTGTTTTTGAGCCAGTATTGACTGATTGCCAAATCTCAGCCCTGCTGATTGCCGTTTTATAACACACTGATAAAGCTGGCTTAAGCCGCTTGTGCTCCCCCACCCCAAAAATGTCCCCTGTCATTCCTGACCCTCTCCCTCCGCCACCTCCCACGTCCCATCCCAGCTCACTCCCCGTATCCCCTCCATCCCCAGCTCCCCAGGCAGTGCCGTCCCCGGCCGGGCACACTGGGCTGATAAGGTCCAAGGATGAAGGTGGCTCTTGTCCCCAGCGCGGGTGCTGTCACCTCTGCAGCCGTGCAGCAGACACCAGCGCCAGGCTGGAGGTGGCCGGGCACCCGCTGCTTCCCCATAGAGGAGCTCCTGCCCCGGAGCTAAGTCTTCCGACAGCTTTCGGAGCAAACATTTTACTAAACAAAAATTTCCAGGGAGGGAAAAATAAATTAATGAGGGCGAGGAAAGCCGACAGTCTTGGTTTCTGCATTTTTTGCATTAAATGTGTTCATGTTTCATTTTTTTATTATTTTTTATTAGCAGGGTTTTTTTTAAAAAACTGTTGCAGACAGTTTTAAAAAGTCTGAGATGAACTAAAATATTTCGTTTAATCTCAGTCAGGGCAAGTTAATCTGATTCAGTGAAAATTGAATCTTTGCGAGGGAAGGAGGTTGTTTCCCTAGAAAATGAAAAGCTTTCCGTTTCTGGACAGTCTAAGTTATATGGGGTTTGCCACTGAAGAAAATAAAAGCAATTTGTTTCTTTTCCAAGTAAAACATATGATTTTCCTCATTCCAAAGTCAAAATATTTTTAATTTGTTCTTGTTTTTCCCTTCTTTTTAGAAAAACACAGCCAGGGCTTTGGGTGGCTGAGTTGAATGTCCTGGGGAAGAAGCATTACTGCCCCGAAAGATTACGCGGGATATTATGAAGACATCGTCTTTCAAGTGAGATGTAAAATCGCGGTGCAAGCTGGTTGTAGGCAAAGGGATTTTGTGGTAGTCTTTTTGCAGCAGTCGGGATATCAGTTAGAGGGTTGTAGCCAAATTTCAGCTTCTTTCTGCCCGCAGAGATTTCAGGCTATGTACACAAAGAAATTCTTCATTTTCTATAGTCTTGCTTCACACTGCCCTGTGTTATCCCCGGCGTTAGCTACCAACAGCTGCTGGCTGTGATTTTTGTCCATGCTATATATTTTTGTGTAGTCATTTTGTTGAGTTTATGAAAAGATTTGGGGCAAAACCCTGGCCCAAGTCAAATCACTGCTAAAATTTCCATGGACTTCACTGAAGGTGGAATTTCTCCCAGAGGATTAAAGCAGAGGGATGTAAAACTGTTAATAGTGGGAGAAAACTCTGAACAATGAATTTCCTCACCGGTTATCAATATCTTGTGCTGCTCTGAAATGTGCTCTGAGGACATTGCAGTTTTCTCACTATTTATTCATGATTTGAAGCTGTTTCGCAGCTCAGTTTGAGCACTACTTCTTGCAGGGATTTGAAAGCAAAAGCCATTTTGGTTCATTTCATTAAGCACCTCAATTCAGGGATTTACGTCTAATCCTCAAATGAAAATATCTCTCAGAACCGAGTTTCTCATGCAATGTTTGTGTTCATAAATTGAAAAAAAATAACGCTTGCCAGGAACATCCACTATTATTTACTTAAATTTTTCTATTTCCGTGGACTTTTTACCTGCATTTCCAACCCTCGCAGCCTGCCTGTGAGTGGCCACAGGAGGGATTCAAACTGCACATTTGTTAAAAAATCAGAAAGGAATTGCTCAAACCTAAATAAAAGTATGAATTTGTCCACAGCTCAGGGAAGGGAAAAGTTATTTGCTTGTTAAGGTGACTGTAGGAATTGAGTTTTATTGAACAGCTTTTACTTACAATTAAAAAGCAGTATTACGCATAAACACCAACAATGGGTAAGAAATAGATATTTGATTAGCGCTGGCGTGGTTTTGGGCTTACCTAGGGGTACGTGATATCGCAGGATCGCATTTCTCATCGCACGTAATTTAGATCGGGGATGCTCGGCCAGATTCCCCACCGAAACATGAACTTTCCCAGGTGCTCCTTCATCTTCTGTGAAATAAAAAGGGGAAAACCTCCCCTTTGTCCACCAGGTGGCACGAAGGGAATCCCCGCTGGAAACCGGCTGAAATATTAATGCCTCCAATAATATCTTTGCCGCAGGAGATGGCAAGGGACGGAGGGTTCCACCAGCACCCATGCCACTCCCCAGGTAAAAACACACCTGGGAGAGGTGACGTTGGCCGTGTGGGTTTGGGACATTCGTGCCTGTCCCCTTCAAGCTCTGGCTGAACATCGTGTGCGTGGGCTTGCAGAAAGGGTTTGCTTTGGACGTGGTTTGTTTGGTGGTGGAGGATTTGGAGGACTCCACCGCTCTTCAAGGCACAGCCGGGGTGCTGGGGGCAAGGAGGGATGCTCGTGCCGGGGCACTCATGGAAGAGGGGGTGCAGAGATGAGGAGCAGTGACGGGGTGCAGAGATGAGGAGCAGTGATGGGGTGCAGAGGTGAGGAGCAGTGATGGCTGATTCACTGCTTGGCCACGCAGAGATGGTTCGATGTGCGAAATAAGGAGGGAGTTGATACAAACAGTGTATTTGTGGCCAAAGGAGAGAGAATTGTGAAATCTTCCTGGGGCCATAGGGCACTGCTGTGGTTAACTTGGCTGGAGGGGGCAGCTAATAGAGGGGAGAAAGCTTCTGGGAAGAGCAGGAGGCTGCTGCCGACAGCAAAACACAGATGAACCATCAAAGGCAGAGAAGGAGGGGAGGAGTGGGTGGACTTCCCTGGAAAGAGAGGTGAGGACAGGGGTGAAAATATGCACGTCCTGAGCTCGGCCGCGGGGGCTGCACAGTTGGGGAGCCAGCTGCAGCCAGCTGCTGGGCTGCCCAGCCCCGGCTTGGCTCAGCTAAACTCAGCTAGGCTCAGCTCCGCAGCCCCTGGCCCTTGCCTTGGGCTGAGCGTGGAAGGTTTTAGCAGGGAGACCAGAAGGTTTCTGAGTCTTTAGTTATCTCAGATAGAGGCGGCCAAGTATGAAACCACAGTGCAGAGGCAGCAGGAGTGCAGCAGTGAGACGCAAAAGAGGTAAAAGCGCAGCAGGGAGGTTTTAGCCTGGTCTCAGCCTTCTGCCGTGGCACGGGCATGAAGTGTAGCACCAGGGACACCCATGAGCAGCACGGCCAGGCTGGATCTGGTTGCCTTAAACCCCTACAGCCATGGTTTTCTGTACAGACCAAGGGGAATTAAATATTTATATAAAAAGGGAATATTTTCTACTCTCTACCATAGAGGTAACCAGTCCCTTCAGAGCCCAGAAATGAGCCTGGAGGTAGGAACGCTTTAGTGCTGGGCAGCTGACAGCAGCCTGAACGGACCCCTCTGCCTCCCTGCCATGTCTTTGCTACCTGCCTGCTCCTCCCTTCAGCCTTAGAGCAGTTTTTGGGCGCTGGAACCAGGAAAGCCCACAGCCACCCCTTCCCACCCCACCCACCAGAGCCTGGCACTGCACAGGGCAGCCAGACCTTCATCCACAACTGATGCTCCAGCAAGTGCCCTGGCAGGTGTCTGTGGGCAAGAAGAGCTCAAGGACGGCATTTCGGGAGCCTACGGGTTCCCCTCGAGAAATCCCAGGACAGGGAAGAGGTGCCCAGGGCGAGGGGAGAGCTTAGGGGAGGGCAGGAGCAGAGAGGCAAAGCGAGGACAGCGTGCAGCCCTGGGACAGGCAGCAGGAGCGTAGGAGCGAAAATGCATTTCAGGATAAAAATAAGCTTGATGTGCACAGAAGAAACTGGCCTGTCACATCAAACATCAGTCCTGCGTTTGCTGTCCCCCTTAGGTGCAACTGAGCTTCGGGTCGGTGCCCCTCCGCGCTGCACATGGGATGGAGAAGAGAAACATCGGGGAGGTAGATGGAGTAAACCAGTAGGAACCTGGCACTTTCAAAGCCATTTCTGCCATTGTATTAAAATATGTTTATATCTCAGTCCTTTATTGAATATAAGCAGTTTTCTTCTTGTATACATTTGCACATCTTCAGTGCAATCTGCTTTGCATCAGGCATTGATATATCGGTATAGTCTCTGAAATGTTAGCTCTCGGGCAATATAAATAGCATACTGATATTAAATCTGCTTTCAAAAATAGTTACATTACAATAAATTTGAAGGACTTGAAGGTTTTTAATCACTTCTACTTAGTTATTCAGGGATAGGCCAAAAAAGCAATCATTTCACTGAAAGAACCGAAACAGGCACAACAGAAAATTCTTATGCACAATAATTGCTTTCTCTACAAATATTTATGCTAAGGCTAAGAAAATATTTTGGAATTTTACAAATATCTTTCTCTCTTAATTTTTCCAGCACTTTAAATATTGATCCAAAGAAATCTTATTGAGGCTGTTGCTTTTATTTTCTTTTCTTTTTTATCCATTTCAAGGAATCCTAAATGATAGAGCTGTGGGGAAGATCGCTGCTGGGGATTAAGCGAGTACAGCTCATAGTGCTTTGCAGGACCCCAGCCATTGTCAGCAGCTCCCTCTGTTGCTTTTGCCAGTATTGCAATTTTATAAAAGCCAGAGCTAGTTTGGCTGTGGAGGGGCAGTGGAAGCTGCTCCTCTGGTGGGTTGTTTTTTTCTGTTTGCTCCCATTAAAGTACTGAAAAATAAAATTCAAGGGAATGCAGGTGGGTTGGAGAGATGCAAAGGGCTGTGGAGGGGAGGCTGCGCTAGGGCAAGGAAGGGAGCGACAGAAAGAGGCAGGATGCTCGTGAGAGGTGCCGTGTCTGCAAGAGGAACGGGGCAAAATAACGCACAAGCCACAAAATTAGGGGTGGGAAAGCAGCAGGCTCTGACAAGGATGGTTTTGTGGCTGCAGCAAAAGGCTAGGGCAGACTTCTTAAATAACCTCCTCCAAGTTGCCTTAGGCCCTGCAAAGATTTAATATATTATTGAACTTAACTCACTTAATAGCCATGTTGGGCTCAATGGAGCTATTCATGTGAGTAAAGCGTCAGTCTTAGCAGATCTGCTTCCTAATCTCCAAAGCAGGGAGAGCACTACCTCGGGAGAGGGCTGCCGGCAGGAATTAATGCCGGGGAAAGGCTCAGCCCCGGCATTGCTAACGTACCTCCATCAGCACCTATTAGCCAAGCACAGTGCCACTGATAGCGCAGCGATCCTGACCAGAATCAGCTGTGAGCTGTAACCCAAAATGTTATTGTTTTAACCATTAAATTATCTATGTTTGCTGTTTGAAATAAGAAAATGTGCCTTAAATATACAGTATGCTGAAGCAAGAGAAATGTAAAATGTAGTTGCACCCTGTCATAAATTCTATCACTGTCATTGTTCAACTGTCTAAATTTAAAAGAATGCAAAAGCAGATGGAAAAGGTTGCAGAGGAGGCAAGAAGCTCATTCAGAAGTAAATTCAAAGTGCCACTTACTCTTTTTTGAAGAAAGCATAACCCCTAATAAAATATAAGTGAGGCGGATAAAAATGATCTGCTAACACAGATCCCAGGTTCCCATTTATGGTAATTGGTTATATTTAAAGTCAATTAATAAAAAGCTTTGGTTTTAATTATATTAAGTACGAGTCCATCTCTATTTCCCAATAAGATGAAGTCCTTGAAAAATACCAAACATAGCTGCACACAAATTGCCTTTTCCCAAAGAGAGCTTCAACATCTCGAAATATGTCCTGGATGAGAGCAGTCGTATCCAGACTGGGCACAGCTAATTGGTACCCTGGAGGGTTTTTACTCTTGGCATTTGAGAAATAATGAGAATCAAAACCATTAGTAGGCAGGGAAAAAGGGTGATAGAAATGCTAGCCTGCTCTTTTCTGTCATCTTCATATTATATTATCTCTAGGCAAGAATTCCCAGTAATTTTCCTTCCGAAGGCTAGTAACTCTCTTTTAAATCACGCATGCCTGACAAATACAGCTCTTCGTTGAACAAAGTTTGTAAAAATTGCTAGGCCGATAACTAGTGTATGGAGACGATAAAAGAAGGAATTAGAGCTACTCTGTTCTTGAAAGATCCCCTCCTATTTACTAGAATAGGCTCACGCAGACATCACCCTAAACGGAGGGACGAGAAATGTGATTTTTATTTTTTTTTTGGTGGCAAGCATTTTACGCTTTTTTGCATCTTCATAAAAAGAAAAAATCAAATGCACGTGTGAATTTCTTTAGCCTTGGAGATGGGTGGCTGCTTAGTGTCACGCTGGAAAGCAATCTGGAAGTCAGAATTGTACTACTGTGGTTATCATCAAAACTAATCAAACGCCGGTATCCAAAAGTGTGAAACCCTTTCAGCAGGCAAATCAAAAAATGCACCATTTCTCAGAACTGAGGCAGACCAAACAAGAAATTACAAACACATGTCTGGAAGCGGCTCCAGCTCCCCGCATCTCGGCGAGAAAACCGCGATGTTCCTGAAACGTGGGACACCATCTTTCCTGCCCTGTATACGTAGCCATCCCTCAGACTTAAACAGCGTTTCCTCCGAGACCACTAAGTGGGTCACGCTAATCCTAACAGAAACAAAACAACATCGAGTAAAGGCCGTGGAGAGAAACATCGGGGAGAGCAGTGTGGTGAGGAAAGCAGGCTGGCTTCACAGCATCCGTGCTGACCAAAGCAGAGGGCTCGAGCTTTCATCCCCTTTTTTCTCTATTTAGAGATTACTTCAAATTTGCAGAAGGATTTTGGCGTTTGGCATTTTTCTGGGAATATGTCTTTTAACCAACATTAAAAAAAAAAAAATTTGTCCCGGACCTAGAAAAATGTAAGGCTGAAAGTAGGTAGAAAAATATTGTCCGGTTGTGGTTTTTCTGAGGGAAGACTATGCTGTATTGCGTTACTTGGATAGTTTTCATCGATACAAAGCTTCACAGCCCATTCTGTGCACAGGCAACAGAGCCATGTGTACACAAACCTAGAGATGAAAAATTCCCAGGGCTCATCCTCAAATTTCTTAAGAAATTCATTAATTCTCAGCGAAGCTGCTAGCCTTGTATTTCTCACCATCACCACAAAAGAGAACAACCTTATGGATGTTTTCTGCCTAGCTAATGAATAACCTCAGCAAGACAACCAAGAGAAATAGTTCAAATTACTGCGGCTTCACTGCACATCATGGGGTCAGGAACATAAACCAGTAAGATTCAACTCTTTACCAGTCTCATGCAGAATAGCTTAATGAGTTTTTCAAACCTATGAATGAAAAGCACCTAGTGACCCAGACCTGTGGTGCAGGATGTGCTGAGTGAGGGCAATCCACTCTGCCAAACCCATCTTGCCCTCTGTAAGCGAGTTATGCTTTTATTTCTGTATCTAGAGGCAAACTTAGGAGTAGATTCTGGATGTTTTGCACCACAGTGGTGAAATCCATCGAGGACCCTCAAATGCAGGATGATGCCCTGAGCAAGAGATGGCTGGAGGAGAGGGCAGGAGTCCCAGGAGGAATGGCTAGTGCCATCCTTCCAGCGTGCCTGGGCACTTTGCTCTGAGCTGTAAGCCTAACCTCATGGGAATCAGTGTTTTATTTCATGAGTGGGACGAGACGAAGGGATACGAGCAATTAAAGCAATGAGCAGCACAATCCCCTCCACGAAAAAGTGTCATTACCTTCAGCAGCAGCCGGGGGCTGGGCGAGTTAATTTAGTTTTATTTCAGGTAGGATAGTCCATCCTGCTCAACGCCAAGCGATTATCATTTGCAAACCATACGAGAGATGCAGAGAGCAAATGAACAGATCTGCAGAAAGTGACGGAGCCAGAGGAAACTCTGCATAATTGGCAGTTTGGTACCACGTAGCTCCGTGCCAGCAGACAGAGCCTGGTGTCCCCGAGGAAATCAGACTCCAATGCAACGAAATGTTATGAAGGAAAACACCACCACAAACCACCGGTCACCTGCCTACACTCCTTCCTAAGGCCAAGCAAACAGCAGCTGTGGGCACCGTGCTCCGTGCAGGCGCTGAAGTTTAAAGTAGTTTCCCTGGTCACCTTCCTGGGATGAGCAGCAGCCAGCCTGGCACCCGCTTTGAAATCGGAATCGGAGAACTGGCAACGCTGAGCTGCGAGGGAGTGGACGTGGTCCGGGGTGCCAGGCACCACCCACGGACCCCAGTGCGGCGGGCCAGGCGCAGTGTCACATGAAACAGCCACATCTGCTTGCATTTCATCACCGAAATGGTAAAGTTTGACTTTAGCTTGACCTTGCAATTCACAAGCTCCAGGGAAAAAAAAAAAAAGGAGGGGGGGGAAAAAAGAAAAAAAAAAAGTAACAGAAAGCAGCTAAAAAGCCAGGAACTAAAACAGGCTGTAACCTCATGGTACAGGATGAATTAAAACCAAATGAGCTACTTTTCAATATAAGCAGCGTCTGGTGTGATTTTGCTGAGGATGCTGCAATATTTGAACTATTTCTCTCCATAATACAAAATCCCCAAATCAATCTGTTTACACCAATGTTGCCTGAAGATTTCAGGACTCATGCCTGGAAGCCCTTTGAGAAAAAGTGTTAAAAATCCCCTCTGTTGGCAAGGTGTGGCTTTTCAAAAGCAAGGCTGAGACATATTTGTTTTTCAAACTTCCCTCAGGAAACAGTTGTCTCATGCTAATTAGCAGTTATTCCCCAGGACCTGTGACTCAGATCCTCGCTGGAACATACTGGGTTTGTTCCAGGGGATCTGGCCCACTGGGTATCTCACATGACTTGGGCAAGCAGCTCCTAGGACAATATTGATCAACATTTAATTGCTGCTGCTGTTGCTGGTCCCCGGGAAGCTCTGCTGCAGACCCCCCCCCTTCCATCCTTCACCGGAGTTGCTCCCACTTGTCCCGCTGCCCCCCATTTTCGGAACATGCTGCAACCAAGCGCTCTGCAGACCCCAGGCTGCACCGAGGGGTTTGGATTTACCAAATACACCGTGACCGTTAACACATTCGCCTCCACGCCACCCCCCCAGGGTACTGAAGTCTTTTTTCCAGCACATCGCTATTTAGACAAGAGATCATTAGGTGTCATCGTGTGTGTCAGTGGCAGGGTAAAAGAGGAGAAGCTTTTGGCTCCGCTCCAGTCCCAGCGATATATGCATTTCTCACTATGTCTGAGCTACAGTTTGGCCCCAGAAAATGCATTGCAGATTCAAAACGTGTACAAAAATGAGGCAATGTTTTCGCTTCTGTCAGAAAATGCTCGTCAGCTGGTGAGCATGCACTGGGTATGTGTACTTACAAAACCAGAACGGAAAAGTGGTGTCTGACAGCCCCTCTTCCCTACTCTCTGCAGTATCCCAAGGGAACAGGCAGCTATTTTTTGCCATCTCCACTTTGTTAAACTTTGGTGGTAACGTTTCATTTCCGGCTCGGATACTGTCTGCTACAGAAAGTCTGTTAATGACTTCAAACTCTCCAGTCTTTTTCTAAAGGCAGAGTCAGTGCTACGAATACGCTTTTAGGATCTTCTTCTCCTCATCTCTGGATATATCCTGCAATCATGCAGTGCCGTACCTGACTGCTTTCCTTCATACGCCATGTGCCAGCAAAATGTCCCCTAAAGCCGCAGGCAGCCTGGCCCACGGCAGAGACACCAGCCCAGCAGTCCTCCCTCCTTCCATGATGCCGATATTTAACATATGGGTGAGCTCCTGGCCCTGAAAAGGGGCACGAGAAAGCTCCCTGGGATTTCAGCAGGACCAGGATGCCACCTACTGCTCTTTATCTTCATTTGGGCGCTCCCACATTAAAAGACAGGATTAGGAATCACTTTTTCACACCTTTGAGAAGAGGAGCCCAAGGCTGGGTGTAAGGACACGGTGCTGGGTTGTTGAGCAGGAACGGGGCAGAAGTTCAGACCAAGGGGAAATACCACACCATTGCTGTGCACCCTGTCACGCGGTGATCCCAGTGCTCCTTTTCTTCTCTACCCAAATATTTATGCGACCCTTTAAAGACATTTTCTTAGGGTCATCTGACTTGTATTAGAGATGCAGAAGTCCGTGGTTGCCTCTCATCGCAGGTCACTGGTTAAAGGCACATGGTAGGCACGATGCTCTGGCACAGCAACCGGATCAGCCGGAGCTGTGACCTTGGCCCAGACACAGTTAATTCTCTCCCCTCTTGCCCTGACTTGCACTGCCTGAACTCTTGTTCATTCAGCTGATGATCTATGTCATCCTTTATGCAAACAAGCATAAATTGACTAATTAATCTCTGGGGTAACCCCACTGATTTCAGTGGAGCAGCAGCCAAAGTGAAACAGGACTAACATCTTTAATCTACTCTTTGTTCCTGTAGCACAGCCTTTGCCTTGTCCACGAGTCAAAGTAGACCTCTAATTATATGGATTTGGCTCTTAATCTTTTCTGGTCTCGGGAGATTCCAGTTGCTGAAAATTATGGATTTCACTTGGAAACTGAGGAGGGTCTGTACAACATCACCAAAACGCCTTGCCGGAAAGCCGGTGACGTTTTGGACCTGTGCACCAAAACCAGTGCTGGGGACTGAGTGGCTCAGGATTAACCACCGTGCCGCTGGGAAACCTGAATTCCTGCAGCTTGGCTCCCATTTATAGCCCTCAGCCGCAGCAAAGCTTGGTTGTGCAAAGAAGTGCCACGTTTGGACCTTTCTGCATCATTTCAAAATTGACTTCTTGCCCAAACCACTCTTCCAGGGCAAGACAGCAAGTGCTTTCTGCAACACAGAAGCAGACAGGTGAAAACGGGAAGTGTCACCATGTATTTAGGTGCTTCATGTGAAAATACATGCCTTTTAAATCACAGTCAGAGCCTTCTCCATCACAAACTTTGCTGCTTTTTCCTTCCCCTATCCCATAACTTTCTTCACAGCTATGTGCAGCTGAAGGGTTTGTGACAATTATTGTCAAAGACTAAACAATAGATCAGAGCGGTGGCCGGGAATCTGAAGGTTTCCTTTTTTTCAGAGTGAAAAAGACGGGTTGCAGCTGACAGCTATCCATAAAAATTGTAACATACAAATCGTATAATATAAACTAAAGAGAGACCAAAAGTACCACCGAAAAAAAAGAAAAATGAGCTTGTTAGAACAGTCTGTATTACAGCTGTTTCCCTTGACAGTTTTCTGTACCCTAATACGCTCAACAAATTGGCAACCTGTCCTTATATATTTGCATCAGGATTCCCTTAAGGGAAATGTCTATATTATTCTGTTTTGGATAAAGGAAGCAGTTTGATATGACAGGTAGGTCAAGTGTTTCTTTAATAAAGCATATGGGTAGGAAGAAAGAAATAGGCTGTTGTCAATGACTTGACAAATAGGTAGATATGCCCCCCTTGAGTATAGCTAGGGAAAGCTACTAGATAAATCACCCTTGTTATTTTGATTTAACCACTTTGTTGCCAAATACGTTTTTTCCCAGAGAACAGCGTCCTCACTAAAGGTCATACCAAAGATTATTTTATAGATTCTGCAGCGTGGCATTAACTCAGTTTGGATTTTAGTTATGCAGAACAAGTCTGGACCCAAGTTGCAAAATAATTTCTGTATCATGCGGATGTGTGTAATAGTTGCATGTGATACAGGTGGATGTTCGCACTGTCACTTCAGCAAAGTTTGTCGTCTCCATTCAGGCAGCATCTGCCCTGGCAACCCACACGATGCTGGCCGTCCCCTTCCACTCAAAAGGACCACGAACACAAACAAGGAGCCTCCTTGTCCCAGTGTGGACAAGGGGCTCAGTTCACCCCTGTCCTCAGACTTTGCACCCTTTGCACCCACACAAACAGGCTGCAAAACCCAACAGTGCTGATTTGATGGCTGCTGTCCAAATCCAACCAGCAAGGGTTACTTGGGACACTTCTGAGTGAAAACCAGCCCTGGAATAGGAAATTAGCCCAGTTCTCCTTAAAGATGCTGGGTTTTACCTAAGTAAGCCACTTCTGAAGGCCGGGGAGAAATTTTTCCCAAGGTGAACCTGGAAATCCTTCAGCAATGAAGCCATCGTTAGTGAAGTTATGCGTGCAAATGGGCAAAAAACCTCCAAGCCTGTTCAGCTGGTGAAGCCACTGGCTACTGGCAGTGCAGGGGTTTGGATGCAGAAAGGGTGCTGCAACAGCCAGGTCCAGCACGGTCATGGAGCCTGGGGACATCCACGCTGCAGGGTGCCATCGGGAGGGGACAGATCCACTGTCAGGACACACCATGGTGCCTGCAGCCCCAGAGCTGTTACAGCTGGTCACAGGCAAACATCTGAGCGGTACTCAAAGCCTGGATTAAGTAAATACGTATTTAGGGACCTTTTACAGCAGAGAGCACTCTCCCAATTAATTCTAAAGGCCCCCTTGGAGCTGTTAGGGTCTGCTGTGTAAACACATGGGAATGAATATTTTTTAAGTTCTTCTTCTTTACCCCAAGGACGAAGGTTTCTAATGCTATAACTTAGTACAAAACCCCTCCTCCTGGCTGCAGCTTGGCAGGTAGATTCATATACCAGGAGAAATTTTGTTTTGCTGAAATTTGGATAAAAATTTAAACCCTATTTAAACTACTAAAAGAAAATTTCAAGAAGGTCATATCTGTGGAGATATCTGATTTGCTCATCCCTAAGAAAATACCTCAGATTTTTAAAATATTGCATTTCTTGGCCACTTGGGCAGTGTTTCTGGACCCACAGCTGCCCGCTCTGTGCTCAGCCCCTGCCAGGCTGGAGGGGTCATTCTCCCTGCCCTTGGTCAGGGCATCACTGAGGAAGGGAAGAGTTCTCTTTCCTTCGCAGCTTTTTCCTACAACCACAGCCTCGACAAACAGGACAGGACATTTCCTCACACTTCAAAAGCAAACTGGGGAATAACAGCAGCATGTTGACTTGTCTGTATTGATCCGTCCATCCGACGCGGCCGTCCGGGGTCCCCACCCACCTTGGGTCCCTCTCACCAGTGATTCAGGAAGGATGCACGTCGAAATCTGAACAAGCAAGACCATAATCAGTCTTCCCACTCTCAGTTATTCCCAACCTGGTGATTTAAGAAGTGTGCTCTGATCATGCCAGATTTCTAAATGCATCTAACACAAAACCATTTTGTGCTAATTCTAAGCTATCTTCCAACATTATTATCTTTTTTTTCCCAGCATTATCTTTTTCCCAGAAGCATCAGCATGTATATTATTAATTAGTTACATGTTGATAATATATAATAGTTAAATATTAATAACATTATATATTATTAATGTAATATGTTAATTTATAAAACCATATATTATAGAAACTATAAGTAATATATTATATTATGTAATTATATATTGACCATATTATTTATATTACTATATTAATAATAATAAAATATAAAAACAACTTGAATTTCTATTATTAGATAAATACATATTTAGGGCCTTAAAAAAATATCTTCTTTGTTATTATTTTGTTCTTGCCTTTCTAATACATTCAAAGTGATTTTCCAGCTGCAGACTTTTCTGCATGGCAAAAGCTACTGTTCCCCTAAATCAGTGCAAACTGCTGCTTTCCTTATCTGCCCGAAAGCACATTTTCTCCTGTTTATAACTGGGCATTCCTATACTGCTGACCCAAACAAGGAGAGGGCCGGAGCTTCATGTTATCTTTTTTATTCTTCATATATGTAGAAAGTAGAATTTATGCCTCCGCTTTGGGGAAGTCACTCCTTTTCACCATACATGGTAGCATACAGAGCTTGGCAGACCATGTTGCATTTTCCATATTAAGCCATATACAAGGGCAGCAAACAGAGAGCTGTTGACTATGCCCATTACAAAAATCAGGGGCGGATGAAAAGCCGTGGCGGGTCTAGGCGGTTACGTCTTGCCTTTCCTCTTTTCACAGCAGCCCAGAAGGAAGACCTGACTGGTGTTGAAGCCAACAGAAAAACAGTGGCATTATGCAGAGAAGAAGCAACACTGCACATGCTTTTGTCAGTTATTACATTAGTTGTTGCTAGATTTAAAGAAAAACTCATGTAAAGGGCAGCCACACAAAGGTGCATCATGCTTTTCAAGGAGGCTTTGCATTTTGGAGGCCATGGACTCATTATGCAGCAAGGCTTCTAGGTGCCTTCTTGGAGGCTTTGTGCCGTTATTAATGTCATTAGTATTGCCACTTCTTCTATCAATCACAGCTGCCTGTTACAACTAGGAGCCATGAAAAATACATGGGCTTTCGCACAATAATTTCCTGAGA
This sequence comes from Gymnogyps californianus, assembly GCF_018139145.2. Classification (NCBI taxonomy): domain Eukaryota; kingdom Metazoa; phylum Chordata; class Aves; order Accipitriformes; family Cathartidae; genus Gymnogyps; species Gymnogyps californianus. Next base: position 18,126,109 of record NC_059484.1, read on the forward strand.
GAGGAGAAATCAATGGTGAAGCACAGGGGTCTCCTCCAAGCATGACATGGGCACCTGGTGGGAGGACAACCCCAGACACAACCACCCAAGACATCAGCCTGCCCCAAGAGCTGAGAGGCTACCGAGGTCTCCCATCCCTCATGTACCTCCTTCTTTTCCATGCACGGAGCTGGAACACACCAGCTCACCGACCGGGTCGTGGTGCCCACCCAGGCTCGGGCTGGAGCTGGGGATGGGGACGGGGACCAGGGCTGTCCTGCAGGATGCTGTGCCTGCATCTGGCTCCTGGGCTTCCCCCTCCACCTGTATGCTGCTTCATCCAGCGCTGCTTTCCCGTTTTGCTTTGAAACGATGCACGTATTCTTCAGAGAAACAAAAGGCAGCAAAAGGAGCGGAGCCTTCTTTTAGTAATCTTTGTGCAGAGCAAGAACTGAGAATTTGGGCTTCTCGGTAACAGTCCCTGGAGGTTGAAGACTACAGGCTGGAGTTTGGGAAGAGTCTGGGTCTTTTAATTGATGGAAATGTTAAAATGAAAGGAAAATTTCCTACATTCTTTGCCAAGGAAACAAACTGTGTTTCAGTTAAATGTTTCTCTTTAAACTTGCAGGTGCTTCTGGTGATACTTAACGTATTTTTGCATTTGGTGTTCCTGTTTGTTTTGTTTCCCAAAAACAAGGAGTTTTGTTTCACATCACCTGGAGCAGTTTGGGTTCTGGTCACTTAGTTTTCCTCATTCACGAGCACAAAGTTAATGCGTTTGAGTTGCCCAGTCTATAGGTAAAAAAAATGAGAAAGGAACTTATTGTGGAATAACATATTTTCTTTATTTTTTCCTTTAATGAAAACACTCCCGCTTCATTTGTATTTTGTAAAATTCTGTCTTTTGACCACTTTTCTTTTCCTTTCCCAACGTAAGTTTCAGCCTAAACCGAGTTGACATATTCCTTTTAATGTGTTTTTAAAATATGCTTAATGGTGCTGAAAGCTAAGGAAGCTCAAATATAATTCCAAAGCCTGAGCCCACCAGAATCCTAATGCAAACATTATTATAAAAACTCTGTGATGGTTAGAGGTTTCAGGGAAACCTGGGTGTTCGTTAACAAAATCAGAAACGTTATCTGTGCAAGGAAAATGTGTTCTGTCATTTGGCATCTTGACAGCCGTTCAATTTTTCTTTTTTCTGCACCCAGAAAATCTGTTTCCAATGTTTCTGCCACAGAGAATATGGAACAGCAGGAGCAGGAGCAGAAGTGGATGCAAAAGGGGGATTTAACGATTGTTATTCAGCTCACATCTCTGGCAGGCACACTCCCTCTCCCCAGATTTCTCCCGAGAAATCGGCTGAATAAAGAGCAGCTCCGATACAAAGTGGGGGAGAGAGGAAGAGTATTTCTCCTATCCACATGGGACAGGCCTGTGAATTGTCCAGCAAACCTTAATCAATAGTCCTTACATTTCCCCAGCAGTTAACCTTTGCCAAACGGAGGAGGATAGTAAGGATTTTTGCAGGGTGGGGAAGGGCAGAGGGTGTGGGGGCTCCCAGGGCAGCTGGAGCCGAGCGCTTGTGCCCTTCGTGCCAGACCCCCTCGCCTCCCCACGTTGCTGAGGACTGGCACTTTTAGGGAGTTTTTCACTCGGCCATATCATCCCCCATCCAAAGGCCATGTCCCCCAACACGTGCTGCAAACACCCGCCTGTCCTGACCCGGGAGGACCAGCGCTTCGCTGGGCTGAGCATCCAGGAGAGCACTGCAAAGCCTGTTTGGAAACAACAGCAGATTGCTTCAGTCCTTGGTGAAAGAACATCTGTGAAGAGCTGTGTCCGTGGTGGTTTTCAAGAGAAGAGCTCCCTTACTCACCCTGGCACCAGCCCCTGCTACGCAGAGACAAAAATCCAGCTGGGACTCTTTGGTGGTGTCTGGTATTCTGCTCCAGACGAGCACACATCTCAAGTGTTGCCTTGAAACGTTTGCCGTTTACTGGGAAGCTGCTGTTGTAACTTCCAAAAGAGGCAAAAGCAGAGGTTTCTCTAGATATTTTTCTCTTCCCACCTCAGCAGGGCAGGAGCGTGCTTCATTTCATCTCCAACCAAAACCCTTCTAGTCACGAATGGACCTTGGGTTTTCACAGAGTGCCATTCCTTTAAGGGAAGGAAAGCCAAAACCAAAATAACCTTCCTGGAGATATGCCGTCAGCACAGAAATAACACAGGACTTCTCTCCCCGCCAGCCACAAAAGAAGAATTTCATTCAACGTCAGCGGGCTCCCTCCTGCATGCCTTGTGGCGAGAAGCACGTGGAAAACCTGAGTAGTGCCTCTGCCTTTCTTCCATTAGGGGAAACACCGGATTTACATTTCACTGCAGACACAGGCTGCCGTACACAGTAATGTCTCCTTTTTGGCTGTGTCACCTTAGCACTCCTCAAGATGAACCTGAGCAGAAGCCTGTCTGTCGGGCTGTCCTGCCCCAGCGGGTTTTCCCAAGGAGGAATGGTGTTAAACCGCTTGTGCTGTCCCTCCGTGTATGACAACTGAATAAAATGCCCTTGCGGTGCCATTAATCCTTGCTATGGATCCCCCATTTCCAAAAGAAATCTGGTTTGAGTTGCGATGGCAGCTTTCACAGCAGACCTCATTATAGTTTGGAGTATTTTTGGGAGTATTATTTGGAGCAGCCTGAGGGTGCAAAGCAGAAGCAGCCTGTCCTGCACCCCATCCAAATCCTGCCTCAGCCTCCCCAGCTGCTTCCCGCACCGGCTCTCAATAGCTGCTTTGCCATTGAGATGCATCCAGTCTGGTATAAAATCCCAAATTCTGTTGTTTGGAATTTCACCTCCAGATATTTCAGGCCAGCTTTCTTACTTTGCTTGTTTTTTAAAAATTCAGAACTAACAATTACATAAAAGCCACTTTTTTCCTTTTTTTTTTTTGTTTTGCCTGCGCTTCAGATAGCAGATGATCTTTGTTAGAAAAGATACTCTTTCTCTCGAAAAATGTGCTTAGCTGCATGAATTCATTCACAAGAATATTCACTGCTACTGAATTAGCAGCAAAATAGGAAAGGAAAGAAAACCTGAACTTAGTGAACCATGATCAAGTAATCCGAGGAAATCAGCATGTTTCTCTCTAGACAGTTCAGAATACCAAATGCTAAGAATCCCACTAAATATACCTCTTCTGTTTATCTCTGTAAATGTCTAATGGTATTTTCAATTCTCACCATTTTATCATGAGTCATTCGTATTTACTGGTGATTTAAAGCTCGGATAAGTTTTTAACCTAGCAATTTAAGCTTTCATTTTTTTCTTTAACGCATTTCCAGCCTTCCTGAAAGGCACACGAGTGCAAAGTGTTCAACCTTCAGAAAGCGAATAAAAGAACCTGATACGAAACATTTCTCAGCTCTAATTCTAAGCCAAGCTCATGATTTCTGAAAGCTTGGATTAAGCAATACAGCTACATGAAAACAAAGAGACTTGAAATGATGTAGAGTGGAGCAAGCAGCATATTTGACACACAAGGCTTTGATTTTATTTCTGTTCATTCTTTTTTTTTCCATTGCTGCTTGTCTAACAATCTCTTTTAGAAGCACTATTCCAGGTTTCACAGCTTAGCACCTGGCTAGCATCATCCGACCACTCTTCATCTTTCCACCTCCAACACTTAACTTCATGTTGGGTGGATTTGGGAGGACTAAACGGATGGCAGGTCCTGTGCTGAAGCTCATCTTCAGCCACTGCCCTCGGGCATGGAGGGGGATGTTCCAGCAGCTCACTGGGATGGAGGTGCCCCTTGGGGCTCCCCTTTAAGAACCTTTCCCAAATGCTGCAGGATGCTGCACACTGCCGCCCAAATAATTAGTGAAAGCCTGATTTAACACATATATTTGCTTTATTCCTTTATTATAACACAATAAGAAAGGGAGCGGGGGAATTCGGCCGGCAGCCAATGCAACCATCGCCCGCGAGAGCTGTCGGGGCAAGCCCTGGCCGTGCCATGAAGGAGCCCATTGCAGACAGCAGCGCGCAGCCCTGTTCAGTCACGCCGCACGGATGGGGCTGATGCTGCCAACTGCCGTACGCAAACCCCATGGAAACCCTCCACTCAGCTGTGTTCCGGGCTGGGCAAACACCCCAGAGAGGGGTTGGATGATGCCTGGCCACATCCAGAGCCACCACAGCAGCAGCAGCAGCGAGCACAGGCAATGCTCCTGTCAGCTCTCGATGTGCCAGTGTCCTCAGTTGCAGGAAAGGTGGATGATCAGAAAGAGTCCCTGTTCGGGGAAAGAGGCAAAACACCATAAATCATATATAGTCTGCTGAAAACTTCAAGTGATAAAACAGTTGAAAAGACTACTTTATTTATAAAACGCATATGGAGACCTTAATCAAGCCAGGAATGAGGTCATTTCTGCCAATTAAGTCTCACTCATTCTGCAGTTGGAAGCAATCAAAACAAAGGCAGAATTATCAATGGCATGTCTATGTGCTGCGGCCCCAGAAAATACCCGTCGTGCTGGGGCTACAGTAAATCACCTCTCACCGTGTGCCGGGGAGGCTGGTGCCCTCAGCTCCCCTGGATCTGGGGAGGAAAGGAGGGCTTAGCTTTTTTACCTAATTAATGGGTAGTATTTTGAACATATCCTATCTAAGTCTTATTTTAAAGCAAAAGGCGGTATTGTAGCTAAATGGCAAAGCGATAGCATTAGCTCCAAGCTCCCATTTGGAACCGGTTTATGTCTGTCCCCAGCACTCGCTGGAGCTGTCGGAGGGGTTTTTTTGCCCAGTGCAATTTATCCAGGTCAAGGAAGTCGCACTTGTTGCCTCTTGTTGAAATATCCCCATTATATGTTATTTGTCTGAGTGATGACCAAATGGTGAGAACTGCTCTCACGCAAAATAATAAGAGAAGCACTGTGGCTATAAGCATAATGTGCTTTATTTAATATTAGACATAGAATACCTGCCAGTCAATATTTTAAAAGGGCATGAATTAATTGGATTAATGTAACGAGTGATAAACTGACAGTAACTACTTTGAACTCCTATGCAACTTCACACATAAGTCTGAGACTTTGGCCACACATTAGCGATCCTCCCAACACGTCTGTAATTATTAATATGTTAATTTAAATTAAGAGGAAAGTGAGACACAGAGAGATTTGTTCCATGTGGATATAGCAAGCCCATTTATCCTGAGCAGCTTGTATGCTGCTCTAATTCAAATCATTCCTCTGCCATTGCAGAAGCGAAAGGTGGAGCCAAGAAATCTGCAAAAGGACTTAGATGCCCAAGCACGAAATTATGATCTTTGAACCTCCCTGACCTTGCAACAAGCATCTATAAACATCTGTGTTTTCTACATTAAAGTTCTCCAGATGTCTAAGATTCCCAGAAGTTCCCTGCTCCTCTCTGTGCAGCGCAGCTCAGGGCTTATCTCACATGTAAACTGTGTCGGCATCTGCAGAGGAGGTTTCTCCACCCATCGCCCCTGCAGCGCCCAGCCTGGCAAGCACCCTCACATGGGAGAGGAGCACCCTGAGCTCCAGCCCCAAACCCAGCTGAAGTTCAGGAGGTGTACACAGAGACCCCCTCCTCTGAATGCAGAGGACCCCCTCCTTCTTGTGCACCATGTGGGTGCACCATCACCAGGCGTGATATCTCATGCCGGAGGTCGGCGGCACCGGGGAAGGCTGGACACTGGGGCAGCTCTCGCAGGACCTGGGATGGGTGCAGGGGAGCACCCACGCAGCGCACAGCCTGTGCACCCTCCTCTAGCAGCACAAGCAACCAGCGCGGGACCAAGGAGCCCTCGTCGGTGCCATGCCCTGTGAAATACTGCGGTGGCATGGGGTGCGGGTGGCTCCACCCCAGCCCTGGTCTTTCCTTCACCTCTGGAGGCTGCGGGCACGTCCCAGCAGGTCGATGTTTTTAACTCTTGGGGAAACACTGGGGCCAGGTGATGAAAGCTGTTCCTGTGAGGCGGAGCCGTGACCCAAGGACGACGCACGATTCCCGCTCCTGGTGTGCAAGTGAACGGCGCCAAGGAGAGCGCGTCCTTCCTTCTCCGCTCGCCCAGGCTTTCCTCCTGCCTGGCCTCAGCATGCCCTCGTCAGGCTCAGGATACCGCCTCATCCCGGGCGTTCCCTTGCTGCAGTCCAGCATTTCACCATGGCTCATGCAAGCACGGGACGCTGGTAGTTACTGCACTGCTCCACGGCTCCAGCGGCAGCAGGACTAGCGTTTCATCGTGCTTTACACCAGTAAAAATACAGACACAAAACCACAGCATACAAAGTGGTAAAGTCAGTAACAGAGACCTTGTTATGTCTATATCAGATATGCTGCTTCAACTATACATCACGGACACAGGGAATCAGCGTGGATGCAGCAAACCGAAGGGAGAGTCTGACACAAAAGGATGAGCACCCCGCATCAGCCCACATCCCACTGGGAGACCGCACCAGGGAAACATCTAAAGTGTTGATATCGCACTTTGAACATCGCACCCCCCCTCCTTTCCCCATGAACTTTCCCAGCACCCACATTTGGGTTTGTGACACGATTTAGTGTCCAGCTGCCAGACACCCACTGTGCAGGGAGGAGGCATCCCCACAGCCCAGCACTGCCAGCTGGCTCTCACAGAGTGTTTCACCCTCTCCTGGGACATTGAAAGCAGGAGAAACCTCTCTTGTTGACTTTGCTCTGGTGTTTCCTCATGCCTTAGCTTTGCGAGCCCTGGGAGAGCAAGAGGGGAGTCCTGGGACAGACGTGACAGATGCACAAGGTGCGCAGATGGATGGACTCCGCGAGGAGGAGCCCAAGGGGATGCTGTGCAAGTGCTGCATCTCACCCCACCTGGTCCCCACCATTTTGGGATAGATGATCCCATTTGCCTGATAGCTGTTAATCTGCAAGATGCACCGTTGCGTTCACTCGTTCCCAGTCTGCTGCGCTGCGCCAAGCTGCTGCCATGCATCTATGGAGTGACATCTATATTTGGCATTTTTCTTAAATCCTCAGCTGCTGGAGACACATGGAGACGTGAGCAGCTCGACATTCCTTTCTCCAAAGGCATATTTCTACCCAAGCCAGCTGCAGAAAAAGCTACTCTACTTCTAAGCTGAAGCCTCAGGAATGAAAAGACAAGGTATAAACACCTTCCTCCCATCACTGGAGGAGGAGCTCAAGACCTTTGAGCCAAATTCACAATTTTCTGAGGCCTGATTCAGATGTTTTTATTATTTCTAGAGTTGGCAATAATTTTAATGGTCCATTTGAATAGCCAGAGAGGGTGATTCATTGCAGTCTTGCAAATGGTGGATGCTTGCATCCTCAAAAAGTGACTCTTGATTTATCCTAGTGCACAATTAGTTATCACTACACCAAACCAGTTCAGCAGGTGACTGAGGGGTTGTTTCCATTAAGCAGATCATACCTCCCTGTAAGTAGATTTGTAGCAGAATTGTACACCTGCTTTTCAGAAATGCTAGTAACTCCAGAGGGTGGAGGCCCTGGGTATCATTAGAGTAGAAGAGGATTTTTAAAAAAATAAATAAAAATTTATGGTAACTCACTGAAAGCAAACTGTTCTCCTGAATCATGTCATATTGGTCAAAGTATCTGTCAGAAGGGCTGTGTAGGTCCAAGGTGGAAACCAGTCCCCAGTCAGAGCCATTCCCAGACCAGGCAGGGACATGTCTCTGCCCAACCACATACCACAACAAAAGGAAATACAGAAAGATTAACTGAAACACTAATTCCATTTTAATTAAATGCTTTATATCAACATCTATTTCACTTACAATAGGTAATTTCCTATTTCCAGGTACATTTTAAGGCTTACTTAAGCTTCATTTGTGAGGTGCTTTTATTGATGTACTTAACAGTGGATTTACATTGCTTTTTGTTCCATTGTAATCCCAAGTCCAGATCGAAGAGATACTCTTATGCAGATGCATAAGTTTACACAGAGCAGCAGCAGAATCAATGAAGCTGTGCTTGTGCTTAACCCAAGTGCTATGTTGCATTAGGGCACTGGTACAGCAAAGGTCTTACTCTCTTCTGAATTCTCCTTTTTCTCAATTAATGGTGAAATTGGGAATTTGGAGTCACACTAAGGCTTGCTGTAAGGAGTTTCAGCTCAGCCAAAGCTGGTGTCACTTGGTGTCACCGGGATCACAAATAATACCAGCACAAAGTCAAGGGGAAAATAAAAATTAAAAATGGAACAGGATAGTGCTCAGCAGCAACCCTTGAACTCTGTGTTTACAGGAGATCTCAGAACACCCTTTCCTTCTACCTACCTGGCAAAACCTTCTGCTGCCTGCTCATACCATCCCAGAATGGATTGACAGAAATTCTGCTGCTAGGCAAAGGAGAGGAGAGTTGGAAAGTCACTCTCATTTATCTTAAATGTTTGAACCAGGTGCACCTACACAAAAAAAAAAACCCAAAAGGTTGCTATTCATTACTGTATTACTGCAATTGTTTGTTCTGTAATTAGTGATGATAGGTAAGCAAGCTGGAAGTAAAGCAAATAAGAAGTTAGTAAATGGAGCAGCATTCCAAGTAGGCTGAAAAGCAACAAAATGAGACCTGAAAATGGCACTGTAAGGGTACGCTAATCTCTGTTCAGTTATTATTTCATTAGCACCTGACTTTCAGATCGAGGGCTTTCTGCCTGAGCGTAGCGAGGGGATGGAGCTCCAAAATCAGCTCCGGGCTCAGGTGCGCAGCAAACCGCGCCAGGGCAGTTGCAGGACATCAATCAGCAGGTTCTCAGTTGATGGATTAAAACAACAAAGAGGTCTTACCCCAAGTCACATGGCCAACGGAAAGCAGAGCGGTTTCCACCGACTGTCATGCCCAGAGATAGTGCTGGCATCGCTGAAGCTCTTGAAACAGATTTGCTATTTAAAGAGGGGGAAGGGTTTCCCGGGGGCAGTTTTCGCAGAGAGACTGAAGGTTTTTCAAGCAAACAGATCAGTTTAAAAGCCCATTTCCATCGCGGATTGCATAACGTTTGAAAGCCTAAAACTTCAGTTATGCAGAGGGCTCTCTGACATTTTATGGGGCAAAAGAGTAACAAAAGGGGAAAATACAGCTTGGCTGCCTTTAGGAAAATATTATCTAGCAGGGGAACCGTGGTTGAAGCCTGTACTTCTGTCTCCACCTGGCTGGTGGCTCCTTCTCGTCTTACCTGAGGTTGAAAGCTAACCATCCCCACCTCTCACCCTGCTCAGGGCAGCCCAGCTCTCACCTCTCCAGGAGACCAGCAGCTGTGAACGGACCAGCAGCTAGAATGGAGATGAGGGTTGGAAGAATATTCTTCCTTAAACCAAAACCAAAACATGCTTTGGGGTTTTGAAAGTGCCATGTTGCCCATGCTGCCATGCCATCGTGTCATCATACCACAGCACCACGCCAATGCCTTCCTTTGTGTTCCTGCACTCACATTTCACATCATTCTCAATCATATTGCGCATTCTTTGGGGAGGAGATGCAGGTCAGTTGTCAAAATTATTTCGGCACTGAAAGATGCGGAGAGGTGCTTGGGTGATTTGAAGACAGTCTGGAGGAGGGACTTTTACAAACACTGATTTCCTATCAATTTTAGCTCCATCCTAAGCATACATATCCCATTACCTAGAATGCACTTCAATAGATGTCAGGTTTCTAATAGAGTTTTTAGAATCTCCATATCTTATCTTCATCTTGAAGTACTTAAACAACTTCACATCTAGTCAACTCAGGCCCTGAGGCTTCTCAAGGGCGAGGGCTGCACCCTGATACCTCATCACCACTCCGAGCAGAACAATGGAGAGGTTCAACCCACGGAGAAACCTGCGTTGGGCAACCGTCCCACCCCATGGAGGTCACGGCAGCCGCACGCCTCCACTGCCCGCAGATGTCAGAAGAAGGCACAGTGCTCTGATCAGCACGGGACACAGGAAAACTCACTGTGAACGGGAGTTTTCACAGGATTTGGCTTGCTTTCTCTTTTATTCTTGCCCCCAGCAGGGCACGGTCCCCAGTGGGCTCCAGCACCCAGCTTGACGGTGACAGCTATTCTGGGGTTCAACCACTTGTTTTGTTAGGGCTTGAAGAGGAGTTTCTCCTCAGTAATTACTCATAGCAAAAACAATCTCTGCAGAGTCAGCTTTGTCAGTGACAGTCCTGAAGGTTTGTCAGCCCCTCCTAGGTCACCTGGTGCACAAAGCATCATAGCACATGATATAATATGCCATTAAAAAAAAAACCATCCAAGGCCCTGACTCTATTGTGAGGACCTTGTAATTAAATAACTTCAAATGAGCGGCCTAGGAATATCACACAAAGACCTGAAAAAAGCCCAACAAAGTGATAAGATCACTTATTAGTGCCAAACTTCTGATTTAATTATATATTCCTGGAGCCCTGTTCTCAAGGGAACTGCTTACACAACCACATGGTGAAACAAAAGAAGGGATTAAAACCTGTGGGAGAGAAGCTGGAGAATTTGCTCCTGATTCACAAAGAAAAGTCTCCACACATCTGACCGAGGAGGACTCAGAGATTAAAGAACCGAGGAGGCTAAAAGAAAAGGATTTTCTTCTTTTTTTAATGATAGGGAGGTAATAAAATACTCATTATCGACCTGAAATGGAGAGTCTGACACAGCACCTCTCTCATTAAGAGAGTTAATATTCACACCATGGGCAGGGTGCACCTGAAGGGCAGTGTCCCCTTGAATCACCATCTCTCAATTGTGCTTTTATTTTTAGGCAAGGCCCTTCAGAGTTTATCTGTCTCCACACTTTGCTTTATCCCAAATGCCAGGTTCAAGCTGGCTGGACATGGAAGGCTAGGCTAGAACCAGCCCAGCTCATGGGAGGGTGATGCGAGGGAGAAAAATGCTTTACTCTGTATTTTGGGATCAGACCTTTGGGCTGTTGGCAGTGTCCAAGAAGAGGAGTCCCCACCTCGGCTGTCACCTCTGCAGAGCGGAGCCACCTCTGCTCCATCTGCAAAGCCTGTAATTGAGCAGTTAACTGTCATTAACATCTCACTCTTGCCCACACACTGAGGCTGTTTCAAAACCTTTTTGTTTTGTCCTTATGACATTTCTCCAATTTTTTCCTTTCTTCCCTCTGTTAGCATAACCCAAAGTCCTGTTCAGGCCATATCTTTTGCCGTCTCCCTCATCGTAAATCCAGATTATTTGGCTTTTCTCATACCCACTTCTTCCTGACTGATCAGCTTAACCAGTGCCGGCTCCAACTGATGGCATTGCCACTACACTAGTGCCTTCTTGGGTGAATGCTGGTTTCTCACCCTGGTCTTCACAGGACTTGTTCCCCATGAACCCCACAGAGAAGTCTTAAAACAGACCCTTAAAAATCACCATCTCCGAATTCACATTTCTACACAGATTCAGCAAAACTTTGCGCGCCCTCTTCCAACAAGCCGCACCAGGCTCCCACCCTGTCGTGTTGCTGGAACCCACAGCCAGAGTGGAGTCAGACACAGAAAGGTCTTTCTCTTCCGTTTCCCTCTGACTTGCCCAGTTGCAGCATGACAGCATCACAAAATGTGGTCCCCTCGTTGGCCAACTACCTTGTAAAAACTGCCAGCGCCGAGCAGTTTAGGAAAACTGTGGAAGCACTCTGTAGGGGTGCTGGCCACAAGCTGAGATACCTCCAGCAAGTTGGCCAGCCTCCACGTAGGGCATGACACAAGTGCCCCAAGTGCTCAGCAGGTTGCCCTTGGCACCATGAGAAGTGGATGAACAGCGGCAGGGATGCAACAGCCAGCCCGGCAACAGCAAGGAGCTTGGCAGCGTTATGTTTGTTGGAGCCCATCTGGTTTTGCCTTTCCTTAGCAGCCTGCAACGCTGTAGCTCCCAGTTTGCAGAGGGGTTGGCTCAGACAGTGTCTGCTGCCCTCAGGAGCTGGTCCACAACATGACTGCAGGCATCCCGCGGCTCTCCATGCCTGCAGCAGCAAAATGGGAGCCAGCAGGCAGGTTTCAGACCAGTGAAGCTGCAATCCTGTGATACAGTAAAATGTTGTGCACTTAAAAGCTAAGGACTTATTTACCTCCAGGCTCCTGACTCACCAAGCAACAAGACACACAGCAGGTTTTCTCCCAAACTTTGGTAGGTCCTAAAGGTAAAGAGGCTCATTACAAGGAGGTTTAGCTGGTAATCAATCATTCTTAAGAACCAAGGACTTAATAGCTCTTAAAGATCAGATCACAACTCCAGAGCCTGAATAAGCTGTCAGGAGGAGACACTTGCCAGCGAGGCGAGCCGAGCATCTCGCAGCGCAGTCTGATCACTCCCCCCTCCCAGGGTGAAGGCGGCCCTGGCATTGCGGAGATGATTCTCTGCCTGTCCAAGATAATCCTATTCAAAGCAATCATCTGTTAAACAACTGGAGAGAGGCCAGCCCACACACTGCAGATCCGAACCTGAATGTTCCCACAACCTGAGGAAGGAGCTCAGGATCAGGAAATGTTTTGAAAAAATATCACATGAGAAGTGAGAAGAATGCTGAACTGCTCTCCAAAGGCAGTCGCCAAGCTACTGTTTATTCAAGAGATGCATCGACGCTTTACAAAAATGCCATTTGCATGCAAGGCAGACCCTCCTCCCCACAGAGCAGCCAAGCGCGGTCCATAGAGCCGAGCATGATGTGGTATACAGGCGCTGTGCTCCCATCCCTCCTCTGCCAGGGTGGAGGCAACGTGTGCCAGCCTGGCGGGTACCACGAGGCCAGGGGAAGCTGCCGTGCTCCATCGCCGGCCCCAGAGGGAGCTCAGCACAGCCTCGTACCCCACCCTGAGCCCTCCACCCATCTGTGCTTGCTACAGCCGGGATTTGGGCCAAAGGCTCCCAGCAAGGACCCCAGTGCAGACTGACCCTGGAAATATCCCCCCAACACACCCATCTACGAGTAACCTTTTGGGCGGTTGTTTGGATGTTTAAGGGAAAAATTCTGTGTTATGACAAACAGACAGTTTTCCCCATTTATTAAATGCTCATAATTTGTTTTAATGGTTTCTCTAAACAAGCAGACTTTTTTCTCAGCTCTTTGAGCTTTTAAATGACACAACTGTTATGTTAAAAGGGAAAAGGGTGATGATTTACATTTGGAGCGGGGCGGGGGCGGCCGGGAGGCAGAGGGACAGCTGCAACCCATCGGACGTGGCTCTCCTCCGCGCAGCTATTTTGTTTGCGCTGTTTCGGCAGCTCGGGTCTGTCAGTGCCCTCGACACCGGCTGCAGGCTCGGTCGCCGGCACACGGGTGGTGGGTGCTCCTCTGTGCCCCGCGGGGCGGACTGGGACGGATCCTGGCCTCCACAGTGCTGCAGCCGGACTGAGTCATGCTTCCTTCTTCATGAAACCCGTGGAAGATGTGCAGTGTCCCCTAAAACCTGAGGGAGCTTCTGCGGACCATAACAAAGCCAGCATCCTTGGCTAATCCCAACATCTACTTGCAGCTGGGGTGATTCAGTGTGAAAATCAGACACTCTCTGTTTTTTCAACTTACAGTTGATATCAAAAAGTAGTTGGCACGCTTGGCTTCCTGCATAGGTGGCACGGCCAATGGAGATCTTATAGAAATTAATGAATTATACAAAATAGCATTAACTGTACTTACGATGAACGTTGCAGATACTGCTAGATCAGCCACAAGTGGCAAACCAGATGAACAAGCTCCACTTGCTTTTCCTTTAAGTATAAAATTCATCTCTTCATAAGAGGAATCCCAGCCATTGGTGCTAGGTGGAGAGCATTTTTCACTTACCTGTCTCCCTCCTCTTAACCTCTTCTCCTCGTATCTCTGGAGATCGCTCATCTCTGCAGCAAAAGCTACAAGAGGAGATGAAACAAGTTTGGGTGTGTAAACCCCAGAAATGATTTTTTTTCAGGAAACATCTTTGGATAGCAAACACCTGACTCAGGATTTTTGAAAGCCGTAGAGCGGGTTGGGTTATCTGATCACCCACAGGTATTTGGGTGGCATCTGCTGTGATTATTTTCTTCATATGTACACAATCTGCAGGAAGCATGGAGCTATGCAGCCAGGGGACGGATTCCAAAGAATATACATGAAAGAAACAACATGTCATATTCATTTACAGAGCAGCAAATAGGAGCTTCCGCATCTCCCAAGAGTTATAAAAATTGATGCCAGCTTGAAGCTCCAGACGATAAAGCAAAGGATGCACAGACCCACTTGAGAGCCGATCGCCCTGCTCCTTGTTTTTCTTTTTTTCCTTCTGCCTCTGGTTGTTGTTTCTCAAAACTTTAAAATGTTTGGACAAACTTCCATCTTGGAAGCCCGGCAGAATAAACAAGAATATACACGAGCTGCAAGAAAAGCCAGCAGACAGGAAAGAGATTTTTTTTTTTTTCCAGCTTATGGGCGTAACCATTGTGGCTATTGAAAATACACACAAAAATAGCTATAAACCACACACAGCAGTCATTAAAAATTTCCACCTATCCATACCAGCAACTCAGGTACCCATTCAACATAATCTCAAGAAAAAGTACCACTGAATCCTTATAAAATACTCAGGAAGCCTGGGTTCAGAGCGGTGAGCATTTTTCACAGCCAAAGGCCATCCTCAAAATCTATCAGGGATTGGAACAAATTGGTGAGTCATCCCAAAAATCCCGTCTGAACTCATCGTCTGCCTTGGAGTACAAAGGACAAGGTGTTCCCTCAGAGAAGAGCACCCAGATGCTAAAAGGTAGATCCTGAATGAAAATGAAGACATGGAGCTGACCGGGGGTTGCCGTAGCCTTGAGAGAGTGAGGACTAGCTGAACAACAAGAATTCAGTTTTGCAAAAAAAAAAATCTCAAGCTTCAGTAATGGGTTCTGTTCCAAATCGAGGCAAAACTAAAATCTTTCCCTGAACAACTGTGAGGAAAGAATGATGCTCTGGGGGAAACTCTGCCTCATACAGAGTATCTCCAGCCCAAAGCTATGATACCAGGCAATACTTGTGCTTCCTACTCAGGCCACACAGAGCAAGTCTATGAACCAGATTTGGCAAAGAAGTGCCCCCCCTGTCAGGCTGCTCAGCTTTCTCGGCTTTGTATGCTTTGGAAGAGATGTTACTCCGGTCCCAAGGGATCTTTCTCAGTACAAGCTGCATAAAAAATAATACATTTCTTCAAAAAAACACCACAAACAAACAAAAACTTCCTGGTTCAACTCATTGCTGTGTTCCAAATTTTAAAACATCCTCATAAAAACCCATTCCCAACCAGCTGTAGAGGTTTTACAGACCATATACAGAAACACAACCTCTGCAAGCTGCTTCCAAAGATGAACCTCCAGCCACACTGGGGATCTGCTGAGCCTCTGCAGTCCTCTTCTGCTCACCAACATGCTTGAATGTATCTGCAGGAGCAGTTTCTCCTGCCTCACTTGTCCTTGGTGGTCTTTGGGAGGAGCTGCACGGATGGCTGCATTGCAATGATATGCCCTGGAGTAACCACAGGCATGCACTATGGTGGCCAGATCTCCATGCTGAAGAACAAGTTGCAACCTCATTCTTTGAGGCAGTGACCAGATCTTCCTCTGCAAAAGAAATAAGACATTTTTGCCAAGAGAGTTCCCAATCCACAATCCAAATAGGTCTTCTTGTATCCGCAGAAGCTAACAATTATAGAAGCATCCTATTTGTAGACGTGGTGCTTAGGGACACGGTTTAGCGGTGGATTTGGCAGTGTTAGGTTTACAGTTGGACTTGATGATCTTAAAGGTCTTTTCCAACCTCAATGATGCTATGATTCTGTGATTTCCAGCGTATAACTCAGGAGTACTAACTGTGCAGGAGACTATATGCCTATGAATTCTACCTACTTTTGACACAGGAGAACACCACCAGATCTCTGCTCTTACACCTTCCTTAGCCTTCCTACCAACACGACATGGAGAGAGCGATCATGTGACTGAGAGACACAACCAAAACCAATAATCGCCTCCCTTGCCAGCATCTACTTGGAGAATACAAACGCCATTAGCCCAATCTGAAATATTGTGAGTAATCTTGGCCCTCCTGAAGTCAATAGAAATGTTACCCTTGGTTTCAACAGGGCCAGGTTTTTACCCATCTTACACAATCCAGTTGCTTCATACCCAATCTTCCACCCACTTGCAGAATCCAGATGGTCCTGAATGTCACTGCTAAAGAAAATTCACCTCTTTCCCTAGCAGACAGCATATTTACAGCAGGCAGCCTGTGATACACAGAGAGCGAGAAATCAAGTCATTGCTGCTCTGAGTGCACCATTCTTCAGCTAGATTAAACCCAGTTTATAGTAGTCCTTTTTGGAGAAAATCTATGTTAGACCAACTTTCAGTAGCTTATAAACAAACCAAAGCAAAGATGCTCAGCGCTCCTCAAAAGAGAGAGAGTCCTTTATAATACTACAGGCGCCTATCAGTAGTTAAACTGGAATCAAAGCTAATCCCTGGATTTCTAGCCTCACATGGCTATTAGCGTAGACGTTAAAGTTTAATACAGCAGGCTGCATGTGTTACAGCTGGAGTGACAGGCCAAGGATTAGCATTTCAAATTATGAGTTGTGATTGCATCCAGTTTTGAATTTCCTGTACATTATAAGAGAGCAAAAGAGATAACAGCATTGCAATGGGAAAGCCAAAATCAATGTGTGGACAAGAAAATGGTATTTTAGCCAGCAGCCAAAGTAGGGACAAAGAGATTACCAGTGTCCTGGAAGTTAAATCAAGTGTACTTTGCAGTAAAATTGTTTGTAGAGGCATATTCACAGAATATCCATTTTTTGCAGAAAGAAGAGATATTATTTCAAAAGAACCAGCTTGGGACATGGGATACTATTAGTCCCAGCTCTGCTGCTGTCTCACATGGGCTTAGGGGCATGTCGTTTTAGGATGCGGGTTCCCAAGGGGCTGCCAGGAATTCTGTATCCTGGTCACACGGGCTTTCATGGGCCGTGAGTGTAACGCCCCAAGATTGCCTGAAAACCTGAAACTTCAATGAGGCATCTATGAAAACAAGAAAAATATTTCCATGTTACATATATACAGCGTATGGCTTATGCTATGACTGATACCTGGACTCATTATTTCCGAATTGGGAACATTTCCCTTCTAAAGCAAATAAGAGTGTTTAATAATAAGCTAGTAATTGCAGAAACAAATAAAGATTAATCAATACTGCAGACCTCCGAGTCAAGGATTGTTCCTTCCTCTGTGTTTGGACAATGCCCAGCACAATGGGATTCCAGACCTAATTGTGGCCTTGGGGCGCAACAGCAAGGGCAGTAAAACCAGCCATGTTTTCTTGCAGCGATCATCCCATTCCAAGCCCTACATTTCCTTCCAACATTTTAGGAGAAAAAAAAAAAAATGCAAGGATCTAAATTTATTTCCTGCTAATAAAATGTTGCATGACTTTTCGCTGGCTCATGCCTCCCCTTTCAGTAGCCTCGCAGAGAAACTCTCTATTCTGGTCACAGACATACACAAAAAATCCAGCAGTGGAAGATCCAGGTCGAAAGCCCAAATTAATCTGTAGTGCAATTGCACCGTCTTCCTGAGCTATCAGCTCGTGCCTGCTAGATGGGATGCAAATGCTTCAGTCTTTTTGCCTGGCTTTACTCAGTTTTTGAACTGGATTTCAAAAACGGCGTTGGGCTGGTTGTGCCATTAATGGTCCTTGTGACGATGGCACCTCTCTGGTGCTTGTTAGCAAATGCTCTCCTAATCCTGGCAACAGGTCAGCTCAGTAAGCAGGCAAAGAAAAAGGCAGAGGCTCCTTCTAGCAGAAACCAGTTTCATCCCCATTCGTCTCCCCAAGCACAGGCTTGCCCGTTAGCTTAGCTTTGCAAAGCGCTAAAAAATTGGGACTAAAACCCTGCACGAGCAAAAGTCGTTGTTCATGCAAAATTATGAAGGCAGCTTTTAGAGTCAGTCTGAAAAAAATATTCACAGCATTTACAGATGCCAGAGCCTAAAAACCAGGAATCTTAAATTCGCTTTCAAGCAAGTGGAGGTCCACTGGCTGCTGCAACTAACACCTCCAGTTTCTTTTAGGTCAAGCACATCTACGTTCATTCCACACTTTTGAAAAGCACTCCGTTTGCAAAGCTGACTCAGTATTTATTAGGATAACCCGAGTGAGACAGCCAAATTTAGTATTTTTGGACCAATTTGTCTGCTCTGTGATCAAAGATGTTTAGATGTCATTATGACTTTGGAACATTATTATCTTTGGGACAAGAAGATAAATGCCGCAGATGCCAAGTTGCTGGATGATTTAATGGTTAAATTCAATTTTTTTTTCGTCTCCACCCATTCCACAAGATTTTTGGACTACCTCCAAGCTGAGTTCATTCCAAAGTGTTTCCTCGTTTTAGTTCTGTCCTTCTGCAGAGGACTGCACATCCCAAAACCATAACAGACGATTTGGCAAATATCACTCTTCTTGTTTAACATACTTCCAGAAACTATAGGCTAGTTCTGACTACACACAGTGTGTTTATGCAAACATATTTTATAGAGGAACTTGAAAACATTAATGCATTTTCCCTTTGTCAGTCCTTTGTTTTCCAGTGCCTTTCTGGATACATTTCATGTTTTGTAAACCAGAAAAAAAATTAAAAAACCATAATATAAATGATCTGGTTTTCTCTCTTTTCCCCAGGGAAAAAAAAAAAAGTTGTATTTGGCCTAATATGCTCTCATCAAAGTCAGTGACCACGAGAGTTACCCATTACCTGACAAATCAGTTGGCTGGAAGGCAGTTCTGAGCCCCAGCCTGTCCCCTTACACTGCACCAGAATGGAGGGGCTTCTCTCATCCCATCAGCAATCAGCAGGTTCAAGATGATACCACACAGTATTTTGTAAAAGAAAAAAAAAATCACACTATATAAAGTTATTTTTGCTTTGGAACTTTTATTGGCCTGTAAAATATTTTTACATTTATTACACTTTTAATGAGAACTCCTAGAATCAAGGCTGGTGTAAATAATGAAAACAACACTAGTAAATGTCCCCATAAACCTCGCACCAACCCTTTGATGCTAATTTGCAGGCCTGGCGTTCCTTCCCTCCTCCCCACCGCCTTCTGCAAGCGGGGGCAATGGCCTGATTCAAAATGCAAGATATCTAACAGGAAAGGCATCCCGCAGGTTTGCTGCTCCCTGCCCCGGTGCTGCCGTGGGTCTGGGAGAGAAGAACAGCCCAGGCTCAACGGGGAGCAAGGCTGCCATCTCGGCACCCCTCGGCCGCATCAGCCGCAGCATCACTCCATCCCAAGCATCTCCAGAGATCATGGACTGCTGGTCCCTGCGGTGGTGGTTGCAGGGCTCTCGGCATTCTGGAAAGTTGCCTGTCACTTGCTGAGTCATTTAATTAAGATCCTTAGACAAGTCAGAAAATCTTGGAAGCACCTTTATAATTCCCAGAGGCTCGGCAGCAGCACATTGCCTTTACAAATTGAAGTGTTTCTGGCTTAGTGAAATCTCCCAGTGCCCAAGCACAGCGCAGGTAGGGGATGTGGTGCAGTGGGTCCCTGATTCTCACCCTCCCTCGGACGCTCCGGTTTCTTTATGTAGGTGGGACCTGGAGACAGCACCATACATCAGGTCAAGGGTCCATTTTGGTAGCAAAATTCAAGCTCAGATTTAGCGTACGTGCAAAATGCAAAAGGTGATCATTCTGCACCACCTTCCATCTGAGACTGCAGACATTCCTCCAAATACCTGTTAAATTAGCTGAGTACCACCACGCTCCAAGATCATGATGACACAGGACAGAAAGAGAGCACAGTCAGGTTATGGATTGAGCCTAGAAAACACCTTGAATTACCAGGATACAGGACTGGACCCTGAACTGATTTCAAGTCCTGTGCTCAAACCCCCCAGACCATATTACCTCCTTTATTCCCTCCTGGAAGCCTGACCACAACATTGCTGTATTTTGGTTTAATTCCAATAACAAAAAGTGCAAGAAGCGTCTCAAACCCTGCTGATGAAACACAGATCCGCGTTACATGGCAGCACATGATACACAGCGTGTTGCTGCACTCGGGGCAGGAGCGTGGGCTGCATCGCTGCAGAGAGCTTTTTATGATTTGTTTCCTGTCTTGTGCATTTTCCGGCTGGGTTTGACACTGCGCTGTGGACCTTCCCTTCGGCACCTCCAACTCAGCACACGCGGATTAATTTCGCCGCATGGACTACATTTTGCCACATGGACTAACGGCTTCAAAAAAACTCTGGGGGTTGCGTCCCCTTTTCCCACCGTGGGACATCCTTCCTGAAGCCATGAAGAAATCCAGAGCTGCTGCAGCTTATTTCTTCAGCCCTGACTCGCAGGCTGCCTCGGTGCACAGATGGATGGAAATGGCTGGCTACAGGCAACTGTGACTCAAATTCCAGTTGCTACAAGAACTATCATTTCTGTGCGCTATCAGTTACGAATAGCACATTGGATTTTCCTTTGCTATTTAATCCTTTCGATTCCAGGGCCAGATCCCATAAAAATTCCTTCCAGTATCTACATCACAGAAACTCACCCAAACCTTAACAAATCACTTTTTGCAGGGCTTACCAGCCCTGCCTGCTGCGGAAGGCTGCACTCACTCCAGGTTGGGTCAGTATATTTTGCCTTCCCGACTTTCCTATGACATTTCAATTGAAGTTGTCTCTCCTCAATTCCTGTCCCGAAATACCGTGTGCCAGTACAATGCTCTTTTAATGAAAATCGATGCGTCTCACCCAGCTGGATTTCACTGGGAAGTGAAGATAAAGAGCTCTGGATCAGACTAATTTCATATTTCAGTTTTTCTTGGGGAGCCTCCTAGGCAGGAACAGTCAGGTCTTTTAGCTGGAACTAATGACTATTCATTCATGAATTTTGCAAAATGTTGTGTAATAAAGGAAATGAATAGTGTAAAAAGCAATGATAATGCATCATTATATGTCATATTATGTGATGTTAATGACATAGATCTGAAAAAAAACAAACACAAAGAGGAGTTTCAAGTATGCGACTGTTGAATATGGTATTTTACACCCTCAGTGAAGTGAAGGAAAGGGAGAAAGACCATCAGTGTCCATGAGGATGACCCAGGACATAAGATGAGCAATGTGTGGCACTGTTGTGTTCCCCACATGCAAACTGACAATGCCAGCGTGCTCCCAGGAGCACCGCCCTCACAAACCATTTCATTGAGGCTCTTCATCATATAGACACCAAACTTGCTGCTGCCAGCCTCACAACAGGGGGCAGAAACCTCCTTCTACCAAGTTAAAAATCCCTGCTTTGGGGTTTTTTTGTAGTGCAAAAATACCCTTGAGTATCATTTTCCCGAACGTTGATCATCAGGAAAGCGGCATTCCCGCAAACCAAGACATTAGGCATTGCAAAATGCAAACGGGTTTCACATTGCCTGGCCCGAACCCAGCCGGAGTGGGCCAGCGTCGAGGAGAGAGCCTTTCCCTCACCAGATGTGTCCAATAAGGGGCAACGTAAAACTCAGCCTTGGTGGGATCCAGCTTTACCCTTAAGCAGTGGCAACGTTAACCATCGCGCTCGACTTCTACGATGGGAATGCCGCTGCTCTTGCCACATAAATCAAACCCGGCTGAGAGATCAAAAACTTCAGCAGAACCAGATGGCTGCATATGGGGCAGATAATGCAAGTGTTAACTGTGCATGCAGTCCTTCTGCCTCTCTTCCAAGAGTGGAGACTGGGGAAAGACCATTTCTTCCTGCAGCCTCCCCCAGCTTATGCTGTCTGTAGGGACGGGAAGGCTGCCACAGGGAAAAAATTGCACGCGGCAATTAATTAGGTAAGGGCTTGCGGTGCAAGCATGGAGGGATGCACATTGCACACTCACAACCTGCTGCACAAACAGCTCAGAAATGTCCTTTACTTGCATGTTCCTAGCAGGAAAAATACTCAAGGAAAGCACTGGCATTGGATCCTGCAGCACCCCTCTTCCCATGGTGCTTTTAAGGAGTCTTTGGTTAATCCTTCAAGTTATGTGAGACTGGGCAAAAGCTGGTATCCTTAAGGACGTTCAGATTCCTAATTCCCAGGGTTGGTGCCTATCTCCTAGAGTCTGGGCATCTGTCCCGCTCATGTCTAAGACAAGAGCTGTGACATTGTGGCATGTGGAAAACTAATTAAAATAAAAGCAATAAATAGCAGCAAGAGACAGTCAGGTAACCTAAGCATGCAAACCAGCAGGTAACTTTCAGATGATGGATTGATTGTACGATGTTTCCTCTACCTGGCAAGGGCCTTGGCATGCCAGTGGTACCCAGTGGCACCAGGGAAGGTACAATCAGCTCGAGAGACCTGTCTGTGCGCTGTGCCCAGTGTGCCTGGTGCTGTGCCACCCCTGTCCCCGCACAGTGTGGGTGGGGTGGGTGCTCACCGGGGGTCATGCACCCTGAAAAAAACACATTTGAGAGTATGACACCAAGACACGCAATCCTGTTCCTCCCTTCCCTGGATGTGTCTTTCTTTTGATTCTGATCCACAGAAAGGAACAAGTGAGGGCTTGCTGCTGACATGGTGATGGATCGCTTTGGGCAGAAGCTGCTGCGAGGGATGAGTGACAACCTCCCAGGACAGAGAGCTAATGGCAAACTGCCCAATTTGCCAAGCTCCGCTGCTAAAGAGGTGGAGCCGCAGTGCGCGGCATGGACCACTTACAGGCAGTGTGATTTCAGCGCTCTCAGGCCACAGGAAAAGTATTTTCTGGGAAACGCATGATCTATGGAGAGCTTCTCCACCTACACCTTTGCTCAGAGCAGCCATCAGCAGGGACACGAGTGCATCGCACAGCGTGACCTTGTAAGAGGGAGGCAATGAGCGGGCTGCCATAAGCAACGGTTGTTTTCTCAAAGATGGGTTGCAGGAGCTCACGCTCCTTTGTGATTGCTTTAAAGCACTGTTGGTGTCTAATTCACTGTGTACCAAACACTGTCCAGCCTTTTTTTTAAATAAATATAAGCATCATCTTTAAGAAACGGGCGAGTATTCACAGAGAGCATGGGGATGGCATTGATTTACTAACAGTTGAAATTCCAATTCAGATTGATTTCCATTAAACATGCCAAGAGGGGGGTTTTTACTGTTTTTTTCCTGAAAAAAGATCTCCTCCATGCCATGTGAGCTCTAAGAAATTCACCACTGAAACCAAGAACAAAGAATAACTATGCTTCAAAGTTATTTACTTCATGTTTCATTGCAGAGCTATTTAACTTGTTATGCACAGGAAATTGCTTCAAACGTTATTTCTTTTGTACCACTTTCTTCAGAAGACTGTTGAAATCACATTAGCAAAGCAAAAAACACTTTCAGAATGAGGGATCTTCTCTAACTCTTAGGTGATACTGAAAAGAAAACAGAATAAATTGACCCATATTCTTTCCCTCGCCCCACGTGTGGGCAAAGAAGCCGTATGGGAGCGCCCCGCATCCAGGCTGCCCAGCCTGCATGCTGCCCTTCCTGGAAGAGCATCTCACTTATTTTGCCTCCTTTATATCCTCTAACCACAGCAAAACAAAAAGAGGATTTCAACCCAAAGCACGCTGCAGTCCTGGAGAGCTGATGCTTGCTCAGAAAAAAAAAATAAAAAATAAAAAAAGCATTTTTTTAAGCACAACCTGAAACTGCCACTTCCAGATGTCTTTGGTTTTGGTGAGTCCTTCCCACGTTGCAACGCCAAGTGTGACAAGCTGCAAAGTTCGGGACAGGGCCTGGGGAGGCGAAAACCAACGGCAGTTTCACCAAATGCAGTTGGGTACCAAGACTGAGGGATTAATTTTTGCCAGAGGAATGTCACCTCACCTGTAAAATGCCATTCCTGTCCTCACCACCAACCCAAGAGACCCAGGGAATGGCACTTGGATTGGGGCAACACCACCACCCTCCCTCGCTTCCCAGCAGAGCTGTACAGGAGGGAGGCTGGTCCTTGGGGCCACCCCAGTCTGTTTCTGGGTGCTGACAGCTTTTTTCTGTCTGCAAAGGAGCAGGTTGGTTCTTGTTCTTGATTTTGGGGCAAGGAGCACACGCAATTTCCCACTCGGCACCAAAGGCAAGCCTGGAACGTGGAACAGTCATGGTTTAACAGCTCTGGAAAATGCTCATTTAGAGGGAGAAGATGGTTTCTGGAATGGAAATACTCCCCCATTTCTTACTTTGCTATTCAACAAAGATTTCTGATTCATGCTTAATTCAACTCTGCTGGCACTCCCCAAAGCCATATTATCTTCAGGTCACACTCCTTAGTGCGCCGTTGCAGTCTGAAAACCCAAAGCCCTGCCCCAGCAGCTTTTCTTCTCAGTTGCTTTGCAAACATTTGCCATATATCATTCATAATGCTTATAACAAATGTGTGTGCTCGTTTCTTACATCGCTGCCAAAGTCATCTGCAGGGGAACTCCAGGCAGGCAGGTACGGGAATATGTAGCTTCCTGCTCGCGTAGAGTTTCTTCAGTGACTTTTCTCTACGAAGTCTCATCCGTCACATCTTGTCTTGAATTTTCAGGAACGCTTTTTGCTCGGAGTCACGTTGCATGTCCATATGGTACAAATACACCCAGTGGAAAACAATAACATATCTTAATTACTGATGCCATCACTTCAGAAGAACACAGCCAACTTTATGGTAAGATCCCATTACAGCATTAAACGCAGATAGCTCCTGTACAGCAGGAAAGGAAGAGAAAATGGGTAGAAACCAAGTCATTTAATTGAAAATGCATTATCTGATTGAAAAAATATGTTTCTGCGGCAGTTCTTTGCACACAGGTTAAGTTAATGAAAAGAAGGTTCCCAGCGTACATGTGTGACTCTTTAGGCGACAGTAATCAAGCCGGGGTGCATTTCCTGGGGATTGGGAGCCAGCTGAGAGGAGCTGACGTGCCTCGGGTCATTAAGCGCAGCCAGCCAGTTATCGACTGCACCAGTGTTGTTGCTGCTAATATCCCTGAGCAGAAAAAAACCTTGTCAAGCTCAAAAGGGGAGAGTCCTGGGGGATTTTGCCCCTTACGTACCATTTATGGAGCTCATGGGGTGTCAGGAACCTGCGTGCGAACCTGGGTGCCAGAGCAAACCATCTCAGTGATGCTGCATGCATCGCGTGGCGACAACACAATTTGCAAAGCTGGGTTTTTCACCAAAATAGGCAGTTTGCCAAACTGAGGAATCCCTGGACATCATTTTCTTTCCCTGTGGCCACTGGAAAAGGGTGTTTGCTTTCACTGTCCTACAGCCAGAATGACATGGTTTGTTCATCCCTGAATTTGTTCCCTTAAAGAAGTGCTGTAAGAGCCTTCAGAAATGGCTTAGGAGAGGCAACGACTGCTAATTTAACTATGCTTTTTTAGTAAATACCAGAGTAAATAGACATAAATGTGCAGTGTTTAAATAGCAACAGCCCTAAGGCATAAGTAAATCATCTTTATCCTCTTTTAACTAAATGGTTTCTGAGGGGTAGGGAGGGTTTTGCACATAAATATGCATCTTCTTAACAAATATGCAGCAGAACCCTTTGAATGTGTGTCCTGCTTACACAAAGAGAAAAAGGAGCCTTCCAATTCCCAAGGCTTTCAGAGACGAGAGGAAGGGTGAGCAGCGAGCCTGCACGGTAGGAAAGCTGCACTTCACGCAGAAAATAAATGTGCTCGCTAGTCCCAGTGTGGCTCCCACTGAGACCAGGGGACCTGCCAGGGATGAGCCATAGTGGGATGCCTCCTCACCACGGCGTGCACCTCTGCGAGGCTGCCGCCGCCGCCGGTGAACTGTGCTCACTCTGCAGATGGTATCAGCACATGTACTCCTCTTCTATCAGTGTGAAATCAAACGTGATTCACAGCCCAAACATCACTCCTCAGGCTATAATTAAGCAGAAGTCTTGTTGCTCGTTTGCAATCCGATTTTAGGAAAGGGAATGATGGGATTGGAGTTGGACTCTCAAAGTGGCTTTGATGGGGGCATATTTGCATCACATAATCACATCCAAAACTGCAGGAGCAGTTTCTTAAATATGCAAGGCAATTTACACCAAGCCTTATTCTTCTTTTACCATGTTTGTATTTATCTTTAACAAAGTAAAATGATGATTCACAAATGAAATTGTAATGACTAGTACTTAAGCAACCCATTTGATCCTGCAATCTCCCCGAGCGTTTTCCTCACTCCCACCACTCCCAGCCCAAACTCCCGATGCATGAAGAGGTGCAGGTACGTATTGCTGTGCAGAGGGGTGCTGGCGCCGCCCCGTGATCCGGCCCCAGTTTTGAGCATCTCTAATGGAAGGATCTCTGCACATCTGCAGGTTTTCATGAGCTCTTCAAAGTGGATCTCTCTTGTTAGCCCCAGCACTTGCCTGGGGAAGATTGTTGGGGAGCTGGTGAGGTTTTGGAGGAGAAAGTTCATGGGGATTTTAGGAAGAGGACACAGGTCCTCTAACACTGAGCCTTATTTCTGTCCTTCAGAGAAGTAGTTGCCACCGCTCTGTGGTTTCCAAGAGGGTGCACCATGCCTCACTTCTGCCAAAGGAAGGCCACTTCTTAAGGCTCTCTCTGCAGATGGTGGACAGAGACCTCTCCAGAGAGCCGACACACGGTTGCAGGTTGCCCCATCAGTCTGCAGCTGGAGGGGGACAGTCAGGGACTGAGCGTGATGAGCTGGTAGCTCACTCTGGCATGCATCCCAAGTCTAAGGACACTGGTTTCTCTCTACTTAAATTAACAAGCAGCACTAAAGGCTAGAGGTCAGGGTGGGGGTTGTTAAACGGACGTTGAGCCTCCAATGAACTGAGGTGCAGTGTGAGGCCCTCAACTGCACATCATGCCAAGAATAAATGAATGAAGAATACATCTCAACAGAAAGAATGAAGCGATCTAAAGCCCCATCAAGCCTAAAACTCTTCACAAATGTGAAGGGCAGCCAGAGATTTAAAAATGTGGGTGCAAGCAAAAAGAAAGAGAGGTGGAAGGGAGCTTTGGCTCAGACAGTCCCTGGCTCTGGAGCACTGGGTGTTTACCAGGGCTGCTGGATGCAGTCTCTAGCCTTGCACCTCAAAATCTGAGTGCAGCCCGGTGGCCCCTCGAAACTCCTGGAGTGAATTATCTGTCCTACAGGAAAGCCTGCTGATAAATCAGTCACTGAAACCCATTTTCTTTCTGGAGTTCAGTAATTGTTACAGTTTCTCACCATGCCCATGAGGGCTGGGTTTCTCATTAGCATCTCGGTGAGCCAAAAGATGTGTAAACAGGTGTAGCTACAGAATTTCCTACTGGGTACACATCTGAGGAGGCTCCAAAGCATAAATTAGTCTTTCCAAAGTCAGTTTTAAATCATGCTCACTAACAGCCATCTCCTGCCCTTGATCATTGCTCCTAGGATGGCAATAGGAGTTTCACATATGGTTTGAGTGAAGCGTGAGGCCTTCAATCGTTCCACATCCACCTGTTTCAGATTGTGTCATAGGTATGTGCTTAAGCATTTCATTAACATTTCCCTTTTTTAATGTTAACCCAAGCCACGCTAACTCTACGCGTGCAGCTAGAAGTTTGCGGCAGAAATGCAACGCGCATCCAAACCTGCCGCATTTGGGAGGCAGCAGGGTGTGAAACCTGTGGGTGAGCAAGGCAGCTCCGAAATATTTCTGCTGACAACTGGATGTTTTGTCCTATTTAAATGAAACGGGAACTCCGTGGACGCGCAACCTGGGCAGCTGCGACGATCCAGCCCTAAATGTACAGATTTTGGGTATCATATCATTCCCGCGTGAAACACACACCCTGCCCAAGGATCTCAGCTGCATTCAGTCTTAAGTTCTCCAAGGGCATATCCGCGTTTCTGTTTCTTCCTCGTCAGAGCAGAGCTGCACCCCGTCTCCTTTATTTTGTGAGGTGGGAGGGTCCTTGCTGTTTTGCAATTGCTTTAGGAAAACCAATACAGTATCTGCGACTGAAAGAGCCACCCATCGCTACGCCTTTGTTTTACAAGCAGCAATGTTATCCAGCAGCACAGCTCCGAAGCCCGACTGGGAGCCGAACAGGTTTTAGCATGTTTTTTCATCTCATTCTTTCTGTCTCCTTTCAGTTGGAAGCTCAACTGTCAAAATTAAACCATCCACCTGTGTGGCATACTCCAGCGTGGCTGAACTTGATAGATCTGCACAGTTGGATTCTGCAGCAAAGATCATAGATCTAAGACGTATACATTGAGAATAGTCTACTAATCTTTCCTCCCTCCACTCCCCCCCCCACCAAAAAAACCCAAACATGTGTTTTTCCTTATGGTGCTTTCTTTTTAAGGTATCTCCTGTCAGCAATGTCATGATGGGAATTCTCAGTGGAAGTCTTTGCAAAACTATATTTCTGTCGTTACGTCGTGGCTTACGCACAGCGAATTACAGCAGTTGAGGACGGAAATGTGTAAAAAATTATTTGCAAGGAGAAAAAAAGAGAAAAGTCAGCTATGCAAGACACAGGCAGGGTGATCCACGCCTGAAACCTCAGCACAGCTTGGAAAGGGTGAACTGTGCAGAAAAAGGAAGGGAAACGCATGAGTGGTGCAGGGTAAAGTGGGCACAAGCACCAGGTCGTTCTGCAGGGAAGCCTGGAGGTGAATGCATCTGCACAGAGGGTTTGGTGCTTACATATTTTAGAGCAAAACAAACATCTGCACACCACTGCCCTCCTTCCACAGGAAAACATGACAGAAATGACACAAGCTACTCAAGGACCTTAAACCCTTCCTGAGAGAAACCTTGACATTCAGCCTTCTCAGGTCTGGGCTTGGAGTAACACGTATTTCTCAGCCGTTTCCTCCACGAGGTGTTTTTTCCGTGTTGTTTTCCAGTGTTGCTACCATACCACCTGCTATTTTATTTTAGTTGCAAAATCTGGTGCATTCAAGTCCACCTTCAAACTTATGTTACAATGCTCCATGGCATCCAGTTATGTATCCGATCTTCTTTCCATTCCTCAAACCAGGCTGTTGCCCCTTTATCTTTTATTCTTACCTCATCTGTTGAACAAATGTCACAGCCACAGTTATTAGAAATATTTGAACCTGACAGCTGCAAATACTCAAAGGCAACTATACGTGCACAGAACTATAATTAGGTGGAGCATTTGATTTTGTTTTTGAATCACTGAGATCCAGTATTGGAATCTCTGCAGACACAGACAATCAATACAGACAGTGTGACTTAGCAAGCTTTACGGTCATTTATTTTCTATGTATGTAAGGATAACTAATACACCCTGCCTACAATGACATATATTGTGTTGCACGAGAAGGGATTTTGCCTCACTAAAGCTCAGACCATGATGCATCCACTCATGCCAACTATAGCAGTGATACCACACTGACTGCAGCAGTGAAAAACTACCCCTTAGTGAGCAGGGACTACAGGCTTGGGCTGAAAAAAAATTAGTGCATAATAATTACTTAGTGATTGCTGCAGGGTGCATTAAAAACATCAGCTGGAATCCCTAATGTTGCTTGAAGCAGGTATGTTTCATCACTCCTATGTTATGGAGAGTCAAGACACAGAAGATAGATAGATACCCAATTTGCTCAAGGCCAGCGTCAGAGACGACGTTAGAATCTACAAGCCCCAGCCTCACATCTCACTATTCAAAGCAGTTAGGTTTTCCTTGGTATTCACAGTAAATAAAAATTTCTGATTTGTTGTGCCTCCTGCAGTTTGATTTCTCTGATTGGATGCAACCTTCTCCAGAGCTTTGGACCACCTACCCACCACCCTCTCCATACACAATAAATCTGGGGAATATTTTATCTTCCCTTCTCCCACGGCCAAAGAAGAGCAGAGACACTCAGAGCAGAACCTCTCCAATTAGCCCATCCTCAAACAATCCAGATCAAACATACCAGGAGTCCCCAGTTTCCTCTCCCAATTCAGCAGGTTCTTCTTCTCTTTGCTGTTTACCAAGGAATCCTTTCGGAGCTGGGATGTCACGAGTAAATATCTGGTCACCTCTGCTTCTACATTCCTGACTGATGTAGCTGCATGCGTTGCGTAATGTTACTTTGGGTTTCTAATTGTGAGATTAATTAGTTTATTTGAAGAGAATACATTTGGAGTAATAAAAGAAAGAAGACGAAGCAGCAGCAGCCTATAAAATCATTATACCCTAGTAGTTTTATTGATATGGATTAGGAGAAATAGCTGGAAGACAGAGAAAGAATCATATTTAGCTCAGGTAATAAAATTATATGAGCTGCCATTTTCATAATGTTAAACAAGACCTGAGGGAAGCTTAACTTAAAAGATTACACAGGTGGATTCTTCTCCTTTGAGAACATGGAAGATTATTGTAAATGTCTTTTTATGCAGCCCGCCTCTTCAAACACAGTCACAAGAAATTAGCCAAATGCTGATTTTTCACAAAGTGGCCTGACTGGCACAGGCGCGTGGGGAAGGAGCCCTTGTTGCTGCCTCCGCTTGAAACAGGGCACGGGGATGCTATTTTTGCTCATCGTCAGTTTGAGCGTGGTTGTGTTGTCCCAGCTCCTTTCCGCGTGCCGCTGTCCTGCTCCCCGTGGCCTGGCTTACGGGGCACCGCTGGCATTCCCAGCTGCGGGTATCGCCTGCTGGCGGACAGAGTCAGGGGATAAATATGCAATATTTGGGGGGGATGTTAAGATATATCATATGCCTAATGATCTGGGAACAGGGACCTGGGTTTTGCAAGCAGCCAGGTAATACCTGCAGGCAGGGATCTTTTTTCTCCGAAAAACAGGAGCACCTACGAGCAAGGCACAAACGAGGAGAAGGAGAAAGCAGTCCTCCGTGCCCTCCCAACGCATGCTGCTGTCACTGGCTACCAGTGGTTTTAATTCATTTAACAAAGCTGGGACAAAACCTTGGGTAGAATGCATGTAAGCTTGGTTGAAATTAGTGGTTTGCCCCCCAGAGACTTTGCTGCCGAGTAACCCACTTGTTTTGGGCCATATTCTGTTAAAATGCGCCGGTTAAGCTCTTGGTTTAGGTATCCTAGTCCTTGGTTTAGTAGAAGTTCAATTGTATACCAAGCTTGGAAAACTATCAAGTCTCACCTAATCTGAGAGATGAAGCTTACAATTTAAAAAACAAGGTGGAGAAAAATAGCAACTTTTCTGTCCTGCAAGCAGGAGGCATTCCCAAATAGTCAGTGCCCTAGGCTTGGGAATTTGTTTTGGTTTTTACCTTGATGTTCGCTAGCTGAAAGCATGAAGATCCAAAGCCTATGATGAGAGCAATAACCATTCCAAGACGTTTATAAATGACCCTCTTAACTGTTTATGAGACATTATCTGAGGTAAAGCAGAGTAGGAGAAATAAACTTGAAGTAGGAAGAGCTGGCTCGCCTCCCAGATGGAGCATGATAAAGCACCAGTGTCAGTGTTTCTTCTCAGTTTTATGGCAGCCTTTAACTGCTTGGTGTTTAGGATTTTTTATCAGAAAACGGAAAGGAGAAGGAATGGATCCAAAGCAAAGAGGTTTTCACAAACAATATTCTCCAAATGACTTTATGTGAGCAGATACTGTGTTATCTGGCTATCAAGATAACACCATTTATTTTTTTACTTGCCACAACAGCCTGCTACTCAGATTCCCAGTCCTGGTATGTACGAGGAATTCCTGAGCACAGCAATAAATTTTCAAAGGGATCTGGATGACCCCACTGCTTCTTTCCTATTAGAAAATATCCTGAGCAAAGTTAATCTCTGATCAGATTTACCTCATTAAACAGATTTCTATTGTCTCTCTTAAACAGTGTGTTAGTTTTCAGTTCCTATATTTAGCAAAGCTCTCTGAATTTTGTTCATCTCCCACAAAAGGTTAATGAATGGCCCTTCGTGGAACCATGGGAATGGGATAAATTTGTTACACAGAAAGCTCTCCTGGAAGTTGAAATTACATAAAAACTACCTTGTTTCTTACTTTTCCTTAACCCAAAGCATAAATCATCTTAAATCACAGTTTTTCACTGCCCCTTCAAATCATTTTCAACACTACTTGGAGAAAAAAGGGTAAACTTCAGTTGTTCCAGTTTGTTCAAATTTTAAAATGCAAGATACAAACCAGAGAGTGCCCATGCTGGACCTGGAGGAAAGATAAACAGAAATGGAGGGCTCTCAACAGAGATTTCGGCTTTTAACCACCTGCTTTAGGCAGCTCCTCAGCAAGGAAGTGCCTAAAATGTGCAACAAGGCTCCAAATAGAAAGTGATAGCAATGAACTGCAGGCACTCAGTTCTGAAAGCATGATCTAGTTTGCTATTAAAACAGAAGACAATAAGCCATCACATTTATAAAGCTGGTGACTGGATGTTGACAGGTTTCTATTGCTTAATGATTCTGGCTTACTCCTCAGTTATGAATTAGTAAAGCCATCGGGTTTACCCAACACCATTCTCCACAGAAGAGACAATTAGTCAGGTCTAGGAGAAAGAAAAAATAAGTGAATACGCCTTATTGAGCAATAGCTCTTCATCCAGAACAACCTATAAGGCAAATTTGCTCATTGTATTGGACATATTTATATTGGATGAAAAGCTTCATTTTTCTCTATTCCAGTTTTCAAAATATTATGAAAACTTTATTGAAATGGTTGTCAAATTCACGGAGTGAACAGAATTTTGATAAACTAAAATGTCTAGATCCATTTAAATAACACTTTTCTCATGCTTCTGCAAGAACTTGGAAATGTGTCAAACAAAATTCATGAAAGAAATCTGGCAAACAGGGGAAAAATTTTTTTTTAAATGCTTCAGAAATAGAAGACTTCAGATTGTCCTTTGCACAAACAGAAGGTTTGATTTTTCCAGCCCACCAGTGCTCACAGCATCTCCTCTGTCACGTGCCATGAAATGCCAGCAGGACCAAGGGACGGGCGCCGGAAGGAGTGGATCCGGGGGAGGCACTGGAAATCCTCCGTGTCTTCTCCGACTGAAGCTGAAATCAGTTCATGAGGACAGAGCCAAAGGGCTGAGGAAGCTCCATGTCTCGGCACCCACGGAGCCAATTTTTGGTTGGATCTAGCATCGCAGGCTTCTGCCAAGCCCAGTGTAAATTTATCATCAGTTCTCTTGAAACCGGTTTTCCTCTTATCCCTAATTGATTGATTCAGTTTAGCTCCCTCAGACTGAGCTACTGTCCACAGGCAAAAGAGGAAACCGTTTCTCTTTGAGAATTTACCTGAGGATAAAGCACTTCTGTTACAACAAATGATGAGTTACGAGAATAAAAGACCCAGACGTTCCCATGTCATTAACACTCTCAGTCACTCCGCTGCGTGAGGCAGTCCCGTGGCTGATGCTCGTCTTACTTTCCCATGGGTAAACTACATCCCTCGGAGCAGCATCGCTCCTGATTTTCACCGGGACAGCCGAGCTCAAGCTGCAATCCAACGGCAACTTGTCTGCCGTACCTCTGCAGGGCTGCCCAAAGCCAACTGCATGCTTTGTAGCACATGCTTCTGGCAAGCATTGGGTCAGCCACACCGGCTGCCGCGGTGGCCGGGCACGCATAGCCTGTCCAGCGATGCCGGAGGGACCGGGCTGCCCCGGGGCTGCACAGCCGCACGGGAGCACCGGGAGTCCGTGTCAGTGACGGGCAGGCAGGGCTACTGCTCCAGCCAGGCACCAGATACTGGAAATCCTGGATAAATATGTAAAATCCTCTAATTCCACTGGTATAAAATTTCCAGGCAGAAAAAGAGGACGTGTCCAGGGAAACCATGCAACAGCCTGAACTTCAAGCTCTCTGTTCCAGGGATTTCAGAAAGCCCTGAATCAAAATTTCCACTAACGCTGTTTAAAAAAATACCCTCCCCAGCCAGCAGGAACCCAAATGGAGAGCTAAGCATTACTCAAGTCCACAGCAAGCAAAAAAAGTCATAGCCCGGCCCCGAAGGACCAGAATGGGTTTGGGTATCAAGGAGAGCAAAGTGATCCCATCGCTGCGGTGGTGGGATTTCCCTGCAGAGATGTGATCCTACAGGACTTCACGTTTTTCCCCCACGCACAATCTCGCCGGCACACCACACGTTTTAACTCACTCCAATTTCTCTCACATTGAACCAGAGCTGCTCTAAGTCATGTTACAGCACTACTTGGGTTTACACTTGCAGCATGTTTGACCCCATTTTTCTTTTTTGTTTTCACCTTCTAGTTGTGTTTCTCTCCAGGTAAGAATAAGGTTCATGGAAATGTTTATGTACGCTACCTCTTCAGAAATGACTAGAAATGTTCATTTATTGCACACTTTTTAGCTGCCTAAGCAGGGGAATAAGTTGTTCTTCCAAGACCAGCGATCCAGTAAGAGGTTAAGAACCAAATTTCTCTAAGAATTTAAATTGCAATTCTGCTGCCCTCATTATTTACTGGTAGAATAAAACATAGCATCCAAGTGCAAAGCAGGCAATAAATCCTTATACTTGGCACAATCCCCTGCCAAGTAAACCCCCAAGATCTACACTGCTTTCGAGTACAGCCCAATGGCTGCAAACATTATTTAAGCATCTTAGCACGTCTCCACCGAAAAATGAGGTACTTTGAGATCTGTGAGTTTGCTCCAAGGAAGCTGATGCCTCTGTAAAATATGTCACACAGCCCAAAGCCTGTCGCTCGGGTATCAAAAGCTCAATGACCCTGTTAATGCAGCATTGAGCCCAGGATAACTCATTTGGAGCAACAACATATTGTCCATCTCTTCTGTGTTTGACTCGCTGTTAGCTTGTGTAGGTCTTGCTTGAGGATATCTGCACCACAACCCTTTGCACAGACTAGACATCTTTCCCAATACAGGAAAGTTAACCCCAGTAAAAAGGAAAAAAGATTTGAATATCTCTTTCACGACATGGTGCAACTGTACAATTTTTGATCGAAGACATCCAGCACAAGCATAGGCAAGGGTTTTTGGACATGGAAGTGTTACTCCTCATTTGCCACTTAGAGCAAAAGGAAAGGAGAGCCCATGATGCAGTGTGCTGCTCCCAGATTAATGTAGAGAAGAGTAACTTGTAAAATAAAAATGGGGACTTAAAAATAAAATAGCTTGACAAGGAAATACTTGAGCTGTCTAAAATAGATTTATTTATACTTTTTGGCAAAGATCACATTTTAATTGCGGTTATTATTCACATGAGCCTGGAACTATATAATATTATCCAATAATACAGAGGATCTGACACCAAAACATGTCACAGCACACATTATATTTGCATTTGCCAGACGTGGAATCCCATAAATTGTTATGTCTGATAATGGTCTGCAGTTCAATGGACAAGACTTTAAACAATTTGCAGGGGATTATGGTTTTCGACATACAACATCCAGTCACGGTTATTCGTAATCAGATGGTCTAGTGGGAAAGGGAATTAAGTCTCCAAAGCAGAGCCTGGCCTGAGGCTCTGTTGAACTTGAGAACAGCACCTTCAAAACCAGGGCCGTCCTCCATAACGAGAGCCTGACAGCCTCAGCTATTCAAACCTCCCGAGGAAGGCAGAGCTGATCTTGATGTCTAGGAAGAGAAGGCACAAATCATCTTACAGCTTCAAAGATGCAAAATCTAGGATGTGCAATTTGCATATTCAGGGACAAAGGAGATTGAGATTTTATGGCAGTTGCTCATGTTTCCTATAAAGTTCAAAGCTCATACAGGGAGACTC
The DNA here is from genome assembly GCF_018139145.2 of Gymnogyps californianus. NCBI lineage: Eukaryota > Metazoa > Chordata > Aves > Accipitriformes > Cathartidae > Gymnogyps > Gymnogyps californianus. The sequence continues at coordinate 18,161,821 of NC_059484.1, forward strand.
TCAGAAGAAAGCAAGGAGCAATTGCAACTTATTTCCCCGGGGAGTGGGGACCTGAACTGGAAAAAGGATTCAGCAGAGTCACTGCAGGACCAAAGAGCAGCAACAGCAACAGGGATGGAAATGTTCCTCGGGGCATAAGCCCAAATACCCAGAACTCCTGAAAGATTTAGTGAGCTCTCATACAATAGTCACCGTCACCATGCTCCCTACCAGGACTGCAGTGCATATGGGGCACAGTGGAAAATTTTCTGGTTCGTAAAAAAAGGGAGGGTTGAGTAATCCAGCACTGGCCCCTAATACTGTAGGGTGGGAAATGATGCCAGCCGCTGTGTCCCGGGCTCTGCCACATCCCTGCAAGAGGGATGCTCAGCCTCCCCGGGGCACCTTTTTTCCAGATCATGTCCAAGAACCCTGGGGAAAAATGTCAGGGAACTCCCCATTTTTTCTCGTGCTTCCTTTGGTTTAACCTAGCCTGGGTCTTGTGGACTTGGTGGCTCACCAGGGCACCAAGGGGGTGGTCATGGGGAAGTGGAGAGCAGCCTCACCTTGGAGAAACACAGACCCGCTTCCTTGGCAGCCATGCCTACTTGAAAGAGTCGTGAAATCATGGTTTCAGGCAGGAAGATCAGCTCTGGGGCTAAAGTTTTCAGTTCAGTTGTCCTGAACCTCTGCTAACGGTCATAATTAAGGATTGCAGACCATTGCCAGAGACGTGTGCAAAGAACCCAGTAAAATCCAAGTGTGTCAAGGTTTGGAATCGTGCGGTCATGGAGCATTTCAGGAAAGAATGCATCTAATGGAATGAAATGGTAGAAAAGGAGAAAAAGCAGGTGCTGCTTTTACGCAGATCTCTGCACACACTGAGGGCAATAAGCAAAATACCGATGACAAGATGGGCCTGCATGTGGAGATGTACTTGGAAACGAGGACTTTAACTACCTTAGATTATCTTTGCCTTGGTCCATTGCCTTGGAGCAGTACAAAAGAGCAGCAAAGCACATAGCCTTGAAGATCTTGAATGTCAGCCTGGACACCAAGGTTATGCTCAGTTCTTTCCAAAATCTCCACAGGATCATTATCCTTTCCCCTTCTTTCTATGGAGAGTGCTGGAAACCACTTAAAAGAGCGTATGCTGAATGTGTGCGATCAGACCAAAGCTTTCCAAGTGAACAGAGCGCTGGCAACACAATCCAGGTTGCGAGCAATGGGAATTGCTCTGCTCCATTTAGTAAGAGTAGAAGAGCTCCACATCAGTAGTGCAAACAGCCCTGCATCCCACTGCCAGGAATCTCTGCAGGCTAAGGAAGGAAAAGAAAGAGAGGCTCAAAAGAAGCCATGCACACGCTTGCGCCCCACGCTATGGCAATGTCTGGTTCAAGCCATTTTAATCCGTCCTTCGTGAATTAGAAAGGATAGTACTTACAGGCCGATCTTCTTTCTCTCCTTGGGGTCTTGTTCACTTTCTGTCTTGAAAACAAAGGGACCCGTTGTCTTCAGAGGGACCCCGCGAGCTCCCGCACAGCACAGAACAGCGCAAGTAAGTAATTCCACAGAAGTCAGCAGGTAAAAAGCACCAGAGATTGCAAGTCGAGGGTGCTCAACCACTCTCTGCACTTCCAAACGCTCAACAAGTCATACTAGCCAAGGTTTATGATTTTCATAAATCTTCTGATTTAAGCAAAGGCAAAGTTTGGCTTTCTGTTCCTCAGAGCGGATCCAAAATATGGAAAGTTATGCCGACTGGCTTCAAATTCACATGGAAGGGGAGCTCCTGGTTTTGCACCACATGATGGCAAAAGCAAAGCGAGTGCTAAACAAAAGCCAGTGACCTGCTTTTTTCTAACAACGGTAAAGTCATCTCACTTGCCTTCTGCTATTTAGATTGCACTGCACACGTACTTGAATCCTCTGAGGTTAGAGATGATATTGTTCACTGGGACAGCTCAGATTTGAGTCACGGCAGGGTTTTGAATAAAGCAATAAGAAATTAAAGTATATCCTGAGAAATAAAAAACTGTATACTTTTGTCATCTGAAAATGAAATGAATCCAGTATAAGAGCTGCCTGGGAATACTCTTGTAACACCAGCAGCGGCTACCGCAGAGCATTTTGAAATGGGATACGGTGACATCCATTTTACCGATGGGCTCCCGAGGCAAAAAAGGCGAGAAGTGACAGTCCACACTCACCCTGGAGAGCAACCGAATCCGGGGGCTTTGCAGGTGTAAAACCACTGCAGAAGATTGACACATCCTCCTCACCTTACCAGAGATCCATGGAAGTTATCTGGAGCAGAGCTGATACCTGTGTAATTTCTATGGCATCAGTGAGGGGAATGAGATTATGTCAGTATAAAACTAGTGTTAGTGATATAAGAGTTAAGCCTCGTAGGTAAAGGACTTGAAATTCTTGTCTCTCTCTTCTGCCTGCCAGCATGAAAAACAAAATGGTCAAAAATGACCATATGAAATTCAGTTTTTTAGCTACTTTTGGCTAAAAGAGTGAATTTTGAATAAGAAATACTATATCTGTTAAATGATTAATGTGGGTCTTCCAAATAGTCATGGAGCTGGTGGCACTTGGGGATTTTTTTTAATACCGCTGGAGATTTTTCACTAGGATTTTAAGTTTTCCTGGCAAATGACTTAAAAGTTCATGAAATACTTCCATTACACTGAAATGGCACTAAGGAGGAGAAGCGCATATTTCTCAGCCATCCACTCGCCCGGACGAGGGGCAGGGCTGTCCTCAGCCCTGCCTGGACCAGGGTCAGTCCCTGAGGGAGGGAGCCCGGGAGCTTTCGCATCCCTGATGCTTCCAGCCATCACCCATCTCCTTACGTGACGCTCCCCGTTTTGGGCATGCATTCAGCCTGGGACACAGAGCTCATTTCCAAATTGGCTCCAATACCTTATTTCCTCATTGGTGCCATAGCAGCGAGGCATTCCTTATGGTGCGCTATTCTTCTTTTTGTTTTTTTTTAACGTTATTAATTGTCTTCAGTGACAGTTCTAAAGGACTGGTTGGTTTTTTCCCCTCCGATAAGACAAACACGTTTGAATCGAACAAGCCTTGACAAATGCTGGAGATACACACTGCACTGAAATAATGAAGGAGCTCTTTAATACAAGACCACAATATGTATGGGCAAGTTGTTGCACTGGAGCAGTATGAGCTTGTCAGATCACAGTGAAACGGTATTTATTGAAAGAATAGGTACGAGGAAGAACAGCAGAAAGTATTCTGCTGTACAAACACGCAGCTGAGCAAAACCTTTGGAAAAATAGGACACATGCAACATCAAACCATTTTCTGTACAAAACTGTCAATAAAATTGCCCACAATAAATTGAAATACTTTCTTGCGAAAGAGAAAAATCCAAATTAAGTCCCAAATTTAGTCAGGTCCAGATGCATAAAACAGAGAGAATCAATAGCTTTCAATAGCTGTTGATTTATTTGACTGCAAACTATATACCTGAAACAAGCAAACAAAAAAGTCACGGCATGATGTTTGTTAAAATACGCAGGCTTAACGCAAATTTAGACAGAAGTGTACAAAGTTACACTTCCCAAACCAGTGAATCACTCACAATTAACTTGTGTGCATTTCTAATAATATTAATTTGCTAAAATCAGGAAAAGGAAAGCGTGACAGCCGCCCTTCACACCAGGCATGTGTTTGACTGCGTGTGTACGTAACATGGGCAACCAACTTCACAAAGCACCGGGCAGCATGAGTCACATTGTCAATATAACTCCCCAACTGGATAATTATAAGGATGTGCCAGTTTCGTGCTATTCAAAGCATATTTTGAAGGGTAAAACGCTTTCTTGCCTGACAGCCGACCTGCCTGCAACACCGGCCGGGCTGTGCGGAGCTGTGTCCACGATGCCGAGCATTTCTGCCGCGGGCTGGCTGCACTACGGGAAGGAGCGACGCTCCACGTCCAGCTGCAAGCCTCCTCTTCCACCACCCGTACCACCGCAGGACGGAGCCCGTGAAGCTGTGCCCACCTCGTGCCCCTGGCACTGCCCTCTCCCTGTGCGGCGGTGACAGCCCATGCTGCTGCGCACAGCCCTTGGCGGGCTGTTTCGGTGTGAACAGGCTTGCAGGGAGCTCCTGCCCTTGCTTGAGGGGTTAGCAACGGCAAGGGGTGAAATGGGGCTTTCTGAGGGCACGCCTTGTCTGGGGTTCACGCAGACGTGTAACGCAACGAGCTCCCACCTATGTCACCACCACCACCAGCCAGAGCTGGCTGCTCTGCTGGAAGGAAGGTCGGCCAGTCCATTTCACAGCCCCTTGGCAAGGGAGCTACCAGTTTGTAGTCACCTCCCTCTACAGGAGGTGCTGGCGGGAGGGATGGATTCTCCTGGAGGGAGGCTGCTCTCCAGCACACTGACCGCAGACATTAGCCATCCCTTAGCAGTGTACAGGTGGTGGTTTGCACAGGTTGGTTTTGTTGGACCACAGGACTCCAACGTGGCCTGATCCTGCTGGGTTTCTGCCTCCAGGAGGAAGATCAGTGCCCTGCAGTCATCACCAGCATGATGCTGAGTGCGAGCTGGCCGCTGCTGCTCTGAGCCAGGGCTCAATCTCCCCTCCTAGACCCGCTCCCCACCGGCTTCATGCAAGACATGACAGTCTCACCTCCAGAGACACTTTCTGGAGGGCAGAGTATCATCCATAGGCAACACAAGATGTGACCTTGCCCTTGGGCCTCTACCTGTCCTAGCACATCCCTCCTGTCACCGACAAGGTGTGTCTGGATCCTCCTCACGTGCTGAAGAAGGAGGAAGGCAAAAATCCCACTGCCGAGTCTTACAGTCCAGCATTGGCACAGCAATCCTGGAGGGAAAGGGCTTGCACGGAGCCAGCTGCCCCGCTCCCACCGCTCAGGGCTCCCAGTCACCTGCTTGCTCTTGCTCTTGTCGTTGCTGCAGGTGCTGCGGATCAGGGGCAGATGATAGCTGCAACCCAACATAGAAATAATTAACAGCAGTACACCAAGGGGAAAATACCATGATGACTGCAATGAGCATCAAGAGCCTACAGCCTGAGGCAGCCCAGCGTGTCAAGAGAAAGGAGCAGCATCCCTGCGAGAGCTGCCACTCAGCGCTCTAATTTGTAGTGGCCAGGCAGCCCCCTCCCAGCCTGCCCTCCGCCCGCTGTCAGAAAACAGCTCTGGGTGTAAATTTACACTGGGAGGAATTAGCAGCCAGCCTGCCCTGGCCTGGAAGGAGGCGTTTCAGGTTTCACGGCTGCTGCTGGGTGATGGGAGCCGAGTGCTGGGGAAGAGGGACCCTGCACCTCACAGCATCTTCCCGTGGCCGCCAAGCCCACGGGCAATCTGTGGGAGGGCACTGCTGGGCAGGTGCTTCTCTAAATGCAGACATCCTAGGGCTCTTCTCCAGCCACCAGCTTTGAAACTAATAATCCTACAAATAGCCTATGGGGTTTAACTTCTCCTCTGGGTGACAAGAAGACTTGAGAAAACGAAAGCCATGGCAAGATGGGATCTCTGCAGCAGCTTGGCAAGTCCTGCTGCCCAGGGAAGAGGGAAAGAGGTGGCTCCTGGTTCCCTTTTCCCTGGGATGGAGAGGAGCTGAGAAAGGGTCTGGAAGAAGAAAGACAAAGCAGGTTGAAAACACAATTGGGTCCAAGCTTGGCTCCATCTTAAGAAGCTGCGAGAGACAGGGAAGGAGCACCATGAGGTGTGGGAGGGTGACAGCCTGGCCAGGGCATGGGGACCGGTGTGTGTCCCAAAGGACACCCCACAGGGACAGCCCTTCCCACCCAGCTCTGTGGGGGCTGTGCGGGGAAGGCTGCATCCCGGTCAGAGCCCCTTTTGGCAGAACAGCAGCAGGGAAGGGACTGGGAAGGGGGTTGGAGAAAAGCAGAGGACCACAGTAAGGCAGCAGGGATAGGGAGTGTGGGCTGAGTCCTAAGGAGAGGTTAAAAGAGCCAAATACGTATAGCTCAGCTAAGAGACGACTAAGGGGACATGATAACAGCCTACAAGTATTTGGAGGCTGTAAACATCAAGGAGGGAGAGGAATTATTTACAGTTATACATGGGGCATAACTAAGAGCAATGGGATGAGATTAAGAAAGGAAGGGTTTAGGCTGAATATCAGGAAATATTTCCCAACAATGAAATGTGGTAGGCTGCTGAATAATCCTTCCAGGAGAGCCACAGGAGCACTGCAGTTTAGATGGTTACGACTACCCATGACTAAACCCTGGGCTATGTGCGGCCAGGCGTAATGGATAAAGTAATTTCTGTCTCTGGCCTCCAAGGTTATTTCCTTTCCGTCTCTACAGGAGGAATATCTTATCAAGTAATACATGCTTCTAACATGATGCTCCTTTTGTCAGAGACAAAAGAGACTCCCAGTTCCCAGCCCTGCCAGGAGTGTCACTGCAGTCAGCGGATTAGGGACGTACCCTGCTCTGCGGGTCACACCTCTTGCCTTTAGGGCACAGTCGCTTCTCCCAAATTCCAATCAAATCAAATAGAACCTGCACTTAAAAAAAAAAAAAGAGTGGAGCTGGATAATTTTGCACAGTTTTTAAATTTGCAGTTAGATAGCATGAAATGGAGAAATGTAAAAGAAACTGATCCAAACAAAGTGCTGGGAAAAAAGGGAATGGGAGCATTGCAAGCTCACAGCTAATATCCTTGGTCTTTTGCTGCCTCTTTTGTCACGAGAGGGACCTGGACTGGCCTCAATTCAGCATCAAAGTACTCCTTCAGTCAAATCTAGGAAGCTTTTGTAGCCCACAAAAGCTGTACCCCTCCAGAAAACAGAATTTCCAGTCATTTTTGTGGGAGAGTTTCCATCCAGCCTTGATGAGGAAGAGTCAGAATCACCTAACAAAGAGGAAGGCATCTGGGAAGAGCCATCCGTTGGGATCTGACTCGCTGCATTTGCATTTGTAATTAGGGGATTGGAAATGTTCAGCAGCAGCATTAGGCGGTAACAGAACTGGAACAATGTCACCTTCCGTAGCTCTTGCGAAAAGCATCAGGTGCAAGCCTTCGGCGGCAGCGGTGGCAGCGGGGTGGCAGGGCTGGGACACGTGGGCACAGGGGACGAGGGGACAGAGCAACCACACACGCGTTTCCTGAGGGCAGGAGTGCTAAACCTTCACAGTTGTACCGTGTTTCTCCTGTTTATTTATAGTAGACAGCAGGAGAGCCGTACAGGTCTGAGCTCCAGCCTTAAATGGAGACCCCCAAGTGATGAGGATCGGTGATGAGGCAGTCAGGGAGAAGTGGCCTTTCTGAGTCTTTCGGAGCCCCAAGGCTGGGACATGGCGGGAGGAGGAGGAGGAGTGAGCTATAATAAATAAACACTCTTTAACACTGGATCCCAGGGATAATAATCCATCAAATCCTAAAGGTTTGCCCTAAGCAACTACCCGGTTTATGTACAGTGGGTTACTTCCTTTGTACAAAATCTTTCATGCATCCTTATTTCCCATATACTGTTTCACCCCATGTTATACCTTGTAATCTTGGCTTGTAATGCAGTTTAGAGTTATTATATGTCACATAAGGGTTGAAGTTTAAAAAAACCAAACCACAGCTCGGCTCAGATGCACCGTAGCAATGGGAGGAGTGGTTATAAACGCTGAAGTAAACCTGGGGAATGCTTTTCCCACCTGCAGGCTTTAATACCAGCAATTTCTATATGTGTAAGCTGTGACCGAGGACCCCAGCACACCAGGGAGGAGCTATGCAGGGACTTGCTGGTATGCAAGAGCAGAAACCACAGGAGGTTTCTCATGGCAGAGTGCCGGTATGGCCATGACGTGGGGAAGACCGAGCAGCAGCAGTTCTGCAGGCGCTATCGATGAAGACGATGAGGCTCTTTTGAAGAAGCATATCTAGCATTTCATGGTGTTTTCAAACTAATGAAGAAGTAACGATGTGAAACCAAAGGGTTCGGCTGCTCAGGACAGGCAGGACTGGAGCACGCGGTGCCCAGCCGGTCCCCGCATCCCAGCGGGCACCCATCCCGGCTGCACCGCTGCGCTCCAGCGCGGCAGCTTCTCCCACTATCAGATGTGAGTCACTGCCAGAGGCAGGATACCAGACCTGATGAACCAGAGGTCTTATCCGGTATGGAGGATCCAAACTTCCAGTGTTTACTTAAGCATGAAGCAGAATAAACTCTGGTCCTTAAAACTAAACATCTAAATGCACTCGCTAATCCGGAGATGTACAGTAAGCAATTATACAAACACACCTTAAATGTTTTTTGGCAGTTTTTGCAGTTCACCCAGAAAGACGTGTCATCTTTCAAAACATGAAAACCCAGCTTCCCCAAGTCAATGGGGAAGTGTTCTGCTCTTCTCCTTTGCAGGCACCAAAAGGTGAAGCAAGAAAAGCCCCAGCCAGGTACATCTTCACACAAAACATCAACCACCGTGAACAACACACAGACGAAAACACCTCTGTGTGCAGGACGTGCAGGTGGATTTGCTCTGCAGGCTGGGGGAGACAGAGGAGGATTAAAATACCTGACATCCTTGTGCACAGCACTCGATTTTATGGCCAGGAGCCTAAGCGTACAGTTTTCCCTCATAGCCATGTGTGATCCCCTTTTAAAAAGACTCCACTCCAGCCACACCATTGAAATACTGTTCAAATACATTCTGAAAGATTTTTTTTCATTTCTATTTTTTTTCCCCTGAAAACATGGGCAGTTGCTGAATTTAATGTTTTGTAGAGTAAAACCACAAGGTTTCACTCAGTCTTCATCTATAATTGTGGTAGTCACTAAAAAATCCCTCGAGAGTCCCAGCACACACAGAGCCAGACCAGATCCTCCAAGTTCCCTCCACACACCAATCCTCCTGAATAACAAATATTAATATATAGTAAATAATAATTGTAATACTTAGCACTTCCCACCCATAGATCTCACGGTATTTCATCGAGCTGGATGAATGCCTTTAATTCTCTTGCTTACAGGCAAATGAGGACTTCTCTTCTGCAAACACTTCCCACGCAGGTGTTTAATTTTAACCTTATACCCACTTTTGGCAATTACGTTGTGGTCAGCCCAGTCATTGGGAGAGCTCCAGGTTAGTCTTCTTCTGTAGATGTTCCCTTTGGGAGAGCAAAAATGCTAAAGGTGTTTTTAATATACACACGTGGACAATTCATCTGCTTTTTAAACGCCAAATATTTGCACCCAAACTCATTCATTTTCTTGCTCTTCCGTTGCTATGAGCATCTTCGGTTTAGTGTAGTCATGTTTCAGCAGGAGAGACCTCAGCCCTTTCATGGCTTTGGAGAAAATGTATTTACATCATGTTCTGTATTTGCCGTGGCCAGAAATGCCTTCCCTCTCCTGACCCTGGGATGATTTCCAACCTGGGACGATACCTCCCGGGGGCCCGGCCCTGCTCCAGGAACCGTCTGGCTTTGCCCTGTGCAAACAGAGAATAAAAACTTGCCTGTGCCCTGTGGCATGGACAAGCCGGTCTCTATAAAGGGTCTATCATCATTTTGTCTGCACTGTTAAAACAGGCACAAAAAATGTCTCTGCCTTTCACCAAAAAGCCCTGCTGATTTTGAAAGCAGGCAGAGGGATGATGGTGAAAACCCTTATTCGGTACTGCTTTGTCTTCAGAGGTAAGTTCCCCTGAACATTTGTTGCTGATCATGGTAAATCAGAGATGGAGACACCAACAAGACATCTGCCCTGGGCCAGAAAGCTGGCAATCTGGCTTTGAAACTGCGTCCTAAACCGAAGAGGTCTCAGGAGAGCAGAAGTGTGGTGGTCTGGGCATCTTTGGCAGGATGATGTCCTCTGGCCCAGGAGGAGAGCCAGGGCGGGATGGCAGCAGGAGCACCACGGGTGCACAGGGAGCTCTTCGAGGAAGATCATGTGGTGCAAAGCTTTTGGGAATAACAAGATCCAGCAGGTCTTTACACATGCAACTACCAAATCCACCTTGAGCATCCTCAGCCCGGCGCCTAGCTCTGCTGTAAAACACACAAAGGTGTATAAAACGACGTTTTGTCATGTCGGCTCCGCCAGCCGCTTTCAGGCTGCCTCTGGAAGCCGCCTTTCCTTTCTGCCTCACTGAATTCAGCAGACCTCAGGGATAGGTTTGGCAATTAAAGACATCATCTAAATACAGCTTTGTACGGTAGGTCCATGAGTAATGAGATGCGTATTGAGAAATCAGTGCAGAGTTGGTTGCATCCTCCCATGTCCCTGGAACCGCACAGAAAGTGCAAATTCCCTCGGAAATGCCACCTCTAGTGCAACGCCAGCCTGTGTTTAACCCCAGCTTCACCCACTGGTGGTGGGATGTGCTGATGCCGAGCACGGCCAGGGCAGAAAGTGGGAGCAGGCAGAGGAGCCCCCCAGCCCGCGCTAGGCTAACACATGGCAGCCTCTCCCTGAATGAGCACACTCTCTTCGGTTTAATCCATCCCTGCAATTAGGAGGTAATAACTCTGGTGGGAAAAATGTAACAAAATATTAAGCCATCAGTTTTCATTTGTGTGAGGCACTGTGTATGCTGCCAGAAAGCGCTGTCCGATATATAGCTCCTGCCAAATAATGTGTATTTACCTCATTTCCACTCGCAGGCCAGCATGGTCACCTCTAAAGATTAACGCTTGGGACCTGTGCACAGAATGGAGATGAGTTTCAGATGGACCATCAGGCACTTAAATAGTTTTAGAACAACTTTGTAAGTCATTAATCATAATAGATACAGCAATAATAATACAAGACCGAGAAGGTCCCACAGGGCTGGAGAGGAGGCAGTCCTGGCTCTAAGCAAGTCTTGCTCCACGGCACTGTTTAACATCAGGAATGAAGAGTGGTCGGGCCAAAGTCCCTTCTCCTGCCTCTCACCACAGCCCAAAGCCAATCCCTGGGGAAGAGGGAGGAATAAAGTACATACCCAGTGACAGGTCCCCAGAATACTGCTCATCTCTGCCCTCAGCCATCTCTTCATGAATGAGCACAAGTTTACGCTTAAATATATGTTTGGTCTCTGTTAAGGCCAGAGCTAAATGCTTCTCAACTGAAGGTAACTTGAGTACCTATATCTATATTATACCTATATGGGGTTTTTTTCCGCCAAGGCCTAAGAAGCTGGTTTAAGTGGATGCCAAGGTCTAAGAGATGGCACGTTAAGATCCAGTATGACCTTCAGACAGTGCATGAGCTAAGACACTGCTGTGCTGTCAAAACACAGACGAATAATACTAAGCACAGCAGAGTATTTGGAGTCAGATGTAGCAACTACCTTGTGAGAACATAGGAGGCGTGTGTGTTAGTTTGAAGGTATATGTGCCATTTATCACTTTCCCCCAAAATCTATAATGGACGGAATAAACTGCAGTAGAGATACTTGGATTGATGTCTAGACCTTAAGTAACTTTTCACTAATGCCCAAATCCCCAAGATCCTGTTCTTTGGCAGTAAGTCCTCAGACAGATCTGTAGAAAGTCATTAAATGTGTTGCGATTTAACTGGCAAGTAAACAGCTGACCACAAGCTGCAGAATCAAAAATCCTGCTAGTGCGAAGATGAGAAATACATCAATATTTCATTGATTGAGATCTACTCCCATTAATGTCTACATTGTATAAGAAAACATCTCCAAATATCATTCCTGAAGAATAACAAGCAGTTGTATTGGAGTAAATGCAGCCTTTCCAGTTGTCACAAACAGGGCTATAATTACTTTTAAAGGCCTCAGAGAACTAAACTAAGTATTACCACCCTCTACAAAACTGTGTTTGTTTGTTTTTGTTTGTTGTGGGTGATCCTTGGTTTGCAGCTTGTTAGCAGCATGTCACCAGGGAATAAACACAACCACACACACGAAAGAAACCTCTTTCCCAACATCTCCTTTCAAAGCACCCTGCGTGCTCTGCGTGCTGCTAATTGCCAATGTACACAATGGCTGCAGCTTTTTTTGTTGTTGCATAAATGTCACCATTAGCAGTTGGGGATGCATAATTGTTCATTACTTAAAGATGACAATGATGATCAATTCAGTGATTTAAAAGGAGTGAAGGGATTTCCTTGCCACAACAAGTATTTTCTGTGTTTCCATCTAAGCACCAGGGCAGCAACACCCCTCATTTCATCCACAAAGAAATCAGGTCTAGCATTATCGATCCAGTGTGGCTACAGCAGCCTTTCCCAAGCATGATCAAAATGCCAATAAACTCTGCTCTTTTATAGCTTCTTCCATTTGCCTAACACCTTTTCCTGCCTTAACCTGCCCACACCCTGGGGGGAGGTCAGGGTGGTTGGTTGCAGGCACATAAACCTCATACGACGTGCTGGAGTCACACCAGGAGGCTGGGCAGGGCTGGAAAGAGGACTTCTCCCGGTCCTCATACTTAATTTTCCTTGCTCCAGCGTGCTTTTTGCTTTTCGCAATGCTCTGCATAAACTCACAGCTATGTTTTCTAAGTGACAGAGCTGCTCTGCCTTTTCCTTCGCTGTAGTTTATCTTCAGTGATGCAGGGCTGTGGATGAGGTTAGGAGGGACAGGGACAGCTCTGGGTCCCATCCCGCTGCTCTTACCATAAATCTGAGGGGGGGGACTTCTTTCAGTGGGGAATAGGAGTGAAGCAGGGAGGGGACTGAAGTGCTGGAAATATTACCCTGAATGGATGATCTTGCAGGTCTGACTCACACAAACCTCCCAGCGGAGTGAATGGGAGGGCTGCTGGACTCGAATATAAAGGGAAAATTTCAGTATTGACTCCCTTCCCCCCATATGGTTAGGTCTGTCTTGGGAAGGACAATATTTTCCAAACAATTTGTCTTTTTTTTTTCTGAGCTCTCCTTTCCATTTGGCTCCAAAACAAATGTGCGTGCACAGAAAGAAGCTTATTCCTTTACAATTCGCCTCTTCTGGGAAGTTTAGAAACGTTACAATCCAGTCATGTTCCAAACATCCCAGTTTTTCCCAAAGAAGCAGTGTGGCCTCTTAGACACTATTCCAAGGATGCACTAACAGGGAAGGCTGCAAAGAAAGGAATGGGCTTGCTTGGAGAGTTATTTCTTCACTATATTTGGAAATACCGAGAAACTTTCTTTCAATGAATGTTTGTGATGATTAAAAAAAACAATTGCAAAAGGTTCTTCTGTTTGTGTAGGAACAATTTGTGCCACCACCACGCAGAATACGAGCTTGGCTGTGGAAACAGTACTTCTGGAAACTGGGTTGGGTTGGAGCTGATTTGATGCTGGTTTGGTTGATGAGGTGCCCTTCCCTCCCGACCCCCAGCAACGCTGCGCACTCCTCTGTGTCTTTTGGGCACAAGCCCCGGTGTGTTGTTGGCACCTGAATCCCTCTGATGTCTTTTCTGGAGGAGAAACTTTATGACGGCCATCGTTTAAACTGGAAGCTGAAGCACAGACGCTGAGACTAATTAATCCGTCTTTGGATCAAGCGCAAAGGAAATAACAAGACTTAGACACCTATAGAAAGATTTACACTCTCAGCTTCCATTTCCACCTTATTTTAGGCACCACATCTCGAAGTTCACTCCTACATCTTGCCTCAAAGCTACATTTATTTTTCTGGAGCTTGCTGTTAGTGCCTAGCCAGAGGTGTCTCGGTCCAACTGACCTATGTGAGTGACGAGCTCGGACAGGCTTCCAGCCCATGATACGCGTTCAGCAAGGATCGTCTCCTAGGCTAGGAGGGATGGAGTCTGTATCTAATCTGCCCTTGCAGCCCAAAGGCCCGCAGGCCAGCCCCACTCCTTTGCTGTGTGGTCTTTGACCAGTTGTTTGCCTCTCCAGAGCTCTTCTGATGCCCCGCTAAAAGGGACATCACTCAGAGCTTGTCCCTCCAGAAAGAGACTCCTGGGTCGGGGGATATTCCAGCATCCATATCTTATCTTTATGGGGGAAGGATGCCGGCAACGATGACCTATGCTGAACATGGGCAGGATGTTCTCAACATTTGCCATATTCACCTGCTCATAGTCACAACTCAAATTACTTGAAAACCTTGCAGCAATTCAACGTCCTGGAGGAGTTTCCTCAGCAACCCACCTGAAGACCTGGGCAAAGCCTCTCCCAGTGCCGAGCGAGCTGTGCCCCAGTGCTGGGGACATCAGGGCCACCTGTAAAACTGGTGGGACACGGGGGGGGTCTCCCCCGCTCCTCAGGCAGGCAGGCAGCCTGGGAAGCTCCCCTCCATCCTCAGCATGTAAACATCTGCTGGAGGAAGACTTTTCTCCTAATAACACGTCATTAAACATTGATTTAAAGACAATCATCTTCCCTCTCTTTAATTTCACAGCACCTTTAAAACAGCTGTTAGGCTGCAGCGGGGACGATCAGCCGAACAGGAAACGCATTGTTAGCTCCTAGCATTAAAACAGTAGAATGCATTAATTTATGAGCTCCTACTCCCTCTCCAAACGTTTTATTATGTTAATATCACCTTGATGTGCTGGTAGGCCCCGGTGCCAAAGCCTCTTTCACACAGTATGTGCCATCCTAAATTACAGGCTGGGCGCCTCCTGGAATTGCTTTTGGAAAACTGGAGTAAACCAGCAAGCACTAAAGTTAATATTATCTTACAGACTAACAACCAGCTAATGCTTGACATGTGAATCCCATTTACTTCTTCTCTCTATAACAAATGGCAAGTGTGGGACTGGACTGTTCCTGATTTTATACTATTTATCTTTCTGATCCATTCCATATTTGTTGCCCTTGGTTTTCAGCTACAGCTATAGCCTGTGTGTGCGTGCATGTGTGTGTGACCCGTTCTACTTCGGAAAGCACAAGGCACGTCCCCGCCGCCACGTTCGCTCGGTTGCCGCATGACTTGCGTGTTTTTCTCTTGGGAGGAGACCTTCCAGGGAGGTAGGTATGAGAAGTGAAGTGTCTGAAACTCCAGAAGCATCCCTGGAAAATTAAGCCGGACAAAGGGCCTGGGAATGGGTGTTTGGCCGGCTGGGCAGCACGGTGTGCCTGCCCCATATCACCCGCGTATGCAACTCCTCGGAGCCCTGCGTCCTCCAGCCCCGGCTGCAGCCCGAGCAGCCCTGGGCGCTGTTTGCTGCCTCCCCCGGGGTGCTCGGCGCTGCGCACCCACCTCCACGCTGAAGTCCTGAACCAGGAGCGTATTTCAGGGGGGAAAAAAAAAATAAATAAAATTTTTAAAAAAAAAAAAGTGGCTCTTCCTTGTCCCTGCCCCCTCGGACAAGAGCATCAGCCGGGAGGAAATGAAGAGGGCAGGGGCCGTGTAACCGGGAGCACGAAACCGCCCCGGGGGCCGGCCCGGGGCCGCGCACCGAGGGCCGGCGGCGGCGGCGGCGGGGAGGCTCGGCCAGGCGGGAGCCGCCGGACGGGGCGGGGGGCCGGGCCCGGGGATGCCTTTGGCGGCAGGACGGAGGTGCGGGGCGCGGGGCAGCCGGAGCCGCCGGTCTCCCGGTGCGGCCGGCCCTGCCCCCGGCCCTCCCCCGTCTGCGGCACCCTGGGACGGGGCTGACGTCAGGAGGAGACGGGGAAATCTCCCAAGAAAACCCTGGAGCGGCGGCCGGGGCGCGCACAGCGCCCGCCGGGCCCGGCACCCCGCCGCCGCCGAGCGCACCGCCCGGTAAGTTGGCCGGTGACGGCCCCACGCGTGTCCCCCTGCGCCCGTCCCTCCCCACGCGTGTCGCCTCCTGTCCCTCACGGACGGCCCCGTGCGCCCCGTCCCGCCCCCCCCCACGCGTGCGCCCGGCTCTCCGTCCCGCCCCACGCGCGCCCGCCGTGTCTCCCCACGCGTGTCCCGCGGGGCCGTCCCGCCCCCGTCCCCCCTCTCGCCTCCTCCAGGCCCACCCGGCGGCCGCGGGGACGCAGCTCCGGAGGTGCGGAGCGTTTCGGGGCTGGAAAACAAAGCCGAGACGGGACGAGCGCCCCTCACCGCGGCCTCGCCTCGCCTCCCGGCCCGGAGCTCGGCGGCGGCTCCGCGCCCGCGGAGGCCGGGGCGCGACGGGGCAGCCCGCTCCGCGGTCCGCTCTCCGCGCAACCCCTTGACATCTTTATACAGTGTAGAAATTCTTTCGGGGCCTCTGCGCTTCGTCAGCCCTGACAAATGCGCTGGGAAATGCAATTCCAGAGGGGTTACCTCATTTTATATATTTTTTTATATATATACATATATTTAATTTTTTTTTTTTCCTAACGCGCCGTACCGTTTCCAGCCTCCAGCGCTTCTGCTCGGGGCGCTCCGCGGCTCGGAGCGAACCGCGGCTCGCACCCGGGTCCCCGGTGCCCTCGGCGGGGGCTGGCCGCTGGCAGCAGCGCTGTGTGCGGCGGCGATGCGCGGAGGTTCGGGGGGCCCCCGGCGAGGCGGGGGTTCCCCGGAACGAGCGGGGGGCACAGGTGGTGAGGGTCGGGGGTGCGCGGTGCTTGCGCGGTGCTCGGCCGGGGCTGCGCTGCTGCGGAGGAGAAGCGGCCGCTCCCGAGGATGAGCGGGACCGGCGGGCGGGGAGAGTCTGGGCCGTCGATGAATCCCCTTTTCAGAACAATAATATTCTACAGCCCCTCTGCTTTTCTTTTCTTTTTTTTTTTCCTCCCCTCCTTTTTTTTTCTGATTTAAAAAATAAGCACCATCTTTGGGAACCACGCAGAGTGCGAGTGTTTCGCTGCGCCGCTCCGGGATAACGCTTCCTGCAGCGGGAGTGAAATTCTCGGGGTGGGGGGAAAAAGGCTTTTTTTTCGTGTGTTAACCCCGCTGAAATGGACGTGAGGGCTCCCCACCGACGCTATCTTTCGGATATTTTTTTAGGTCTCACGTTAAAAAAATCTGTCACTAGGCGAGTTTTCTATTATTTCGTCCCTTTTCCCCGAATTTTGCCGACCGCGCTGCAGACGAACACAAAGTCCGAGGCACGAATTGAACAAAAAACAATACTGTTGCGCCTGAATCGAGGATCGAGACGCCGTTTGCTTTTTTATAACAATTTAAAAATATATATATATTTTCCACTTAACAAACCAAGGTCCATGTTCTCTGGGTTATTCCCTGTGCCAACTCCAGCCACTGATCTAAAAACTGACTTCCAAAAAATTCCTGAAAGCTACTTCACTGACAGAACCTCCCCGAAATCCTTCATTTGCCTGAAATACGGACAAAATCCCTGGAAATCCCGCGCTGGAGCAGTGGCAACATTTCCCTGGGAAAGTTTTAGCCGCGTTAAAGGCGCCTGTGACCGAGGCAGATACTTCCTACCGAAACCCACCGCCGAACAATAACCTGGCGGGCTCCGCAGCCTGTCCTTTACAGTCAGTTTTATTGTTCACGCAGATTTTATTATGCAATCGTGTATTTCCAAGAGTATATATCCTTCTTATCGGGTTTTGAGAAGGGAGCGCCTTTCTCCGAGAAAATGACCGCAGACGGAACGACGCATTATTTCCCTCCCGTGATGAGCAGCTCGGACATATGTTGCTTTTAAATAACAAAAGGGGAGGAGAAAACATTCTCTAGTAAAGCCGAATTCCTTCGTTAGACCGCCTCCTAAACGTGCTAATAAAACTAATTCGTTTTATTTGCCCTGAACTTCCATATCTAACCGGGCGTGCTGATTAGCACAGCCCTCTGGAAGGCAGTATGTTCCTATCTCTCCCCGAGATGTGCCCGTTAAGATACGGCCGTTCCCACAATGAAACTGGAAAGAAAAGTGTCCCGTGCCTTTATCTCGGCGGTGTTTGCTCCCCGAGCAGCGGAGACGAGCGGGGGCTGCGGCAGAGCCGCGCCGGGAGCAGCGCGGTGCCGCCGGGCAGCGGGGCGAAATCAGCCTTTCGGGGGGGAAACAAAAAAAAAAAAGGAAAAAAAAGAAAAAAGAGAGAGGAAAAAAAGGGGGGGGGGGGGAGAAAAGAAGAGAAAAATTTATAAGAAAAAAAAGAAAAAATAACATAGAAGAGAAGGAGCTGAATGCACACAAAGGTTAATTGTTTCTCTGATTTTGCATTTTAAAGCAGGAAATGTGCGGCTCTGCAGAGATTCGCTGCTGTTCTGAGAACATTAAAGAGCCCAGCGCGTTATTAGAATATTTCAGCCTTTCAGGAAATGTCCTGTTTAAGGGAAATGTGTTTCCCCCATCCAAATGCTGGAGCAATTAAGAGGTTGCTCGCCCGAAACAAGGTGGGGGAAACCCACATGGAAACATAATATCGGTGGTTCCAAACGCAGCCTCTTTTTTTCTGCTGAAGAAGGGTCTCCAGCAAATGCCAACGGAGTGCCCGACCCTTTGATTACCCTGCTTCAGAGGCATCTTTTTTAGTCCACAAAAGAGACACATTTCGGGAGCTAAAGATGCACGGAGTAACATGAGCAGGCTGCCTAACAAACTCCGGTGCCCCTTCCTCCATCAATTAATAAGAAAAGCATGTTCCCTCTGCTCAGAGAGGGAATTGTGGGACGATATTGTAATTTTCCCCTCTCTCCCTCCCCACCCCCCCACCCCCACCTAGGGAAACAACCCCCCGTATTCCTGAGCTGTCCATCCTCCGGCGTTGTCATTGCAGGGCGCTGATACTCTCCCGCTCACATCAGGCTGCGAACGGCCAGAGATAAACCCAAGGCGCCGCTAACAGCAAATTAATATTTTCTTAGAGCAGAGTTCAGTGCCTGTGGTCTGAAGGATGCGGAGAGGGCTGGGAAGCAGCTCTGGGCCAAGGTGGGACTGTGCCGCCAGGCATTTGGGGAAAAAAAGAGTTGTCCCAAGTCGGCGGCGGACACCCAGGAGATGGTTTGATTTTCGGGGTGCGGGTAGGGGGAGGAGGGCCGAGGGGAAATCCCCCCCCCCCCCCGCTTTCCCTCCCCCGTCTGCTTCCAGCTGCAGAAACCCGAATAGGAAAACCGTTTCTCCAGCCGTCACTCGCTGCATTTCAAGAAAGCCTTGGGGTATCATTTGTATCTGTCAGAAAATATTAAGCCTTCAACTTTTTCATCCCGAGTTTTCGCAAGCGCTGCCGCTGGCCGCCGGCTCCCGGCGCAGCCCCGGGGCGGGATGGGGATGGCGGGGGGGCCGGGATGAACCGCAGCCCCGGGTACCCCAGGTGCCCCGGGAGGTGTCACGGACCAAACGCCCCCAGAAAATTCCGTTTCCCCCATTGGGTTTCAATGGCGGGGAGAGGCGAGGCGGTGGGGCAGGGTCCGCCGGGCCGAGGGAAGCGGGATGGGACAGGGAGCGCCCGGGAGGTTTGGGAAGCTGCGGGAGGCAGCCTGCACACCCGCCCGCCGAGCATCCGCGGCGCAGCGCTGCGCGGAGGGGCCCTGCGCGCCCGCGGAAGGCGGAGGCTTGGCCGACACGCTGAGGGACGAAGGCTGCGGATCCAAAAGGGGCTGATTTCGTTTTGCTCAGCTTCTTAGGAAAATTGCTCTCCTGGCTGCGCAGAGGAGGACAGGCCGGCTGGGAGCCAGCGTAATTTTCCACCTTCCTCTCCTGAGCGATTTAACATGCTCTCCGGGCTGGGTTTCTTCCCCCTCTCTGCTTGCCGCTGCCCGCTCTGCCCGGCCCGGGGCGGGGGGGGGGGATGCGGCTCTGGCTCCGGCGGGAGGTCGGGGGGTGCCGGGGCTCGTTTCGTGGTCTTGGGGTTTGCTCCGTTTTCCCTTAGGGCCAGATCCGGGCCGGGTCGCAGCGGGGAGTGCTGAGCTTTGCCTTGCGCGGGGGCGTACACTCGGGTCTCCACCTTGCGCGTAAGGCGGCGTTTGGGGTGATGGTGTTTTGGGGCAGGACGCCCCCGGGACACTGCCCCGACGGACACCACCCCCCCCCCCGGTACACTGCAACAACAAACACGGCCCCCCCAGCGCGGTCCGTGCTCCGCGGGGCGCCGCGCTGCTCTGCGCACATGCCTGCGCGCATCCGCGGCCTCTGCCTGTTCCCAACCCGCGTGGGCATCCCGTGGGTCAGATCCACGCACCAGCAAAGGCCGGGAGTGGGGGCTGGAGGCAGAAAACCATTCATTCACCCAGGCGGGGGACATTTTCATAGAGGGAGGCTTTAAAAATGTCCCTGCGCGCTGTCGCGGCGCTGCCAACGCTGGGCACAGGGGACCTGCGCCCTTTAGCCGCTCTCACCGCCCCGGCGATGCCCCTTCGCCGCCCGCTGGGCACTTTTAGGAGGATTTTGTTATTAAAAATTGTTTTCCCGCAGCAGCTCCCGGGTGCTGGGCTCCGCGAAGGGGGCACGGAGCGGAGGTTGGCTGGCTTGGCTTGAGCTTGGCTTGGCTAGGATTGTTTTGTTTGGGTTTGGCTTGGCTTGTTTTGTTTGTGTTGGTTGCGGTTTCGTTTGGCTTGGTTGGGTTTGGTTTGTCTTGGTTGAGTTGGGTTGGGTTGACCGAGCTTGGATTTGGTTGGGCTGGGTTTGGTTGAGTTGGGTTGGGGAGCCTCTCCCTCCTCTCTTGCCTCACTGTAGATCTATTTTTCAGAGAGCTTCCCCCTCCTCTCGGGCAGAGGTGTGCTTGGGAGGAGATGCCTTCATTTTTGTAACAATTCCCAATAATTTATAGACTGAATCTGAGTCTATACAACACTAATAAATCTGAAGAGGAAAAGCTGGCAGAGACTGAACTTCACCGCCTGATATACGGCCCAGGTGGTTTTGCCTTGGCTACAACCACCGCAGCCAGTCGGGGATGGGAGCCCCTCTCCGAAAGCAGGGACCCCTCCCCAGCACCCGGGGGGCAACACGGCCCCGTCCCCCGCACCCTCGGCGGCCGCGGTGGGATCCGTCCGCCCCTGGGGGGGCAGTGGGAGTCCCGCTCTCCTTCAGACGCGTCTCGTCCTCTTCTTCACGGGATTGTCACCGGCGTGGCCAGCGCTGATTTATTTATCAGCGCCATCCCTCGGTTTTGGGTTATTTATAGCAGGAGGAAGCGGAGCGGTTTATTTGCGGGCTTCCAGCGTTTTACAGATCCCTGATGCAGCCCCCAGCCCGGGGGGAGCCTCGGGGTGCGGTGGCTGTGCGGGCGCAGAGCGGCGGTGCTCTCCGGCCAGCCCCACGCGGTGCTGTGCGGAGCTTTCCCACGCAAAGCCCTCCCGCGACCCGCGCACACCGGCCGCGTCCCGGCCGGAGCTCCGTGGGTCCCCCTGGGCCCCCGGCCCGACCCCTTCCTCCGCCTCTCCCCGGCCCTTCCCACGCCCACGCGGGTCGCGGCTCCCCAGGGGCATCCTGGCGGGGCCGGGCGGCTGGCCGGGGCCCCCGCGGCCGGGCTGCCGTCGTCTGCTGCGGCTTCTCCTCCCTTCCCTTCCCGCAGCTCCCTCCGGCCCCCAGAGAGCCCGGGGAGGTGGCGGGGGAAAGGGAGAGCCCCAGCCCGGGGCCACCGTCCTGCCCGGCCCGTGGGGCCGCCGGCCCACCTTCACGTCGCGGGAAGAACAGCCGGTTCCGAGGTGGGGCATCAAGGTTTGCCTTGGGTCCTGGCCTGGCTGAAAGGCGAGGCGTGACGTCAGGGGAGCAAAGCATGACGTCACGCGGAGGGACGCGTGACGTAGCGCTTGGCGGAGGGGGTTGCCGGAGGAGAGGTGTCCCCGGCATCCCGAAACGGAGCGGGCCTGGCGGGGAGGAGAGAGGAGAAAGCGCAAATCTGGGGGCGACAGCCCCGCGGGTGCGCTCTGTTGTCGCGACACGTGTTGTCGCGACTAGCAACGGGAAGAACCGGGCGGGTTTGGGTCTGTGCGATAGGAGCGCGCCCACTCCCCAAAGCGCAGAAGCGAGAGGATGCCCTTAAATCCACGTAAGACATATACGAGACATACAGAAGACATATATATAGCCGCCCGCCTGAGACTGCCGACCTGTGCGCAGGTGTGCGGTAAATGCCTGACCTGCGCCACGGCCCGGGCGCGGACACGCGTGGGGGACGTCAGGAGGCAGCCGGGCCCTGCTCCGCCTCCCGACGGCAAGGAGCGGCAGGGCCGGCCCGTTACTCTCTATTTAACGCCGGTGTCGGGGGGTGTCTGCCCCGGGGACCCCCCAGAAGGAGCCGGGGGGGGGGGGGGGAGCCGTCGCCCTGGGAGGCAGCCGGACCCGGCGTTATCGCAGCCGCCCCCTCGGCGAAATCACTCCGGTGCCCGGGGCTGAGCCTTTCCCCGCGCCTGGCCGGGAGGAATTGAGCCTAGAACGAATTTTTTTAAAAAATAGATTTTATAGAGCAGAACAAAACCTGTAAATTAGGCGCATTAAAAAAAAAAAAAAAAAGAAAAGAAAAAAAAAAGAAAGAAAAATCCCGCCTCCGGTTTTGAGGCTGCTGTGAGCAGTAGGTTTAAAATAGCCGGAGCGGAGCAGCCGGGCTGTTGGCAGCCTTCCTCCCCTCCAGCCCGGCCCGCCGGGCTCCATCCCGCTCCCGCTGAGAGCGGGAGAGCCCCCGGAGACCTGCCCCGGGGCTGCGGCCTCTCTCTTTCGGAAATAAAGGAAAAAAAGGGACTGTGAAGGGTCTCAGGCACGGTGCACTTTTCCAATTCGGTCACCTTCCTCCTCCTCGGGGGAAAGGCCGTCCCCACCTCTCGCTTCTCCCCCGGGAGGAGGTCTCCATCCTTCCCGTGCCGTGGGCTCCTGCATCAGCTGAGCCCCTCGAAGCCCAGAGGCCCTGGCTGTAAATATTTGCATTTTAAACCACGTCCATCTTTAGCAGCCCCGAGATTGCCTGGTTCACCTCGGGTGCCCGAAATTCCCCGTCGTTTGCAGACTCCTGAGCGAAGTTCAGCCGAGAGCGGCGGACAGACGGACGGACATCAATATACCACTCAAAAAAAGGAGGAGGGGGGGGGGGGGGGAAAGAGAAAGAGAGAGCTAGGGAGACCTGACCCTGACAGCACCCACCTGTACATCCCCTAAACTGCAAAAGGCGCTGGAGATGAGAGGTGCAGGGTTTGGGGCTGGGAGCTTTGGGCTCTCCCCGCCTGGTGTTCCCGGGCCCACGGGCAGGGGGGGCCCGGGCCCTGCGGGGTGCTGCCGGGGGGCGCGGGGCGGGCCCGGCTGCATCACCCCGGCGGTGTAGGAAAAAGCCTGCGCGGCTGGAACATTGCTTCCCTCCACTTTTCCATAAACCAGTTCAAAAGTTCTCTCCCACATCTTTACTTGATTTGAAAGCAAAATAGAGTGTCAGGATGGATCAGTTAAAGTGAGCCGAGGAAATAAAGAGGAGAGAAGGTCCTTTCCCCAGGCAGAGTTACAGCCAGGGTCCTTCTCCCCTCTTCCCCTCGCCCCCTTCCCCGGTGCAGCGAGCACCCCGCCGCCTGCCCCGCCGGTACCCCCGGTTCCCACCTGCTCCCCGAGGCTGAGGGCTTCCCGTGGGTTTTTTCCACCTCCCAAGACACCGAGGTGTTATCCGGGAGGGCTCAAGGCCGTTATCCCGGCCTGCGCGGGCAGCACCGGGGACCGGCTCCGCTCCACCCGCCCCCGGCACTGCACCGGGACAGGGCACACCGGTGCCCGCTGCAGGGGGCGGGGGGGGGGTCCCCCGCCTCCTCCCCACCGGCTGCCCCAGCCCCCGGGCTGGCAGAGGCGCAGAAACCCCTCCGGAGGGTCACCGCGAGTTCGGCTGCGGGAGGAAAATTATTTGTTATTAATCATGTGGTGAAAGATGATGTGATGGGAGCGTTCGCGCTGCCGCTGTTCCCCAGGCTGCGGTCCCCAGGCCGCCGGGCAGGGTCCGAGCCGCTTTATTGTAAACCCCGCAGCCAGAAAAAAATGTTAAAAAAGGATAAAAACAGTTCAGACACAACCCCCAGGAGGCCGTCGCCCCCCCCTCCCCAAAAAAATCCCCTCCAGCTCGGAGGAACGTGTTCCCCACGGGACTGAAACTCGCGGTGGGGTCGCTTCGTGCCGGGACGGGCCGCGCAGCCCCGCGCAGGGATGCTGAGGGGCGCGCAGGGTGCGCGCCCACTGCAGAGCATGGGGGCGGAGGTTCCGCGGGCTAGGAGGCCCAGCCGGGCTGGGTACGGAGATACCCGCGGAGATGCCGTGCTGCGCGGGGGCGCAACCTGCGCGCTGCCGGCTGGCAGGACGCTGCGGAGGAGGGCGAGCTGGCGGGGTGCTGGGGGCGATCAGGGGGTCCCGAGCCGCCCCCTGCGCGGCTGGGAGTGATTTTCCACCTTCCCATTCGTTTCTGAAATATTTTTAATACCTCACCGAGTTTGGGGGGAGGCTGCGGGGGAGGGGAAGGGGGGGGGGAGCATCCTCGGAGGAGCCGCAGCCGGGCGGCGGGGGCCGGGCAGGGGCCCGCCGGGGGGCCGCGGGCCTGGCCGCGGCCGCGCAAGGCGCGCACATCGGCGGGGAGCGCGGAGGCAGGTCCGCCCGCGCGGCCGGGCTGGGCGAGCGCTAGATGGAGTGATGCATTAGCGAGACGGGGAGGTTTTAACCTTCAGGGGGAGGAGCCCCGTTTAACTACAGGCATTTGTTCTAGGGCAGGTCACTTTAATCTCTTTAGCTTTAAACTGTCCAACTCGCAACTCGCGTTTCTCTATAAGGGATCTTTACCACTTCCCTGCCTATGCGGCCGGACTGCCGTGCCTCTCCCCGAGCAGAGACAACCGGCTTCGAGGCACTGCCCAGATCTCTTCTTTCGACACCCTTAAAATAATACTGTTAGTAATAAGTGGATTTGCTTTTGGTTTTGTTGTTGGGTGGTTGTTTTTTTTTTTTCCTTTAAAAAAAAAAAAAAAGCTCCTTGTTCCTTTCTGTGTGGAATAAACACCTGCAAACTCCCCCAGGCAGCTCGGCGCCCCTGCCATGGATTCCTTTAAAGGTGGAATGAATTTGGAGAGACTGCCCGAGAGCTTGAGACCCCAACCCTCCCATGACATGGCTTCCAGCTTCCATTTGCAAAGATCCTCGGAACCCAGAGACCCGATCGAGAACTCAGCCAGTGAATCCTCCGACACGGAGGTGCCAGGTAACCCCCCACCCACCCACCCACCCCGCGGCCCCGGTCCGCTCCCCCCCGCGCCGTCTCCCCCTCCCCACCGCGCCTTCTCTTCGCGGGGCGGTCGGTGGTGCTTTGCCCGCACCCCCCGCACAACCAGAGGCGATGGGGGAGGGACACGGGGGGGGGGGGGGGGGGGCAAGAGCTGCCGGTGATCCCGACGGCTCCATCCCGAGCGAGCCCCGGGAACCGGAGCGGGGGGCAGGGGCCCACCCGGAGCTGCCGTGCCCGGCGCTGACAGCCCACCGGGAGGACACCCACGGCTCCCCGTCCCCGTTCCAGGAGCTGCTCTTTTTTTTATAAAAAAACCACAGTTATTAATTGATGGGGTCGAAGGGAAGGGGGGCTCTTCGGGGAGTGCGGTTTTGCGGGATGTTTCTGAAATAATGTCAGCTTTTGCCCGGGTTTATTTTCCAGCTCGGGTGGTGCAGAGATGGAAAAAGATCTCTCTGTCAAAGGAGGGGAGGGCGGGGGGAGGAAAAGAATTTTTTTTTTAAAAAAAGAAAGAAAAGCCCCGCAGAGTAGGAGAGGCGGCGTGGGGCCGAGCACGGGCAGCGTGGGCCGCCGCGGAGGGGATGTGCGCGGCCGCGGAGAGGTTTCCGCGCTGGAAAGGGTCACCGCGCCCTGACCACCGTGTGCGAGGGCTGCAGGGAAAGCTGTGGTTTCCCAGTTTGTATTTAATTAAAGTAGCAACATTTCTAGAATGACAAGGGAAGCTAGGAGAAGAAAACAAAAGCTGCAGGAAGGAGCGGGATACCCGTTCTCCACCGAGATCCTTTCAGGGGGAGCTTATCTCTTATTCGATTTTAATTTTTTTAATAGCTGTTGTTGCTCTTCGGAGTTTTAGCAGGTCCTATAACCTAGAGAGTGGCTGTGGCAAGAGTCGGTCCCGAAGTGGCACCCGGTGATAAACAGGGTTTGGGTTGTGCCTCCCAGCCTGATTTGCAAACAAAGTTAGGAACCGGCGTCTGGAAGGGACTCCGAGATTAGAAGGGATTATTTGAGATTAGAGAGGGAGATTTGCTCCATTTTGCCCTACCCCTGTGTGTGACCCCTCTGTGCTGGAGGAGGGCTGAGGACCTGCCTGCTTTTCTTCTCCGAGAAGCTGCAAAATACCTTTCACGTTTTTTTGTTTTGGGTTTGGTTTTTTTTTTTTTAATGGGGGAAAAAAAAAAAAAGAAGGTACAAAAGCCGATTAAAGCTGATGTGCCTTATGATTTGAAATTGTATCACAGCCCTGCGCGGAGGCCGGATTTTTAATGAAATCCTGACGGGGTTAAACCCGGAGCAGGGCGAGGGGCCGCCGGGATGGATCCCACCGCGGCCGCAGCCGCTTCCCAGCTCCCTCTCGGCCCGGTTTCTCCGGGCTCTTCCCAGCCGAAAGCGAGAGGATTTGTCTTTGCGGCGGTTATTTTGGTTTCTGTTTCCCCACCGCCGCCGCCGGGCCCTGCAGCTCGGCCGGTGCAGTGGCCGCAGAGGCCCGGGGGGGCCGAGGGGGGGCCGGTGGCGATGGAGTCTGTGCTGCAAAGGCCTTGTTTGCTCTGCAAAGCACTTAGAGCAGAGGGAGGCCAGCCGGGCTGCAATCGGCCCCTTTTGGGGTTTCCATTGAGCCGTTGGAGCTCGCTCGCCCCCCCCCCCCCCCTTTTTGCTACGGAGGGTGCCCAGGCGAGGAGCGATTCAGGGGTGACTTTGCAAGGACGAGTCCTCCCGGGCTTTGGATGCAGCCCGCGATTATTTTTAGACTCCCGCTTACCTCGCAGAGGTCGGGACTGTAGAAATGCCCCCGGGCCTGCCGCCGGCGGGATAAAACTCTCAAAAAACGGTCCGGGGGGCGGGGGGGGGGGGAACCCTTCTAAAAGGGAAAGCCCCCCGCGGGGTTTCCTTTAGGCAGCAGCAGGACAGAGGCCGGGGGGATGGCCGCGGCCCCCGGCCCTGCAGCCTCCCGCGCCCGCCGCCCCGGCCGCACCTTTCCCCGCTGCCGCCGGGGCCCGGGCCGGGAGCACATTTCGTTCAGGCCTTTGAGTCCCTTTCCGAGCGCTTCAACCGGGCCAAACCCGGCCGAAACCCGGGCTGGGAGAGCCAGAAAGCCCGTTACGAAAAGGGAGCAGAGTTTTGTCCTCCCGTTGCGGCGGGACCGGGGCTGGATTCCTGCTTCCAGTCCGTGCAAATCGCGACAGCGAAAACTCTCCTGGTTTGGTTTGGTTTGGTGGTTTTTTTTTTTTCCTTTGCTTCTTTCGATATGATTTTTGCAGAGGGCTTCGCTCAGCCTCGGGTTAAAATAAACACCAAAATCCTAAAAGCAGCAAAAGGAAAAAAAAACCAAAAAAAAGAAATAAGTTGGGGAGTGTAGAGGCAAAGAGAGAGGGTGCCTTTTGCAATTAGTTGCTGCTGGTTTTACACCCTTGCCCTTCCAAAGTTTCCTGTCGCGGCCGAGCATAACAAAGACAATGGAGCAAAGATCGCGCCTTAGGTTGAAGGGAGTGAAAAGGTGCCGTGGAAAGGCAGAGCGGCCGATGCTGCGGGGAACCCACTCCCCCACGATCGCTCTCACCCCTCGGGCCTGCTTTGAGCTGGGCCGCCCTGGGGGTCCCGCTGCCTCCCCGGGTGCCCTGGGCCCGGGCAGGGCTCCGTGATCCTTCCCCAGCCATCCCGGGAATGGCTGGATTTGGCTGCGGGGCGCTCGGTGGCTGCAAGGCCCGGCAGGACCCGCGTGGGTGCCCCCACGCGTCTCTCCAGCGGGGCGGGCAGGGCTGGGTGCGGGGGCGGCGTGCCTGCCTTTGTGTGCCTGTATTTCTGTTTGCAAAAAAAAAAAAAAAAAAAACAAAAAAACCCCAAACAAAAAAACAATCAAACAAACAAACAAAAAAATACAAACCCCGCCAACCCCACCGCAGAAAAGGAGCGCAGCGGCGAGCAGAAAAACGAGGACGGGGCCGCCGACGACCCGGCGAAGAAGAAGAAGCAGCGGCGGCAGCGGACCCACTTCACCAGCCAGCAGCTGCAGGAGCTGGAGGCCACTTTCCAGCGGAACCGCTACCCCGACATGAGCATGCGGGAGGAGATCGCCGTGTGGACCAACCTCACCGAGCCCCGAGTCCGGGTAAGAGGGGCACCCAGCCCCGCGGGGGATGCAGGGCGCTGCTCCGGGCCCCGCTGGGGCGGGGGGATGTGTGGGGGGGGTGGGTTTGTCTCGGGGAAATTGCCCCTTTCGGGAGCTGCTGGGAGAGTTTGCGAGCAGCGCCCGGCCGCTGCGGGCTTGATTTTAATTCCTAAAATTGGGATCCAGGCCGGAGAGGAGAAATTCAGCTCCCGGCCGCGGGGAGATGCCGCCTGGAGCGGGCTGCGACCGCCGGCCCCGTGCTTGGGGACGGGCCCGAAAAGTGGGGGGCGAGCAGCGCAGGGGGCAGCGGGGAGGCTTGGGAAGGGCCCAGTTGTGGGGGAAGACCCCCCCGGGTTGGCCTAAACTCGGCGCGGGGCTAGAGCAACTGGGCAGCTCCAGCGGCCCTTCCCCTTGCTCTGGTTATCCCCAATAATCCCAGCAAGCGTGATCGTCTCCCAGCAAACCGCTGCTTGATGCCGTTGTGGCGGCGGGATTGCGAGCTCAGCCCGCCGCGATCCCCCCCCCCCCCCCCCCCCCTCCGCGCGGGCTGTGGGTGCCGGCCCCTCCCGGCCGCGCATCTCCCGCGGCCGCGGGCGGGCGGAGCGGCTGTTTGCAGAGGCCGCCGATGGGCGAAGGGAAGGACAAGGGCTGGGGAGCGATTGCACTCCAAAGTCAATAAGCGCTGTGGACACATACCTGTACGGCGAAGGCGCCTGGTCTTTACACGCCTCGGAGCCGATGCCACCATATATATATATATACACATATACATATAGCCTCGGCAGTTCCTTAGAGGCATTTATCAGTGAAATATCCTGGCAATGAACGACCGGACCGAAGCGGCTCGGGTTGTACTGATCTGCCGTGCCTGGGCTGTCAGGGTTTCTCCACCTCCGCTTTGCGTTTCCCCCCCGGGACATTTCCCCACGCGGTTTCGGCCGTGGCCGCAAACCTCAACCGAGCCCGCCGCCCCCCGGGACCGTGGGCTGAGCACGCTGCCGGGGAGGGGAGAAACCCGGGAGAAAACGAGAACGGCGGAGGGCAGCCCCGCCGTCCCGAAAAGCCACTTTTTTTTTTTTTTTCCTTGGCAATTAAACCGCGAGTGACCAAATCGGATTACAGAGATTCTGCTTTAAACCTTTCGAGAGTAAACACCCATCTGCAATGGGGGAAATACATCTGAAAGCATTGTCTTAATTGAGCTTAAAACAAAACAAAGCCGGAGCATTAATATTGGTGGAATATTTCAGGAAGCAAATAAAACTAATATATGAGTTGCCATTAACATAATTTTGTTCTCCCTCTGTGTGGAGATGTTTTGGTTTGATGTTCTGAGATTGCAGATTGCAAATCTAACCTTAATTTGCTATGAGGGCCTTCCTTTAAAATGTCTAGGAGCCATAATTAAAACTATTACCCTCATTTTCAGGAAATTCCTGTCTGGAAGCACCTTCCGAGGAGTATATTACAGGTTTTGAACATGTTGGCTTTCGTTTCCTATTTATACGGGATTCTTTTTATTATTGTTATTTTTTAAACTAGACTCTGCCATCCATTCTCCCCCCCCCCCCGAAATTTCCATCCTTGAGACCGGTGTTTAATAATAGTTGCGCCATTTCTGCGCGGGGAGGGGAGGCCCGAAGAGCTGCCCCCCCCCTCCTCTCCCCCGGCTCCGGTGGGCGTGCGGAGGGAGCGCAGCCTCCGCGGGGCCGGGCGCAGGGAACCGCACGGCTCCGGCCGGGGTCCCGGTGTCCGCAGGGAGCCCGGGGGCGACGGCTCGGTCGGAGAAAGCCGGGGTGGGGGGGTGGGGGGGTGGGATGCAGCAGGAGAGGCTCGCAGGCCGGGCGCAGCCGGCAGGCAGGTTTTTAACCTGGAAAAAGAATTTCGGGGCTGCCCGGCTTCCATCACGGGGGGGCTCAAACGCTTTCCGAGGGCTAAAAAAAAAAAAAAATAAATAAGAGAGAGCCTGGATCAGGTTTTTGCATCAAACACCAGAAGCGGCCCCTGCTTCTCTGTTCCCTGGTCAGGGCTGTAAATTCTCATTAGATATAAAGGCAGAGGCTGCATCTATCCAAGGGCGATGCGGGGATTGATTTTTTTTTTTTTTTTAAACTAAACATACTAATCCAATCCCCCTTTTTATGATCTGTAACAGGGGACTTTTATTACACAGCATTAGCGTTCGGAAACGCGGCGGAGCCGGGGCGAGCCGGCCCTAATCAGAGCGGGCCGTGCCTTCGCCCCATGCCTTGCTCCGGGGAGAGGGGCGGCGGGGGGAGCGGGGGGACGCGGCCGGGGCCGCGGAGCGGACACCCGCGCAGGCACCCTTCGCGGAGAGGCGGCTGCGCGCATCCCGGCTCGCACATCCCGCTGAAGAGAGAAGGATGCGCGCAGAGGCCGATGTGCGCGCAAGCACCCCCGCGGAGTGGGACTCGCGTCCCGCGGGGGCAGGGGGCTGCAGGGAGAGGCGGTGCGGGGCCGGGGAGCCGTGCCCGCAGCCTGCGGAGGTGGGGGTCGTTTGGTGGCCCCCACCTCCCCTCGCATCCCGGTGTTGCTGGCCAGGGAGGGGGGGGGGGGGGCGCGGGGGTGCCGGCGCTCCCCTGCGCGCATCTGCGCTCCGTGCATCCCGGCGGCGGGGAAGGGGGCGGCGGTGGTCCCGCACTCACCGTGCCGTGTCGGTTCCCCCCCCCCCCCCCCAAATCCCCCCTTCCCCTCCCGCAGGTCTGGTTCAAGAACCGCCGAGCCAAGTGGAGAAAGCGGGAGCGGAACCAGCAGATGGACCTGTGCAAGAACGGCTACGTGCCGCAGTTCAGCGGGCTCATGCAGCCCTACGACGACATGTACGCCGGGTACCCCTACAATAACTGGGCCACCAAAAGCCTCACCCCGGCACCACTTTCCACCAAGAGCTTCACCTTCTTCAACTCCATGAGCCCCCTCTCCTCGCAGTCCATGTTCTCGGCGCCCAGCAGCATCTCCTCCATGAACATGCCCTCCAGTATGGGCCACTCAGCCGTGCCGGGCATGGCCAACTCCGGCCTCAACAACATCAACAACATCAGCGGCTCCTCGCTGAACTCGGCCATGTCCTCGCCGGCCTGTCCCTACGGGCCACCGGGCTCGCCCTACAGCGTCTACCGGGACACTTGCAACTCCAGCTTAGCCAGCCTCAGACTGAAATCAAAGCAGCACTCCAGTTTCGGCTACAGCAGTTTGCAAAGCCCCGGCTCTAGTCTAAACGCCTGTCAGTACAACAGTTGACGGACTTGACACAAACCACCTCCGACAAAACACCGCCGACAAAGCAAAGCAGAAGCAAAGCGACGTTTAACCGAAAAGAAAAAAAAAAATAAAATTTTAAAACCCGATGATGATTAAAAGCAAAACCCGAGCAAGTGAGAGAGGAAAACAAAACAAAACAAAACAAAACACCGTCCAAAAAAACCCAAAAGCTCCGCGGACTTCGACTGTCTAGGAAAAAAAAAAAAATTAATGCAAACCAACGGCGCAACCAACAAAACAGCGCTTTAAAACAAACAAACAAACAAAAAATTAAAAACGAACCATCAAAAGCCGTAAACGGACCAGAAAACTTTTGCAAGAGACATCGAAACCTGGTACATGGATGAGTTGCAATTTTTCTCTGGATTATGCGGGTTGTATGTGTTTACTTGAACTTGCACAGGAGTTGGTAAGGCGGCCGCTTCCCCGCGGGGAGGGCGGCGAGGGAGGGAGACGCCTCGGTGGTAAGAGCTGGTGGGACGGTTCTTGGCCGCTTGTCGCACGGGAAGAGTTTGGTTAATGTTTACCACTGAGAAACAGAATCACACTCGAGAAAAAAAAAAAAAAGGGGGGGGGGAGAAAAAAATATAATTCGCAGAGCAGATTCTGCGGGAAAAATGGTTAAAATATTAGGTATGAAACTATTAAAAATAATAATGACAAGGGTCAACCACTTATATAAGGTTATATTTATATCTACCGTTGCATTGTGCCGGATCATTGTCCTTGGCCGTTGAATAAACTGTTTTTAAAATGCATGATTCTTGATGTTTTTTCTTTAGTTGGAAGCTATAATCCAGTCATTCCTGATACTAGCAGCTCAAGGTTCCTACCTCTTCATCCTTTCCAAAAGACTGCAGTATCCCCGGTTGTGGGAGAGCACAGAAACCCTCCAGCGATGCGAAAACTGTTCAGCGTTTTCCCCATCCAAAGTCTTATCCTGATAATGAAATTATCATTCATCTTTATTTAAATGCAGGGTTTTTTTTTCTCTTTAAAAAAACCCAAAAAACCAAACCCCTTTTAGAGAGTCTAGAAAAAAAAAGACTAAAAATGGTCTGTTATGAGGTGAATCTAGATACTGCATCTCTGGTAAAGAAACAGCGAGCCTCGGCGTCCGGAAAGGTTGCTTAGCAAAGCTGAAAGCGTTCCTTGCTTTTCTAACTGTGAAGGAAAAACAAGGAACAAAAAAAACCCCACCCGATCTTAAGGTGTTTCTATCTCAAGGTGTTATTATGTAAATGTAGATACTTCAACAAGTGCTTGTTGGCAAAAAAAAAAAAATAAAAACAAAC
Organism: Gymnogyps californianus; assembly: GCF_018139145.2. NCBI lineage: Eukaryota > Metazoa > Chordata > Aves > Accipitriformes > Cathartidae > Gymnogyps > Gymnogyps californianus. Next base: position 18,194,442 of record NC_059484.1, read on the forward strand.
ATGGAAATGATAAATATGATCTTTATTAATACGCATACAAAACGCATATGAAGTTTAATTGCAGGCATATTTGTTGCTTATTTTTGTCGATACTTATTACCTGTAGATGACAAAGAAACATAATATAAAATGCACACGGTACTTCTTTCCCAGTGTATTTCACACCTGTGGTAAACGTTACGCTGGTGTTTCAATTATGCTGTTGTGGATAAGGATGCAGTATATATATTGTTTTATAAGTTATGTTTTGTGAATTTTTTTTTTTTTTCAAAATTAAGAGCATGGGAATAAAAAAAAAAACCAAAAAACCAAAACTGAAACGAAATGTAGAAATGACTTTAATGTTCTTTTCTGGCTGTGTTTAAGAGATCGACTAAACAAGAAGAAAAGCAGCTTTCTCCCCCCCCGCCCCGTGCTGGCATTTTGGGGAGGGCCCCTCCGCTTCCCCCCCCCCCCCCCCGGTAATTGCGCCGTCGCCCCGGATCCCGTCCCCCGCCGCCCCCGCTCCCCGGCAGGGACCCGGCCGGGAGCCGCTGGCTAAGGGGGGCGAAGGCACCCTTCTTCGGGGAGGGGGGCCCGGTCCCTGCCATCCCGAGGGGCAGCCCCGGCACTGGAAATCCTCCCCACCTCCAGTTTTATGGCAGACTTTTACCGCTGCTGTTCTGGCGGCGCGGCGGGGTCTGTGGAAGCAGCCCTCCTTGCCGCCTGGATTTCGGCTCCCACGAAATAATAACGCTTCCAGCCGTGGGCTGGGCTTTTTTTTTCCTCCCCCAAAAAAGTTAATCCTCGCACCCTGAAGACTCCCCCTCGGCGTGTCGCAGCCCTGGGACCGCTCCTTCCCCCTCAGCCGTTTTGCTCGTTTCGCTAAGGTGCGGTTTTTTCTTGCTCCTCCAAATTCTCCGAGATCCTGAATTTTAAAGGTTGTTCGATTTATTTATTTTTTTCCCCCAAGCTTCTGCGAGCACAAAAGACTCTGATTTCATTACTATTTCATTACTCTTGTGATCATTATTAATATCTTGTGAAAAAAAAAAAAAAGCCTTAATTCAGCCAACGAATCAATTAATTATCTGCGGCGAGGCCGGATCCGGCAGCAGCCGCCTTCCTCCACGGCGACAAAAGCCACTGCCGGGGCTGCCTCCCCACCGCCCAAACGCGCTGTTTGCGCGGTCGCGGATGTGTCCCAACCCCCCCCCCCCCCCGGGGGATTTCCAGCTCTCTGCGCGGAGCTACTTGAGCCCCGGGAGGATTCCGCGGCCGCGCACGACAGCCCGGCCCCGCGGAGCCCCGGGAGCCGTTCCCTGGCAGCGGGGGGGGGGGGGGGGGGACAGGGGACACCCGTGCCCGCGGAGCCCCCGTCCCAGGGCTGGGGGGCTTTGCACCTAACCCGGAGGCTCAGCAGAGAGGAGCTGAGTCTCCTCGGCTGCTTTATCACTTATTATAGCTACAGGAGCGTGCACCAGCCCAGGAAAATGACTGGTTTTCCCCTCCAGTTTCCATCCGGGAGGGTATCTGCAAGCCCTCAGCTGCTATTTTAGCCTGGATTTTCAGTGTTCATTTTCTCCTGTTCCTGGAGGTAGCACTGTTAGTCCTAAATCAGAGTAGCGACTGCAGGGCTCACGTTTAGCCAAACCCTGCCGCAAGTTTCAGTTGTTGTCGGAGTCCTGAACCCCCCTGAAACTCAGCTGGGTACCAGGGACACAGCCTCCTTCGGCTTCTGTGCCGCTGGCCGTCACCGGCGTCCCCCTGCCCTGCGAATGTACCAGGGAAAGCTGATCCACTGCCGCTGGGTAAAATTTGGGCATCTTGACACATTTATGGCTCAGGGAAAGGAAAATTCCAAGGAGACACTGAGCAGAAAGCAGCTACTACACCTTCCCTGTGCACTTTTACGAATGCCCTGCTTCCAGCAGCCTTTAGGTCTCCCCTACAATGGTTAGAGCTTGAATTATTTGGGATTTTGATGTGTTTGAAGCATGGCCTGGGGCCGCCTTGTCCAAGGGCAGCTTCCTTCGGGATATGCCCGTGGAGGTGCCCAGGTGTGTGCCCACACTGGCAGCAGCCGAGGGGTGCTGTCATTTAATGGTCCCTTAGCCCCCAAAGTCCCCAAAGGGGGGTCCCATGTATAAAATGACTCTCCCCACCGCTCTTCGCACTTTGGTTTTTGAACTCCGCTTGCCAGCGTCTGGCTGGTGGGTGTTCCCGCACACTGGAGGCGATGGTTTTCCATCCGTTGCCCTGCACATTCCTCCGAGTGGTTTCCAGTGCGTGAAGCTCAAGCAGGGCTTTCTGAAGCTGCATCGCTTCTACCTAGCGTGGCTCCAGCCCGGTGGGACTCTGCCTTCCAGTGGGTGCTGCAGAGAGCCCCCAGACTCCTGCCCGTTGATTGCAGCCTTGTCTTTGTCAAGGCGAGCAGATACTTGGAGCCAGAGAAATAGCTGAATCAAGTTTTCCATTTGTTCTGGGCGTGCTGGCTTACCTATTAGCATTTCCAAGGCAAAGCTGCCTGGGGAGCACTTTGCATACCTACCTGGGCTAGGGGTCTGCTTGGGAACGCTATATGGTCCTGAGAGGTCCCAGACGACCAACCCAGAAGTTGCTGCACGGTTGAGGCTCCTATTGCACCAGCCCAGATGAAGTTCACAAAGACTTTATGCCTCAGACTGCGCTGTTTGTTCGAGATTAAATGTCTTCTAATAAAAAGCTGTGGTCAGTTTAACTCCAAATTGCATACTTTTCTTTATCTGTGGCCTGGAACTCGGCAAACTATGCGAAGTCCCATTTAAATTAATGGGATGCTTCAGTACTGATTTTAATGGGATTTTGTATAATAAAAATAACACTTAGAAATACCCTAACATTTTGCTGCAAACTTGCAACAAAAGTCGCTGGAACCGGGATAATAAAAACACAGGCTTTATATGAAACCTATGAAGGGTTTGTCATTAACTTCAATGGCACAGTTTCAGGCCTTATTATTTTAGTTTACCCTTGTATAAGTAAAAATTACTTTATCAATTAAACAAGAATCTGTGACAACTTTTCTGTTCCAGTCTGGCAGCTTGTATGTGAAAATTTAGTTTGAGATTATCAAAACAGCCAAGATATTCAGACTCATAAACCAGCCTGTATACAAGGACTGAGAACAAATAAAAATAAGAAACTACACGTTGTTTTTGCTAAGAATTTGCCCATCAAACAAAGTTAAGTTGTTACTTTTAAAAAAAAATACTTCATATCCCTCCTTTAATCTATCCAGGAGAACAGTTTTCTGCTCACCCTCATAGAAAACAGTAAAAACCTCCTTCAAAGTGAAATATGTTTTAATTAACAGAGCTGCAAAATAAAATCCACAACTATGCAACAAGCCTCCTCTGCAGCTCACCATTGTGCGAACCGCTTGGGCAAGCTGCTCTTATTAACAAGTTACAGGCTACGCTCTGCTCCAAACTGATTAAGCAGCAGGGCTGCAGGCAGATTTTCTATCAAAAATGTTTCAATGGCAGCCAGCCTTTTCTTTTGCGGCATGAATTTTTTTTTTTTTAACAGGAAAAAATAATTTGTTTATCCCCGACTCCAATTTCTCTACTGAAGAAAGCATATGCACAAAACTTTTATTTACCAAAAAACTTCCCAACAAATAAAAATTCCCATAGGAAAGAAAAAAAAGAAGAACGAAAGAACATATGTATTGGATTTTTTCCCTTCTTCACCCAAGTAACTACTTGCAAAAACCCAGGTAACAATGTTCAGTCTCTGCTACAGATGAGCAAATTTGCTCACAAATCTTCCCGGGAGATCAGTGGAGCTGAGCGAAGGCTTGTGCCCACGGGCGAACCCCACCGATAGAAATGAGCGACCCAAGAACCAGCTCCTCCCGACACCTCTGCTGATGCAGACCTACCACCCACGGCAGTGTGCGATGCCTCCCCAGAATAACATGTAAAAGCACTCGATCCAGGTTGCTAATTCAAGTTTCGCATAGCAGCTTCAGAGCTTCCCAAAACATCTATGTGTTAATATGCAAGAAACAAAAATCTGACTTAGTATGAGCAGGGACAAAGTAGCTGCTGTCCCCCAGGAGCGCAAAGCAATTTATTTTACAGGCTTCAAAGTGATACATGCCTGGGTATAGGAGATTAGCGGTGGGATTTTCAAAAGCCCTATGTGAGTGAGGACCAGATTTAAAAAAATGATTCAGTGAATCAGTCCTGGTGTGAGATTTTCCTAGAAGTGAGTTAGGCACCTGGGATTTAGACACTAAGAGTGAGACTTTTAGAGGGATTTAGATGTCTGAAGATACAGCTAAGTACACAGTGGGATCTTTAAAAGCACCCAGTGTCTGTGTCTATCAGAGGTATCTGCTCTGGCTCCTTCTGAGCCTTGTCTAACTGCCTGGGTGAAACTGTGAGAACACAAATCCCTTTCAAAGGCTGGCTCCCCTTCAAAAAATTCCCATTCTCCTTCCACTCCCTTCTTTTCTTTTTCCAGAAAGTCTAGAAGGAGGGTTCACTCATTTAAGAGCTAATTCAGGAAAGTCCTTAAGCACACAAGGAAACTACCCAGCAAAATGCTTCTAGGCACGAGGTGAAGCCCTGGTCCCACGGAGGCCAGCTAGAGATCTGCCGCTGGCTGTGGGGGTGTGGGGCTGTGCCCCGTGGACAACCGCAGCGCTGCTCGCACCCTGCTGCTCGCACTCTACTGAAGTCAGCGAACTAAACTCGCTTAAAGTTAAGCATAAATTTAAAGTGTGGTGAAGGAAGCATTTTGGAGCTCTCAGGAGTCCGTGTTTGAAGTCAGGTCCTAAATTTAATCTTATGCCCTCACAAAGCAAGACCCCACTCTTTAAACATTTACAGGGGCAGGTTTTGAACCTTTGAAAGCAAACCTGGGAAGGCAGGTGAGAAGGCTGGGGGCCAGCCCGCTCTCCCCTCCCCAGGAACCGGCTAACACAGGCAGCAGCCTCCCCTCCCTGGTCTGCAGAAGCCAGCAGCTTTCAGGAGCATCCCCTCCAAGGCGGGTTCAGCAGCGGAGACCGGGGCTGGAATGTCCCGCACGGGTCTCTGCGCATGTCGCCAGCTTGTTCCCTGCAGCGAGGAGAATAAAATACCGTGAGTCAGTGCAGATATTTGGAGCTGGAAGGAAGTCCGTTATTGTTTATGGCAGGGAAGCACGCTTACACCTCTCGCCCTGCGCTCACAGAGCCTGCTGAGATGGGTCTCGGCCCTTCTGCCGACCCACCTCTGCCGTCCCATGGACCGATGCGGTGGCACTGAACTGGGTTCAGCACAGGACCTGTGCAAGCCCTCTGCCCGGCATGGTAGCAAAAAGGGCTGGATCCTCTCCTCTGAAAGCTCATCCTCTTACCTTATGTGGCTTTGCATGTTTTACCTCCGAGGACATCAGCCTACGGCCCCTTCCCACCTGCCTGTACCCCCCCTCCAGACGGGCCCGTCTGCCCCATACACCTACCCCAGCCATGCTGCCCCGTGTGACGAAGGCGGGACTGCTCCCCTCGCTGGCCCCCATCTCATTTCCAGGGCTTCAGGGAGAGTGGTAAGCAGTGTTCGCCTGTGGTCCATGGGCTAAAGCTCACCGGGCAGGGGCTGGCACCTCCACTGGTCACATTTGCAGGGGTCATAATTTGAAAAAGGCAGAAACTGCCAATCTGCCATCCTGTCTGCTTTCCTGACCTGAACCCACCCCATTACCTGTCCTCTCCATACATTTCAACAAGCTCTGACAACATACATACCTATTCATTCCATGGCTCACCTGCTCTGTGTGTATTCACCTGCCTTACATTTCCTCCTCCCTCATTCCTTACCTGGCTATCCCATACAAATATCTGTCTACCTCAAGCCTAGCTGGATGTGTGATTTAACCACTGGTTGCGTGTATCACTCTGTTCTATATATCTTAATCTATCTGATCTCTGATCTGAGATCATAACTGAATTTCTTATTTACTTGCACACTCCAAGCTCTCTGGTATAACTGTTCTACACACACATATTTAATTTGTCCATCTCTACGTTATACCCACTCATTTAGCCAACGCTTCTACCTCCCGTAGCCGACAAATACCATATAACTTTATAATACATAAATCTGACAACTCCGTCTCTGACATATTTACCTAATCTTCTTTCTTTTGTTTTAACACAGTTTACTATCAGCTAAATACAAATGTGTCATATATTTCTACCTGTTTCTCTAAGGTGCAAGGTTAAGATTAAGTTAGAGACAGGGTTAAGGCTTACTGCTTAGAGTTAGGGTCAGGGTTTGGTTAGGGTGAGGTTGAGATTGCTTTAGAGTTAGGGATAGGGTTGGTTCAGCATTTAGGATTATGTTTGGGTTATGGCTGGGTTAGGAGGAGGCATGGGTTAGGTTTAGGATAGGATTATGGTTAGTATCAGGGTCAGTGGTAGGTCTCAGCTTGCGTTAGGGTTAGGTATTGAGTGCAGAGTTTTAGATGAGGTTAGGGTTATGGGTTAGTGCTACGTTCAAATACTGTTGGGTTAGGATTAGGTTTGGCTTAGTGTTGTGTTAGGATAAGCTTTAAGCTTAGGGTTGGGTTTGTGTCAGGATTTAGAATTAGGGTTAGTTTTAGGGTTGATTTGGGAGTCACGTCTCAGCCTTGATCTTGTAATTTCTCTATGCTTATTCGTTGTGCAAGCAGATCTGTTCTCTTTCTGTCCCTTTTATGACTGCAGATCACCTAGTTTTCTCTCCCACACATCCCTGTAGGTGTTTATTGTTGTGTTTCATAACACTTAGCAATCCTTTTTCCCCATGTATTCTTATTTACCTGACCTCTTTGCCTATTTTGCGTACATTCATGTCTCACATATCTAGTCTATCTCACATCTACTAATCGCTCTCATCCTTTCTTACAGCACTAATGTATTCACCACTTCTGCTTTTGCCTGTCATGCCTAAGACATCAATGCAACTAATGTCACGATTAACGATCTTTTTTCTCAGTCTCTTTTATACATACTCATTAAGCTAATGCCTGTGACTACTTACCTATCTGATCAATCTGATGCAAATTTTAATTAATCTCTCTGGATTTCCATAGCACATGGTAAACTATATATTTTCATCTCCCGCTTTGTTCCATCCCTATTAATATCTCTGCTCACTCGTACCCACTCTGATGAGCTCCTGGTACCCACTCATCTGTACGTGCACCCACGTCCTTCTTCATCAGTCATCCTGTCCAGGATTTACTCCTCCACTTAATATCACTCTAATTCGTACTTGGTCATCAGGCTGATTTCTCAACACTCCCAGCTCATGAATACTCCTCTGTCTCTTTATCTACCCAATACCTAGTCCAACCTGTTAGCTCGCTGATTGTTCCAAGATTGTTTTTTCAGCATAATTTCTTTTTTCTGTGTGAATTTTATATGTAATCTATTTACTCCATGCCTATTTTATCTGGCTCTTCCTTAAGTGCTTTTTTGCTTTTCCCCATATCTACTCTTCTCTCCTGTCTGTGCACTTTATCTTTTTTTATATCCATCTACCCAATACTTCCTTCGCTCATCTATGTCTTGTATGTCACCTTTTTCACACCTCTCTGTCTTTGTATTTGTAGGGAGTCTCGATGACTAGATACCCTCTCTATGGGTGTTACTCATCTATTACTCTATTAACTACTCACCTATTAACTCTGTTATTGTTCTTCTTTTATCTGTTCCTCTCTCTATCCACATTCCCCATAATCAATGCCCTGTTCACCCTACCAGCCCATATTTTCTGGCTGTATTAGTCATATATTTATTCCATCCTTCCAACTATCTTTCCATCCCTTTACCCAGACAACACATGTTCTGTCTGCTGTAAACCTGTCCATCTCAATCTAATCTCTTTCGGCCTTTAATTTATTAATCTGCTCTCTACAGGTTTATCTAGTCAATCTTTCTAGCTAATACAAGCTCAGTTAATAATCTCTTCAGTCGGTATATATGCCTATTTCTTCGTCCACCCATCCATTCAATTTCTACTCAGCTGACCTAACCCCAGAATATTCACAGTATTTCTAGTGGATCACCTCTTCCTCCTTACGTCTATTTTCCCATTTTAGATCTGTCAGTGCCGCTGCTGCTCATGTCGCTTTTATTTCATTTATGTAGCCCAGAATGTCTCTACACATCTCTTTACTTAAACATGTTAATTGATACAGATATCAGTTCATGTCTCCATTTATTCCACATGTCCTGCTAAGTTTTCTATTATATCTGTACTTATCTACTTGCTGCCTATTGTAGTTACATAATTCCAATACCTACTTGTGATAGTCCACATTTCCATATTTTAATCTATCCACATTACATTTACTTTGCTTAACTTCCCAGCCACCCAGCAGTTACTTTACCTACCCAATCCAGCTTTCTCTCTTCCACATTTATCTGTTCCACACCCATTCAACAAACCGATATGTGATACACAGACACCTATTTGCTCATTTTAACATGGCTATCAGGCTCGAATATGCTGCAATCCATCCCATGCATATTCATCTGTCTAGCTAATTCCAGGCTTATTCTAAGCTTTCTTTTTCTTGCTTTCTTTTTCTCTCTTTCTCTCTTTCTCTCTTTTCTCTCTTTCCCTCTTTCCTTTCTTCCTTTCTTTCCTTTCTTTCCTTCCTTTCTTTCTTCCTTTCTTTCCTCTTTCTTTCTCTCTTTCTCTCTCCTTTCTCCCTCTATAGTTCTGCCATACCTAGCTCTACATTTTAAAATATTTCTATTTTATGGCAAATCCAGCCAGAGCCTCTTCTGTCTACATATTTATCCCATGGGTTCATTATGCAGCCTGTCAGCCACCTCATCCCTAGCTCCACTACCCAGCTATCCAGCCAGCTCCTACATAAACTTTCTGCCTACCCAGATGGGACATCCCACATCTATTCTACGTATCCTGATGTGCATCAAGACCACACTTAACATATCAAACCCCTGGCTAGGCCATCTAGTCCATGTCAAATACACATGCTTTCTCTCCATAATCACTTCTTCTATATTAATATCAAATTATCCATCCTCTGCACAGACCCTGGATATGTCTATGTAATTATGCCAATTATTCTAATCCATCTGTCCCCCATGTACCTGTGTATCTCTACCCATTTATTTCTGCATGGTTATCTAAACTGTCCATCAGTTTACACCATAAAATCCAGCAACCAACACATGGGGCCATTCGATCCACGTGCCCAACGTGCTGTCCCTCGTTACACAAGAGGTAATTCCCTTCAAAGTAACTTCAGTAATAATGCTTTTATATCACTCTCGGTGGCCCAGCCTTGTATCAGACTGATGGGTACAGGGATACAGAGAGCAAGAATGGATATTGTCTGAGTAAACGTCATGTAACCCCACGTGTCTCAAAGCAGAAATAACAGCCAGTTGCAAACAAGTAGAAGTTTGCTCCTGACATGGCGGCGGGGTCAAGACCGTTATGCCAACAAGATGAAGAAAAGTGGACGTTGGGAACAGACAAAATAATCATCTCTGCATCTGTGAAATGTGTGATTTTCATGGTATGGGACCGATTTCCAACTTCAAATACCCACACGGGTGTGGCAGCTGCTGCTGTTATGTAGGTATGTCTTTTGTCATCATATATATCAGAGTAAGAGAAGTGATATGAAAGCTTCCCACCTGACCTTCCACTCTCTCTTTGTAAGTTTGATTTCTTACTTTTTTTTTGTTACTCCGAATCTTTCCCTGACCAGGCAAATCTACACCTGCCTGCAGCTGTTCCTAGGGGAGTTTCTATACTGTAAGAGAGGTACCCTCCCTCTTCTCGCTCTTAGCCATCTTTTTTTTCTTCCTGCTCAGATTCTAGACCCTGACCTGGGTTCAAACAAGAGCCTCTCAGGGCCAGCCTGCATGGCTGAAGAGGGGAAAACCTTTGAAGCCCTGAGTTTGGAAGCGTTCAGACCCAGGAATTTGGATTATCAGGATGCTGAGCCGTGGGATTTGGTTTTGAATGCTTTGCTGTTATTTTATCTATTCTCAATTACTCTCCCAAACCAAACCAGTATCGCTTGATGCCAAAAAAATTTGCGGATCAGTGGACCATCAGGTGGCAAAGACTGACAAGGCAAGTCTGGAAGTGCATGGAGTTATGCTCCCAGGTGCCACAGAGGGAGCTGAGGACCGGGATGCCCGGGGAGCCTTTGCCGAGTCCTTACAAGTCACACAGGCGGCAGGAGCTGGGGCAGAGGAGGGCAGGAGTCGGGAAACTCTTGGGAAAGTGTCATAAATACCTCTCGATACTCCCCAAGATAGCAGAGCCCGTACATGCACTGCTGGCCACAATCACCAGCCTCTGGGAGAAACTGTTTGTCTTGGTCTTTGCATTAGGTAAATGCCCAACCCAAATTCACTGATAAAAGCAGACACCGAAAAAAAAAAAGAAAAAAAAAGAAAGAAAAAACAACCCAGAGACAAGCTCTCCTTGGGCCCCCAATCAACAACAAAAAAGGCAGCAACCAGACAGCCATTTAGTGAGCATCTCAAAGCTATCTACCGTCTGCTGGAGGGGCTTTAAAGGCATCAGATTTGTGTGTTTGGCTCAAGCCAAGCGAATTGTAGTCTAAAGCTTTTCCTTGAATTCAAGGCTGTGTTTACTGCAGTCAGGTCGAGGGGAAGGAGGCAACCCCAAAGCCCTCCCTCCTCCTCTTCCCCCACCCTGCAAGCCCCAGGCTTGAAACTTGATTTAAAAAAAAAAAATACAAGATTGAATTTCAGTTTGCAGGATTAGGGAGATGACTTTTAGGGGCTGCTTGTTGGAAAAAAAGCAAAGCAAAGCAGCTGGGAGGGATTAGGCTGAGCTGGCGTCTGCACTTTCAACTGATTCAATTTTGCTCCACAAGACATTGTATCTGAGCCTTTCTGGAGACTATTCAAAGCAAATAATTTTCATTTTACCATTTGGTAAGTGATCAGAGTCTATTTTTAGTGTCTTGGAAGCGTCGGGTTTTTTCTCTCTCTCCTTTTCTTTGCTTTTCTTTTTTTTCTTTCTCCATTTTCTTCCACAATTGAATATCTGCATTTGGGGTATCAAGAACAGGCATGTTTGGAGGGAACGTTTACCACAGCCAGCAGCTTCAATTTATTTTATGCCTCACTTCAAGAAGAAAAGGCACCAGAGAGAGGTTGGAGCTGGCAGGGCTGTCAAGCCACTCTTTCAGAAAGCCTCCCACAGCCCAGGCTCTGCACCAGTTTGGTTTTTTTTCAGGTGATTCCTTATGATTTTGGCAAATCCAGCCAGTTGCATGCGGGTCCCTGCAGCCTGCGGGGCTGGTAGCAGAGGTTAGGGTCCCCGTGCCCAGCAGGGAGGGCAGGGGGGCACTGGGATGCAGCCGAGGATCCAAGCTGATGTTCTTCCAGCTGATCCTTCCCCCCCCCACCCCGGCTAATTTGGCAACTCGGTGATGTTTTGCAAAATCTTGGGTGCCTTCGCTGCATTTTTCATTGAAAAAACCAGAAAACAGAAAACCTTTTTGAAAATAAGAAAAGGAAGAAAAAAAAGTCTTACCACTTGTGGGGGGACAAATGTTTTTCCTTCCAGTTTAAATGTATTTTTTTCACATTTTGCTCTTTCTTTATTTCACTTATGGAAAACGGAAGGGTTTGGAGGGTGTTATGTTTTTTCTTTCTTTCTTTTCTTTTCATTCTTGGAGCTGTTTGGTCTGGTACATTGCTCCACAAACTGAAACCCCTCTACAAAAGGGGGCACAGGCGGGGTGAGGGTTCCACAGCATCATCCTCTGGTCCTCCACGGCCACAGCAGTTTCCTTAGACTTTGGGGAGGACAAGGGGCTGTGATTCCCTCCCTGAAAGTACCGCTTGAGCAAGGCTCTTGCAAGCAACAGTTAAAAGCGCTTCTTTTGCTGGCCTTGCCACAGATTCATTATGCAGCTTTAGGGCAAGTTATTTATTCTCTTTGTGTCTTCCCTTACATAAAATACCTGTAGCAGGGAACAGAAAATTATAAACGCCAGGGCGTTTTCCTCCCAGACTGTATTGCAAAATATCAGTTTGCTCCGGGAGCACTAATGCTTTCCTCTGTTCCCTAACCGAGAGATGCCAGATAACGGATGCAATATCAAACACTGCATTTCCAAATCAAAAAGCCAACCTCTGGACAAGCGTCCTCGAGGATGAATGTTTTTCCTTCTTCTATTATATTCTTCAGGAGGTGTTTTTCCCATTCGTGATGTCTCTAAAGCACTTGCTTTGTGTAACAGGGTGCAAACTGCATCCCAAATCAAGTGGGTGAGTTTATTCAGTTTAGTTTGTCTGTAAAATGGGGGAAAGGCATTGTCAGTCCCTGACGGGCATTCCCGTGGTGGTGCGAGGTGTTTCGGAGGGATGCTGGCAGCAGCCCCCTTGGGACCGCCAGCCCTTTGAGAAGCACAGGGCCGCTTACAGTGAGCTCTTACACTGGCAAGATGCAGCTCGAAAGGACGGAGTAAAGCAACAAGGAGGAATGTAATAAAACACTGCCTCTGTGCTGGGGGGAGGACAGTGTTGGAAGTCCTAATGGTACCAGATCCAAAAATGAAGCCATGGGTGAAGCAGGAACGCTGGCAGGGAGATCACCCCCTGCCATGAGAAGGACCTTTAGGAAGGTTTGCTGAGATGTCTAGGATTAGCTATTCCTTAAAAACATGGAAAAAGCCTCCCTGCCTTGTCCTTGCTGTCCTGGGCTGAGCCTGTAGCCCAGCCGGGTGTTTTAGCCAAAGCAATCCCCCACCCTGCAGAGCCAGGCAGCAAGAGCTGCTAGCTATTGTAATAGCAACAATTATTTATTCACAAGCTGGAGCAAAAAGGAATCTGCAAGCAGGGGGAGAGAAGGGGGAGCAAAACACAACCTGATCTTGTAAAAGAGAGCCTTAAAAAATACCATACATGAAGGTCCTTGCACAAGCTTTTTATTTATCAGTCTGCAGTCAGAAGAGGAGAATGCAATAAGTGCGTGGCACACAGGGAACTGGGGGTAGGAGGGTCTCTTCTAATAAAAAAGAACGGGTCTGAACAAAGAAAAAGGTTCTGCTAAACTGATGGTGGCAAATGGCATCAGCCCCACCATGTTCCCCTTCAATTGCGGGAAAATATAGTAAAGCAATTTAATGAAAACGCTTAAATAAGCAAACAGTGCAGTTAATTGAACCCATATGCATTAGGAAGGAAATCTAAAGTATACTGATTCATTAAGTTTTATATAACTGTAAACCCCCAGAACCTAAGACAGAGTAAGAAGCCATGATGAAGTGCCAACTAGAAGGAGACCTTCTACCCAGCTTCACTTGGATCTGTTTTGTTATGACAAGAACAAGTGGTTTTAACAAGTACACCATAAATCAGGAGTGTGCACTCCAGCCTGGAGTCTTCCAGGTACCAAACTGTGCTGCAAACTCACATTCCTTTTCTTCTGGTAGAGTTTTTTTATTTTCCAAGACAGAAATAACTGGAACTTGGATGCTGCCATCTGCAAAGAAAATAAGCAGTGAAGAGCTGGTCCTTGAGGTCTTTATTAATTTTTTTTTATTCAAGAAAACTTAGCGCAGTATCTAGACGATGCTCCCTGAGTCATGTCTAACTGAAGGCCACAGGTTCATCACACTTGGCTTTGACTAGTAAAACAAAATCCTCTCTTTTGCAGTGAGCATGCCTCTCCAGCCATGATCTTTTGGGTAGAGAGGTGGCATAGACAGAAAGCTGGGGCTGGGAAAGGCAGCAGGTTTGCTGTCCAACAGCCTTCGCCTTTCCAGAGAGCTTCTGCCATACCCGCAGTTTAAAAACTGTCCAGAAATAAAATCCTGGGGAGAAAGCAGCTCTGGCTCCATTGAAGCAAGTGCAAAAGTTCCCTTTGATTGCAAGAAAGGCAGAACTTCACCTGCAGATCAGGAAACCTTTGGAGATGCTTGGTTCAGGATTTGCCTCATGTGATTTGGGTCTGGAAGTAGTGACTTTGGTTCCCGCTTTCACTGAGCTCTCCTCGGCTCATGAAACAAGATCTGTTTGGTTTTCGGAGAAATTTGGTTCACTACAAATAAAAGCCAACAAGTGATGATGAATTGATCCCAAGCCACGTAAACAACTGAGAGCCGGGCTTTGGGGTTTCCAGTGATGCTGATTCAAAGTGCCATTACAGTGAACAGAATGAGAAGACCTTCATCCTCAGTAACTTTGGTCTGAAATGAAGGTGACCTACAGCCAAGAAGAAGAGTCTCAAGCTAATTGGAAGGGCATCTCAGAGCATCCAGGATGGTTCAGGAGGTCATCAGTAACCTGTGAAGACACCAAGACCTTTCCCGTTCATATTCCCCTGCTGATATGCACAACTCGGTGGATGGGAGATGTAACAGGAGAAAAAGCTACAAAAGCAAAAAATTGCAAAATTAAGTTTTCATGCATAAAGGTTGACCAGGGATGTTAAATCATTGCACAGCACAATTCTTGGTGCTCAGGCCTAAAAAAAACCAACCACCTGAAAATAAACACAAAGAAAGCAAGCATCTTTTATGAACACGCAAAATATTGTGGAAAAAGATCTTGATTTAAAAACCAATAAAAATAAAGGTACAAAAGACTTCTAGGCGGGCGCTTCATAGAGACTTACAAGAGTGCCTGTTTCTCGGTCTCTCCGCAGGTGACCCCATGGGCACTGTGGCATGGGGCTCCCAAGGGATGAGGAGTGATGGGGGCACGAAGGTGCGTGAGACGGCCTGACCCTGCCACCCAGAGCGCTTCGGCCGTGCTGCAAAATAGATGCAGCCACTTTCTGAAGGGAAAAGAAATGCCGGTAGGTGAATACAGCAGCCCCTGTTCGAATTTCCTGGATGTCAGGCACAGTTAATGTTAGGGAGACAGAGGGAGAGCTGAAGTATTGGCCCCAATTCAACAAACACTTAAGCACAAGCTTAACTGTAAGTACATACTTAAGTCCCTCCTTATAGAGCAGAACATATGTTAACGCCTCACTGAAGCCTGTGTTAAGTGCATGCTTAAAGTTAAGTGTCTGCTTAAGAGCTTTGTTGAATCAGGGCTGTTGTTTACTTCTAACAATTGATGTCTCCTAGAATATCCACATTTCTGGTTGCAAACCTGACGCATCTGTTTTCTCTTAACGTTATTAATAGAGTCATTCTTTAAAAAATACACGGCAACACGATCCTTGAAAATCTGCAATCGCTGCATTCAGGAGAGCGAGTGACCAACAAGTCCTGAGCATTTCCATAGAGATCCTCCATGTTTTCCTGTACTTCCATTTTATTCTAAGGAGTTTAAGGGGAAGCAACAGGGTTACAAAACAACGTGGAGTCACCAAAAATACAAATAACTTCAATTTAGCTTGATTAGAAAAAAATGTGTTACCAGTGTTAAGAAATCTTGAACCATCAGAGGTTGCTGGAATATAAACTTGTAAATGACAATTATTAGTGTAAATGTGTGTCAAATTAGTATATATACATATAAATAACATAAATATAAAATTGTTCCTATAAATAGAATAGCTATAATAGAATAGTCCTATAAATAGAATAGTCAGGAAATCCTGAACTATGGAAGATTATTGGAATATGGCTTAACTCCACCATCAGGTAGCAAGAGGGACATCTTAGGGAAATGTAGATACTTCACAACTGGGGTTCTTTTCAAAGATGCACACTCCCAAGGGGATCAGCCCCCATAGAAATTACGCTCCTTGTTAAAATTCGCTGCGGTGTGTCTGGGAAAGCGCTATCGGGATGCTCTCAGGGGCTACCAGGACAGGTAAGGCACAGAGCCACATTTTGTGCCTCTACTCATCTTTTTTTCTTTAATTTATTTCTGCCTGGTTGTTGGGCCTTGCGCCTTGCTCCCCTTCGGAAACGGGGCTACTCGCTCCATCGCTCTGGGCAGGTGTCGCCATCCCCATGGAGGTCCCAGGGCAGATTTGGGGACCCACCGAGGCATCACGGTGTGCTGGGAGCAGCGGGCATCCATCCCGGCCGTGGTTTCGCTGCCCGGGGCTCGGGTCTGCCGCCAGCCCTCCTGGCCCTGCCGGGCGGTTTCCCAGCAATGCTGGAGACTTAGACCACAATAGAAGGAAATCACTAAAGCTGAATTGCTCCAAGTAAGTCCTCAGCAGGGTTTGACTGGTAAATATTTAACAAGGAAAACTCCCTATCCTCTCCTGGTACGTATTAAACTAATACATTTATTTTAACAAGGGAAACGGTTTCCCCAAGCTTCCTGCTCAATTTGAGCCCTTGACTTCTACAAAAGCCTCAGTAAGGTAGGCTTCCTGGGGCTCAGTAATTCGCTGGGACTAAACGAGAGATGGCTCCGAGCCATGAACTTGGAGTCTCGAGGCGACAGGACCTCCCCAAGGCTGGGGAGAGCTTGGTACTGGGGTTTCCATTCCCACCTGCCTCCAGACTGGTCCGACACCCACCTCAGGACATCCCTGCTGCCACCAGGTTCTGACCACTTCAGCCATCCGTGGAGCCAGGTTGAGCATAACGCATCGCGGTTTCCATGTGCTGGAAGCGGTTCACGTGCCAGGTCCTCCCCACAGAGGCTTTGCGAAGCGCCGGTCCCATCAGCACCCATCCCACGCTCCCTTGGGCCCCCAGCCAGCCCTTCCCGCTGCCTCTCTCCCCATGCTCAGATGGAGCTGAGTGTCATGGGCAAGGACATGATGCTGGGAGAGCGAGCAGCTCCCATCCCTTCTCCCCGGGCTGGCGATGCTGAGGTTTTATCCCCCCTTGGCTCTGCTCTTTGCTCCGTTGCATAGACCAGGGGGGGACTGGCAAACCTCCGAGAGCAAAAGTGCTTTCACTACAGAAGATCCTCCGAGATGCCCAAAGCCAGTTGTTCTCAAGAAACCCTGCTGAGCCATCTCCTGATGCTTTCTGACCTAAATAGGACACACTCACGTATGTAGCCCCATACACTGGGGCTCAGCGCTCCCCAAGACCTTCCCGCACGAGCCAGGGCTCTGTCCCACTGCCGGGACTGGCTGTGTCCCCCTGTGCTCTGAGCAGGATGGCGGCTGCCAGGCGAACGCCATCTCTGCAAGAAATGCCCCGAATGGCTCACGGGACACGTAACTGGTGCCAGGGCTCACCCACGTCACCCACGGACACCCACAAACTGCATGGCTGCTTTCCCCGCCATGGCATTGCCATCGCTGGGGGCCCCAGAGATGGTCCCATCCCCTGCAGGCAGCAGGGGCTCCTGGTGCTGCCTGCCTGCCGTCCCAGTCGGCAGAGGCTGGCGCTGCCTTTGCGGGCTGCAGGCAGGATCTGAGGCTGCTGGAGTCTCTCTCGCTCCCTCACTAATATTTATCATCAGACTTGCCCTCAAGGAAATAAAAAGCTCTGAAAGCAATTCCCAGCTTTGCATCTTTGCTCTGAGCCATCCCATGACTCCAGCACTTCCACCCTGACTCACGGGTGAGAGGGCAGGTTTGAACAACTGTGGCCGCCTCTGCCAAGGCAATTATGACTCCTGGCGTCACGGCCTAAAAGTCTCTGGGAAACTTTCCCTGCTCAGCTTACCCCAGTGCGCGCAAGCAGCCAGGGGTGATGTGCAGTGTTCCCAGGAGAGATGCAGGCACTTGTATGTGGCAACGGCAGATGCAAGACCTTGCTGTGTTAGGAAGAGCTCCCTGGTACCATAAAACATCTTCTGCTCCACAGCCTGCAGAGCAGAGACTGCCTTGGCATCTCCCTCGGTGCCTCACGTTTAGGTAGTGCTGGGAGATCCTTTCAGGTGATGCCACGAGCATGGAAACATCCAGGAAAAATCTGCTTTGGCTTGGGCATGTGATGTTTTTTCTCCTGCCACCACGATCTGACATCATGTTTACCCTTCATCACCACCAAAAACTAACCTGTGAACTGTCTCTCCAAGTATCCCTTCCGCAAATATTCCAGTTTGCCTTCAGTTCTTCACAATATTTAATGAACTTCCCTCTTGGAAAGGGTTGAGGAGAAACAAGGAACATTTGCAAATGTTTTCTTCACCCTCACAAGCAAGCAGAAAGCCCATCCCTGTCCCCGTCCCCACCTGTCCCAGCCCACAGCAGGCAGCGAGGTCTCTCCCACTGCCAACAATATCGGCAGGAAAATCCTTTCCACTCTGTTTTTCTGGGATTGGGATTCCAGCAAATCTTACAGCGGCTTGGCAGTACAGTAAATAAGAAACAGATTTCCAAATGTTTTGTTTTACCGTTTTCTTTTTTGTAGCATCTAAGCCTAGAAGCTGAGGACCTGATTCCCAAAGGTCTCCATCCAGATCACCCATCTGCACCCGCAGGCAGTAACCTTGTGGCGAGGCAGGCACCAGGCACGGGCACAGCCTGCCAGGAGAGTATCTCAGAGGAGAGCATGCCATGGGGACCGGCAGCTAATCAGGCCAACAGAACTGCACGGGCATCTCTTCAGAAGTGCCCAATTTCAGTGCAAAATGGAAAACTGGATAGAAAATAAGGCCCCTGGGGTGCACCCCGTGCTGAGGGTGGTAAGCAATGAAACATTCATTGCAATCGCTTGAACATTTCTACAGCCAGCTTCTGTGCTGGTTTGAGATTTTGTGTTGCTTCCTATCACTGTTGTCCCCAGTTGCATTTTTCCCACGTGCTGTCTCACACCTGTGAGCATTAATGTCAGGTCTCAAAACTCTGGGATCGATCCCTCTTCCAGCGCCAGCATCAGTCCGGAATAACTTCATCAATTGGAATTAGCCCTGGTGCACAAGCATGCAAGAGAAGGATGAACTGAAGGATTCATGTAATTATCCCTATTGCAACAGAAAGCCCATTTTCAGGCCTTTTCTTAATCTCCTTCTAACTGGACTCTCCACTCCTTGAACTCAGGGAAGTTCCCACTGAGTTCAAACCCTCCCCTACAATATTCCTTGCTACTGGGACAGGCGGTGGGGATGGCTCTGGGTCTCATGGCTTTTATGTAAGAGAGCATGACGCTACCTATGAGCCTCATATCAAGTACAGCATCCATCTGAAGATTACCTCTTGTGCAGGACGAGGCTGGACTCCACCCAGTAGCACCTTTTTGGAAAAAATTTTGAGCCTTTTTCAAGGAAAATCCCTCTGGGATGGGGTCATCTCGCAGAATAAAGGCTGTTCTCCCTGCCTGATTCACACAGGTGATGACCAAGCACACGAAGCATTCCTCAGCCCATGTGTTACTCACAGGTCTTTCATCCAACGCCTTCTCCCAACACAGGCAAAAACCATACTGCAACCCAATGATTGCACAGGGAAGCCCCTTCTCGGTGTGTCTCACTGTCATATAACTATGTTGTTCAGGGTCTGCAGCCTTGGAGAAATATATGTCATGACACCTCAAGGGAGTCCTCTAGCAAAGACCAGTCTCTGGTCTGCATGCAAAAGCCTTCAAACTTCTTTATCCTCATAAATTAATTTTTCTCTTTTAAATACAATGTTTCACACATTGCAGATTTGTTTTCAGAATACATCAGAGTCAGTTAATGAGGTCAGATTAGTCCTACACTTGTTTCTGCTAGAGCCGGAGTGGCAGTAATAACAGCAATCCAGCCTCTAACACCAACATGCCTTTGAGCACCCCCGTAACCTGTTGTGCAAGGTTGACTTGCAAAGCAGGCAGATAAATTGTGTGCTTATGCATTTTGTAATATTAGCACTCGGAGGAGTACCACGATGCACAGTAATCCCCAGGGATCACAGAGGTGGTATTTTGAGTGGAGAGCTTCAAAGCAGAGTCTAGATGCTGCAGGAACTGATGCTGGCATGGACTTAGTTTCCAACTATCTTTTTCTCTACTATTTTCTTTGTTACTACAGCCATTGCTTCAAACTCAGCTGGCAAAGCAGGGTGAAAGCAGATCAGAGGCAGTCAGTGCCACAGCTACAGGGGACGATCCTTCCTCCCTGTGCCCATGTGAGCTGGCCACACTGGGAGAGAGGACCTGGAGCTTGTCACCCTCCAAACCAGGCTCCCAGGCACTTCCCGGGCTGTGTTACCCCTCATGCAGGCACCTGCCAACCTGCTAGAGCCCCACAGCAGCATCACAGACAGCTCTGCGTGTGGAAGTGCCGGCAGTGTGGTGGGCACAGGCTGGAAAGCAAAAATGGCATGGGCAGCTTTGGAGAGCAGGTCAATGGGTGTCCAAAAACCAGCCACAGACACGTGCACCCAGTGTATGAACGTACACCAATACACATAGACAAGAATGTTATGGTGGGCAGGGGTTTATACTAAATAGACAAAGTCCTATTGGGTTATAAGACAAAATCAACATCACCCTGGTTAGTAACTTAGGAAGTAATTAAGAGCAGTTTTATAGGTGCAAGATCCCGCTGTGCGATAGACCAGTAAAACTGTGTCTGAGTCTTCTGATGAACGCGTGCAAGGATGCGTGTAACACGCAGGCCAGGCTCGTGCCACAAGTGTGCCTGTGCCTGCTCATCCCCACCTCCTCCGCTGGTCGGAGAGAGATCAGGGCACTTTACGTGGGACCCGATTCCCCTCTCACGTCCACCCGGTGCACATTCAGGTATGACTCCACCTGCTTTGGAGGAGCACAGTCTGATTCACATCATATCCAAACCAAAAATAAAGGGCCATGCTCCCAAAAAGCTGGACCATTTATGAAATTAAAGCTAGGCAGAGGCTTTGCAAGTTAGCTTTGAGACCGTAGTGAAGGAGCGGTGCTCCGAGCTTGGGTATGCCCCACTTCCCTACGATCTGGCCACCCAACTCCTCCAAGCTGGGCATCCAGAAATGGAGGCAACCAACAAGACCCAGGTGCTTCCCCAGATCCAGGCTTTGGGTTTTAGTAGTTCAACATCAGCAGAATAGGCGGGAGGCCGTTTCCAAGATGCCAAAAGGAAACACAGCGCTGGGACCCACCAAGCCATTAGGTCCTCCCTCCCCAGCTCCCCTGGCGCAGCCCGCGAGGCCAGTGCTTGGCTAAACCAGTGCTGGGGGCTCGAGAGCCAGCTCATGTTCCCAGACCAAGGCAACATTTTTACCACGCCAGTTTAAACCATTAATAATTGTCTCTACAAACCCTCTCAAGCTTCCAATGCTATGTAAACAGAAGTGAATTAGAATTATTTTTTTCCATCACTGTTTAAAATGTACGATGCTTTTTCTAAACGGCCTCACGAGCAAAAGGGGGGGGGGGGTCTGAAACGGTTCCCTGGACTCCGGCCAGGTCCCGGCGAGTACTTTATATTTCACTTCAAGATGGTGAGAGCAGAGGTTTAAGAGGCTTTGAAGACAAACAGCGTTAGGTTAGTTAAGTCCTGCTTTGACCGGCAGCGAGCGTTGAAGACGTAAACAGATTTCATTTGAACCGGGCTTAATGTAACTGGGTTTACAGAGTCACAGCTGATTTCGACATACATCAGAAGTGGTGTATATTTAGGGAGGCAGCGTGGTCGGACAGCGAGGGCGGCGATCCGTATAGGTGCCCCAGCGCCGGCGCTGACCCCCCGTGCACCCCTCGGCAATCCCCACCGCTCCTTTATCTGCAAAATGGAAAGAGCTGACTTACTTCACAGAGCAAACCTGGAATCAATTAATGTCTAGCCTGCATTTAGGAGAGGCAAAACACTATATAAACATTATGTATCATTTAGCTTCTGAGGAAAAGCCATCACCTGACAAAAGGGGCCTCTCCTTTTTGTTTTATGAAGTCCGGTTTACACTGGTGCAGCCCTCCTGACTTTTTTGGCCTAGTCCTAATTTACACCAGCCCGAAGTACAGGAGAAGCCGCCTCACAAAGTACATTAATTTCCCTCATTAATACTTGGGGGTCTCTTTGCTGAGAACCTCCATTTCGTATTTGGCTGCTCAGCGAGTCTCCCCAGGACAGAGCCGAGGGGCAGCATCACACTGCGTGTTGGGCACCAGAAAGGCTGCTGGCACCTCCCAAAACCAAAGACACTGGCCAGAGGGCTGCTTCATGCTGCCCAGCCCGGCCAAAGGCGTCGAGCAATGTCCCAACACATTCAGAGTGTTTCTCAGAGTGTTCCAGCAGTTCTTGATCCTGGTCAGCCCGTTCAAAGGTGCGCAGAGGTTCAGGGAAAGTTAAGTAGCAAGAAAAAACTTTATTGGGATGTAAGGTGAAGCTGCAGGTGGGAAATGCACAGAAGTGCCCAAGGACGGATGCCCCATGGCAAGCCAAAGCAAAGGCTTTCATTGGAAAAAACAAACCCCAAATCCCGCTGGCAGGAGCCATCCCAGGGCAGAGCCCTGCCCCATGGCAAGGAAGCAGAGGTGGGAAGCTGCCCCCCAGACAACTTCTCCAGCACCCCCAGCCGCTGCCTGCCTCCCAGCAAGTCTCCCTCCTCCCTGCATGCTATTTTACATATTTCACAGGCTGCTCTGCCCACGTGCCGTGCATCCCCGGGTGCTATTACCGCAGCCTGTCTGCTCCCCGTCCCAGCACTGAGGCTTTTTGCACCCAAAATGCCGCCCACGGCACACACCTCGCCGCAGCCCTCCGCAGCTCCTGGGCTCGTATGGAAATCTTCGGCACCAAAACAAGAGGCAGAGAGGCTTCTTCCAAAGCCTCTGGCCATCAAGCAAGGCCACAATATTTTAAGGATCTGAAAAACTTGAGAGTGCTTTGCTGTTCCCAGCTGGAAATAAGAAATCCATCAGCAGGTTTAGAGGATTTTACCACTCTCCACCTTTTTGGTTGCTGCCTGTGATTGCTGGCCTCTGCATTCATCCTGAATTACTCACCAATGTCACTGTTGCACTTTCCTGCCATTAGAATTTTATTTTCAGTTAAAAATATCTCCAGACCATTTATGACTGGTGTCCTTTCACGCTGGTTGCTGTCCTGCAGTGTCTGGCCCTTGCACACCATTTTTTCAGCCTGTCTGAGCCCTTCCTATAAACACAGGGAGGCTTAGGATTGTTTTTCACACTACACAAAAGTTTTATCTTACCATTAAAATAATGAAAACCAGGATTACCGACAGCCCGCATCCTGAACTGGGGATGCCCAGCAGGGTACTGCTGTAGGTGCAGTGCTGCTGGTGAGAGCCAGCCCTGCATTTTCGGGGACCCTCTGCGCCCACCGCTGCGGGGAAGGGAATGCCAGCGGTCCTGGCTGATGGGCAAGGTGACCCTCATCACTCACTCAAACACAAATACTGCAGGAATTGTCCCAGTTCAGTGACACCTACTGCGTCGTGGCCCAAATACAGCCAGTGATGCTGTTATCTCAGCCATACCCCTTGTAAAGGGATCTGCTAATTCAAATAAGCAAAGATCCTTTAACCTTGGGATTATTAGCTTTGAAGCCCGCAAAAACCATTTCTAGGGTTGGTGTTTGCTTCCCCCAGTTTGGCTCTGTCCTTGAAGTGAGCACAGGAGCAAACCTGCACTTCGGATAAAATTCCAAGCGATGCTTTCCGTGTCACCCGCAGTGACACATGGCCATGCATGGGCACAAAGCTGGGTTATCCCTAGCAAAACAAAAAAAAAGGAGGAGAAAAAGTTTAAATAATGAATTAGCAAGAAAATCCACCTGGAGATTGTGCATGCAAAGATATGCAGGCGGTATTTCTGGAGGGGTGAACAGTGTGGACATGGCTGGGGGAAGGTCGGATACCCCATGCCCCACCGATTGTCCAGCTCACTGGACCGTACCCCGTGTAGCTGTCAGAGAAAAGCAGGTTTTCATCTCGTCTCTCCACCAAAAGGGTCACATCATGTATTAGAGCAGCACATGTGTTTCCATCATGTTGGGGAAGTTTTAGGAAGTATCCCTCATAAAACACAAAATTATTACAAACAAGAACATGGAAAACAAATTGAGCAGGAGCTCGTGTCTTTGGTTTCTCCCTAGCCCTTTTACGAGGAGCTCCTGTTAGCAGCTCTCAGCCCCCTCGCACCGGCCGGCTCGGGTGAAGGTTTTGGGGCACAAACCCACTGCAAACGGCAACCCAGGGCTGGTATTGGAAAGGCAAGTTTTGGAGAACCATGGAGATGAGCTCTCTGGGGTTGGCGAGAGGCAGGCAGGGCGACGGCAGCGGCAGAGCGAGCTCTGCAAAATCAACCCACCCCTCTCTGTAGGGATGTGTCAATAATTTTGCTTAGATACTGCTCATGTCTGGCTCTCGTTTATTTTACTGCTGGAAGCCATAGCATAGTAGTGAAGAGGGTATTTTTTAGATGTTCCTCTGGTAATGCTGAACTCCCACTGATTGTGCAGAATCACAAGGAATGGTCATATAAAAACTGTCAAGACTGAGAAAAACTCAACACCTGATGTTATACCAGCAGTGCCATCAAAGAAGGCAAAACTTGTGGCAGCCTCACGTCCAGGTTGTCGAAGGCTTGAGCCTGCCTGCTCACCACAGGAGCCGAGGAGCAGCCATGAGCCCCCAGCATCCCCGCCACGAGGCACCCACTCCTCTCCCCACGTCATCCAGCCTGGAGAGAGCCAAACCTCCAAACCCAGCACCCCCCGGGCACTTTCCTCCCTTTCGTCATCCCCACCACTCATTTCTCGGTTCCAGCCATAGTGTGCTAGCTGGGGGCCGTGTTGGGGGCACAGCGGAGCCATGCAACCAGCCCCGCTCTGTTAATCCCTGTTGCCTGCATGACCGGGAGGGGGTCAGGGTGGCTTGTTCCTCGTCATCTCAGGCAGATCAACTGCTGCCATCATGGCCATCGTGCCCGGCCTTTGGGGCTGTAGCTCTGTACCAGTACACCCCGTGCCGTGCGGAGGAACGGCTACTGCTCCGCAGGTCTCCTCTTTCCTTCTCCGATTACCCAAAGCCGTGTGGGTGTGTTTGAATTAAAACTGTGAGAAGAACCCAAGCGGATTATTCCAAGATGCTAATCAGCATCAGAGCACAGAAACAAGCTGCTTCGTTCAGAGATATCACAATCCCTTTCCTTAGCGCGCATCGGTTTGCTCTGACTGAGAGCAGCCCCTTCGCTACGCCAAGGCTGCTTGATCTTAGAAAGAGGGAGCTGGCAGGGAGAGCACCGGAGGCCTGGGCTCTAGTCCCAGCCTTGCCACAAGGTTTCCAGGAAAAGGACCCAGGCTGTGATCCTTTCTCAGCCCACGGTTTCTCCGGCTCTCAGGGGCGACATGCCTCCCTCCATCAGCAGCTGCCTGCAGCGCGGGGCTACCACCGGCAGCTGCGCTTCCACACGGTCAGCGAGCGAAAGAGCAGATATTTTCTGAATTACTTTTGATCATAAATGTTTCTGGCTTATTTTAATGAAGGTTTGAAGATGAGGTTGTAGGCAGAGCTCTGACAGCCACCAAGGATCACGTTCCGCCTAAAGAGCTTTTAACTTTTCACCTTCTCATGATCTGGCAAAGATTTCTCTTTCATGACTTCCACAGTCTCTCTCAATATGCCAGTATGTTCGTAACAGTGATGCTGCAACCTGCAGTGAGAGAAGAGCATGGTAAAAAGATCCCCAAATACCACGCAAAAGGGGAATCGCCACGTCTAAGGCATATGGAGAACTGCACCCTCTGCAAGCACCCCTCCATTCAGCTGGCAGGGCAAGGAGCAGTGGAAAGATCCCAAGTATTTTGCATGATATTGAGCCCCCTGGCTCTGCAGATTTTCTTTAACATCCTTGTATATATTTTTTCTCCCAAAAGATCAGAGGAGAATGGCAGAAGTGCAACCCAGGACTGGCTCCGCAACATGTGCCATGTGCGCAACAAAACATTTTCAGAAGCACTAGTCCTCATCAGTGCATTCAAAGTATGGGGGGAAAATAATACAGAGACTTCTGACAGTAATCGCAGTCACCTGGGGAACGGGGCAAAAGGGAATTTTTGAAATCCAGGGAATTTTTTCTGGACTCCAGGCCAGACCGCGGGTTTTTTAAACAATAGATACCAAGCTGTGATCATAGGCTTGCATCACATTAAGGTTAACCTAAGACATGTAAAACTCAGCAGTCTCCATTTGGGGGATTTGTGGGAGGTTTTTCTGGTTACATGGTTTAGACTCACTGCCTGGGGTTAGTCGTTCCCTAAACAAGATCCAGAGAAGTCCATTGCTGAGGCGACGCACAGGTCAGCCGGGACTGCTGCTGTAATAAGAAGGCAAGTCCTCCCCTCCTGTAGCCTCACCTCCCAAACTTGGGTACAAACACCTCCTCCAACCCCACTGCCCCCATAAATCTGGGATGCGCTCTTGCCTCTCTCCCAGGCATGCTGAGGGGTGAAACGTGGGAGCCAGACCAGGAGGATGGAGCCTCCCTCGGGGCCATGCACCCAGGGGACACCCGGGCTCTGTGAACCCCAGGATGTGCCGGGGCTGGGGTGCAATGAAGAAGCAAAGAAGAACGGTGAATTTGCCAGCAGGAAACTGAGCCCCTTTGTGATGGACACCGATCCCATACCGACACTGCGTGGTGCTGTGGCGTGAAATGGGCGCTAGCCCTCCTGACGGGGAGGAAACCAGTCCCGTTTCGAGGACGTGCCGTATGTTGGTACCTTCCTAGGCTCTCAGCACTGCTTATGCTGAGACCAGTAGCATTTTCCCTAGGGAGAACAGCCTCAAAATGTCCGTTCGTTCCAAGAAAATAATTCAGTACATGAAAAGGGCATCTGTTTTTGTAACTTGGAGTCTCTCTTGTAGTCATCTGCTCCATTGCTACTGACCTGTTCAGTGTGTCATCCTGGAGGTCCAGGAACAGCAAATACAGATCAATAAATGGGATGGTGAAACAAAAACCCTCCATAATGATGATATCGGAGTGGCGCAAAGTCTTTTTAATGTCACCCAGCAGCTCACTGAAATCTTCACCTTGAGTGATTTTGTGCTGTGCAAAGGAACAAGCCCAGGAAGAAAACGCTGTTAGTGAGAAGGAGGTGACACTTGGGACTGTCATCCTGCAGACCCCTCCACGGGCTTCGCACCGGCTGCGGGCTGGAAACGGGGTTGTCTGGGACCCCCACCCCAAATGTACTTTTGAAGCAGGCAGACGTGCCAGGCAGTGCAGGAGCTCCTGGGTGCCGACGGGATGGGGATGCCTGTCCCGAGGGAGGCAGCCCAGGGTCTCCCCAGCACCCACCCAGGCAGGCAGATCCTGCAGCTCTGCAGGGATCCCCACCCCTGCCCTTGGGGTGGGACCCAAACCACTGACCCAAATCGGTCACTCAATCTAGTACTTGAACCAGTGATTTTCTGGCCCAAAGGCAAGAACACTCTCAACCAAGCCATCCTGAACTGATTATTTTTAAATTATGTTTGCTAAAAGCAAGAATGAGCAGAAGAGTTGGGGGAAACAGGGAGTCACGTTGCTCTAATCATTTACATTTCAGTGACAGCTTTACTGCATTTATTTCAAGTCAGCTTTGCAAAAGCCCTTTATCAAGCAGTGCACAGCTCTCCTACAGATGCTACAGCATGTGTTTCAAGCCCGTAGTAGCATTTTGGATACGTCGCACCAACGGGCTGCGAAAGTGCGGGAAGGAGCACGACCTCCCTCGAGCGCTCGCAGAAAGCAAGTCCAAGCCATTTCTGGACAGGGCTCTTGGCTTGACATGACCTTAAAGGATTAAAAAAGGATTTTTAACTTCTCTTTGAAGTTAAACAAACTCAGACAAAACCGATTAAGAGTTTTTCTCCACCTTTATAATGCTTGAACCGCTATGTGCCATCATAATACTTTTAGCTGCACATGTGATGAGCCTACCAAAAAGGCATATAGGATCTACAGCCTGGATTATTATAAAAATGGGCAAGGAAAGAAAAGGAAATTTTTCCTCCGCTGAAAGCAGTTCATCCACGTCTTACCCTGTTAAACAACATCTGACATTTGCAGACAGTGCTATCCACCCACGGCTGACCACAGCCCACCTGCTCCAGCGTGACTTGACTGCTCACGTTCTTCCCCTGCATTTTCAGGATCTTCTGTTTCTTGGCCCAAACAGCAGCCGCCTTCGCTGCTTTGCAGTCCTGTTCGCACTTCTGAGTCAAGTCCTGCCAATGCCAAACCGCAGGGATGCGAGTGAGTCCCCGAGCACCGCTCACAGCTGGCGGGTCAAGAGATCGGTCAAGGAGGAGACTTGGGATTCAAAAAACCCCTGGTCCAGCCCCAGCCCCGTGCAGCAGCGAGAGGTATTAAGTGGGATCACCTCGGGGCTGGCAGCTGATAGCTGCTGGGGAGCAGATGCCTCTCGCATAGGATTTGCCATATTCCCCCAGCACACCCAGCTGATCCTGGCCCTGGCTCCACGCAGGGATTCGTTGCAGAAGGGCCGGAGGTGGCTACAAGACCATGAGAGCAGCCCTGGGTTAAACGGAGGCAGAAACGGGTCGTGACTGAGAGGACCTGGGTGCAAAGTGTGCACCCAGGGGACCTGGGGGCTGGCTGTGCTGGAGGAACGGGAGCTTTCGGCAGCTATGGAAAAATAGTCAAAGCAGGAGTGTAGAGATGACCCAAAAAGGGGACCGTGGGGACAGATACACTTATTCTGCTCAGGGACTGGGGAGTTCTGTATCCAGAATGTTTCTAGCTGCACCAGAAGCCAACTTCTGCAAGCAGCCAAGCACCAGCTTTCCAACCAGAGCCTGCTAGCTGGTAGCACACACACTCACACCCACCCACCCACATTCACACACTCACACACGCTCACACGCTCACACACATGCACACTCAATGCACAGAGCTCGCATGACCTGGGTTTTGGTAATCACAAGTGCAATCAACATATTGAAGAAGATGAAGTTGCCTAGCAAGATGAACACAACTATGAACACGTGGCTGCTCGTAAACCCATAATGATCCATCTTGTGCTGTAAGTCTGTCCAACCATCAACCTGCAAATGCATTTAAGCAGACCAGAGAGTTAGTTCCAAACCACAGCATAACTCACAAGCCATATGAAATCTTCCTCTTCTTTTTCTTTCTTTTTTAAAACACAGCACGGTTTCTCTGTACCTCTGAGGTCCAGGTTTAAATCAGCTAGTACAGATCTCTTTGCTGTCAGCTTCAGAGATTTTCTCCTCTGAATTTGCAATACTGGGTAGGGAAGTTTGCCTATCAAAGCAAATTTTCCCAGGGATCTGGAATATGAGTTCACTGCCGAGCAGTTCATGCTCTCCCTAATGAAGTCACAGGTTAATCAAAGGGCTTCTTCAGCAGCAC
Source organism: Gymnogyps californianus (assembly GCF_018139145.2). NCBI lineage: Eukaryota > Metazoa > Chordata > Aves > Accipitriformes > Cathartidae > Gymnogyps > Gymnogyps californianus. Next base: position 18,223,617 of record NC_059484.1, read on the forward strand.
TCCAAAATCTGCAGTTTGTCATTTGGCTGTGACAGACTGGAAAATGCTGCTGTACTTACGGTTACTAAACTGAAGACCGTGAAGAGGGCAGCCTTCAAGCTGCCCCAGTCTTCAGTGTCTCCGGTTTTGGGATCTCCGTACCATCCATGTCCCAAAACGGCAAACACAAACATCAGCAGGAATAGCAGGATGAGGGCATACATCACTGTCTGCACTGTCTGGCCAAAAGTCTCTGTGAAAATCTGCAAAAGGAAAAACAAATGCATGCTCCGTGGGTGAGGGAGATGCTCAGTGGGGATGAAGGCTGGGAAGCGGGCCTGGGGATGCGGGAGGTGACAGCCTCCCTGGACCACCTCTGAACCAGCTCCCTTGTGTGCATCCACAGGGCTGTACTGGGAATTAAGGAGAGGGAAGGGGCAACCACCACGATGCATGGGAGCATGACAAAATCCAGAGGCTGTGGCTGCGCATCAGCCCTTGGACTGGGAAATGGCCCTTGTAGGGCTCAGTGGTAAGTGCTACACAGTGGCAAGACCAAGGGCTGCTTGGTCCCAGAAGCATCGCACCTAGCACACAGGGGCTTCTCACTGCCTTTTGAAATATGGACAGGTTACTAACGGAGTAACGGGTTCCTGTTGATAAAGGATACAGCTATTCCCAAGCTTCTGCATTAATAAATGAGCTGAATAAAAACGAGCAGTGCTATTGACCCTTGTGCCTTGGGGTCTGAGCACAAACTGGAGGAAGAACGATATCTCTGCTGCCCTCACTGTCCAGCTGCTTCTCCCCTGCCACACAGGATCGGCCAGGATGGGAGACAGGAGTCCGCAGTCATCTCTCATCCCTCCGTGGCTGCTCAGCTTGGGAAAGCCTCGTGCAAAGCCTGGGGTGACCGGGAAGGGACACGATACTGCTTCTGAGACCATCTTATTTCTTATAAAGACCCACATATGACACCAACATATACAAAAGACACTCCTGGGAGTTGATGGGAGTGGTGGTTTGGTGAACTGAGCTTGTCGTTGCTAATGACTTTTAGGCAAATGCAAACTTTCCCATTAACTCCAAATCGCAGAGAACTACGTGCAGTCTTTTGCATCCATGTTACATTACCCTGGAGAGCAGCAGCAGCACAGGCTGGCTGCTCTCCCAGTAACACTGTGCCTGCTAGTGCCAGGGCAGGTCTTACACACTGCACCCATTCAAGGACAGTCCATCCATCATCTCTGACTGTCAAACAGCATCTCAGGTTAAAGCTCTGAATCGCACCTGGCTGAGCTGCTCGGATGGTACCGCCTGGAGGGGATGTTTGTGCAGAGCTAGAGCAAGGGGCTCTTCCCAGTCTCCTCCGGCTGCCAACATCCCGAGCTTGTTCAGATGGGTTAAGGACTCCTGCAGCAGTTCCCTGCTTTTGCAAGTCTTACCTGCTCTAGATAATCGTCCCACCATGCTACACGTGGGGCAGCAGGGAAGGGCAGCATCCAGTGCAGAGACAACACATGCAGCTGCGTTGTCTGCAGAACCGTCTCGGAAAGCGCAAACTAGACCAGCCCTAAACCCACCGAGTTTGGTACAAATTCCTGGAGGAACCGGCGGAGGGTTTTCCTGCCTCCCTACACACGTAGGTCTCTCCGGCAGGCGCAGCCTGGGACTAGCAGGGGAACAAAAGCCATTCAACCCCAAAAATCAGGTGACATTTTTGCCAGGTTATGTCATGGCGTTGGGCAGGTTTGGGCTGTGGCACGTGGTCGTAAAGAAAACCAGCCACCCAGAGCTGGGGGTGACAGGAGGGCCGTAAAACCCTCCCAGCAACTGCAGGCTGGCGAGTGCCTCCCGTGCAGGACCATCACCTCATTTTCGATTGCCAAGGCTTCTGCGGCTGCTTCAGGAACCGCTGCGGAGTCCTATGAGCTTTTATTAAGAAGGAGCTTTGTGGTTCACAGTCTACACAGGTAGTAAACTACATTGGAATTAATCCCAAATATATTTTTAAAAAAGCAGAAAAGTCGATTTTTTTCTTTTTTTTTCTTTTTTTTTTTTTTTACAGAACAACCTGGCATTTTTAAAGTTTATTTTGAAATTGAAATAAGGATGAATGGGGCCTACACTAAAACAGGGATTGCAGCTAACAGAACGTCTCTGTATGGAATACAACAAGGAAATTATTTCCTCAAGGTGGAAATTTATTGCTCCAAGGTGGAAGGCAGAGTGTTTTAAAGAGGTTTTTAATTAATAAAGGGAAACGTGCCAAGAATGTGTTGCATGTTTGAGCTCTCTGCATTAAATACTGCTAACCTGTTGAGGGCTAATTTAGGCTTCAATTAATAAATAACAGTACACACAGAGGCATAAACAGCCTCCTGCACCTTCAGCAAAATGCATTTAGACCGCCCTATCACATTTTAAAACAAATTTTCGGCAAAGCGGTGTTGTCTCTTGCAGTGCCAAGCGGCTCAGGGCACTTGTCCCTTCAGGTCAGGACGCAAAGGCAAGTACCAAACGCCCCTGGAGCTGGAAAGCAGCGGCACGGCAGGGCTTTGCAGGATATTTATAGCATCCCTGGAACAGGAAGGGACTGTGAGAGCCTGAAGAATTTTCCTCTTTGGTATTCTTTTCCCCCAGTAATACCATTCTAGGCATTCTCACCCAAAGCCAGGATGCAATTTCCCAGTGGCCCCAGTCCCTTAGGTGTTAAGTCCCACCGACTTCCATCAAAACCTAGTGTTGCATGGCCCAGATTTTCAAAGGCATTTAGGCTCTTAAACTTGCAGATTTGTGCCGAGTGGGATGTTTTTCAAAGCACCTCAATATTTTAAGCGTCTCAGGGGGGAACGGTGCCAAATCTTATCCTGCGGGTTTTCTTCCTTGTGGTCCCCAGACGAGGCATCTCCTGGCAGTGAGTTCCACAAGTGCATAGCGGGAGGCTCAAATCAACAAACACACACCCTGATTTAAACGTCTCCCCATTTTGCCATGCATCAGTTTGCTCTCTCACGATCAGCCAGACCAAACTGGAGCATCTGATCCCCCATGCCTAAACCATTCGTTATTTCATGAGCTTCTACATGTCCTCCCTTCTCCCAGCGACACAGAATAATTAACATATAAAAGTCTGGTGATAAGTGAAGTTTACGATCCAAACTAGAGGAATGAAGGCTCAGAAGTGAACATTATAAGAGCCCTGTGCCCATAAACATCCCACTTCTGGTGGGCTACCCAGCCAATTAATTACACGCAGAAATGCTGGCTGAGCATTCATTGCCCACATAAGCTCCTTGCTGAAAAACAAACCTCCAGAGTCGTCAGGAGAAAACCAGGTAGGAGATGGTATGCTGGAGACAAAAATACGCACAGACCAAGAATGGGACGTGGCCTACGTTTTATAGGGGGTTTTTTTTGCGCCTAGTAAAAAAGAAAATCTCTCCTCTCCTTGGGGGAAGGAGAAACAGGGGAAAAAACCAATGGCCAAGCCATGGGCTTCTTAAAAGATCAGGAATGATTAGTTTTCGCCTTTGCTCACGAGCTACCACAAGCATCAGCCCCTCTTGGGCCAGGCGGCCCCTGACACATGGGTACAGCAAAGCCTCCCCCCACTCCCGGGCTCGGGATCCCCCCTCTCTGCTGTCACTTAACAAGCGAGCAGTGCTTTACCCTCATCCCGCTGCTGTACGTGATGAGCTTGAGTATGTGGAGGGTCTGGAAACCTCTGGTCGTCCCCTCCAGGTGGGTGCGCGTGGCGGTGTCCACAGGCAAGACGTGCGGGAGGAAGGCAATGAGGAGGATGGTGGCATCCAAGGTGTTGTAGCTGCTCTTCTGGTAGGCGATGGGATCCACGTACGGCTTCAGCAAAAGCTCGGTGGTGTGAACAGCGATGAAGAAAGCATCTGTGACCTGGAGAGAGGAGGAGGTGAGCCCAGACAGCTGCCTGTGGCTGCCAGACCCCGTGCACCAAGCCAGCACTTTCTTATTAAATGTCCCCGATGATGTCCCTCTGCCCACAGGGACCATTTCAAATGTGAGCTGAGCTCGCCCCGCCGCAGTCATCATCATGGGTCACTGCCCAGCGCAGGAGGGTCCTGGCTGCATCCCAACACACCACGCACCCCATCGGCCCCTCGGAGCCGGGCACGCACCGCTCGCTTCCCTGCACGGAGCCTGGTCCTGCAGCCAGAGCTCTTGGAAACCTCTGACGCTCGTGACTGGGTTTCTTGACATTAGCCAGGCCTGGCTATATATTACTGGGATATATAATTAAGGCTCAGAGGTTTGCGTACAGTAGCTGGTTTGTGTAAGACAAGGAAATCAAGAAGTGTGACCAAGAGGGATTTTTCAATGTGAAAATTGAGTATTAAAAGGGTGCTTAAACTACCTGTGCTAAAACCGCGAGGGGGGAAAGGGCTGCCATGGAAAGGACTGCACAATTGCATTTTAAGGACGATAATTATCGAATAAGTGAAGGGATCTGAAGCTGAAATGCATTTCATGCAGGCCCTGGGCTGGTGCAGGCAATGGCACGGGGAAGGACAGCGGGCTGGCAGCCACCCCGAGTGGCCGCTGGGGCCAGACCCCCATCCCCTCCATCCGTCCCCTCCTGGCCATGGCACGTGGGAGCGTGCCACCGCGCCTCACCTCGAAAAAGGTACCCCAGCGCAACCGGCAGCGGTAGCTGGTCTCCACAGCCAGGGAGATGGCGTTGATGGAGATGATGCTGATCATGAGCGTCGTGAATTTGCGGCTGCCCAGCAGCCTGCGCAGGGAAGCACAGAACTTGGTGTCCTTTCTCCTGTTGGAAACAACGGCAGAGCTAGAGGGAGTTCTTTCAGTTTGCTGTCTTTTTTTGTTGGTTTTCCCGTGACCTAACCCAGCAGCGAGACCCAGCTGGAGATCCTGCTCCTGTCCGAGTCCTCCCTTCACCCAGGCTGAACTGGACCTGAACTAACAGGTCCCACAGCATAGGCATCACCTAGGGGGTAGCTCCGTATCAAAAGGGCTTCGCTCTGTGTGTACCTGAGCCGGCAGAAGAGAGCATGCCTTGCAACAGCCTCCAACAGATGCTGGAAGGATCTAGTAAGAAAATTGGAGGTCCATTCTGGGAAGGGTCTGCATGTTCCATGTGCCGCTTCCCTGAAGGCTCTATGAAATAGCCGGGTGCTCCTTAGCTTCCCCAAGTGACCCTCGGTGAGGGTGGGAGGGTGGAACTTGCTGTTTGACTTCACCACCTTATCAGGTCACTTCCAGAAGAAGAAACCACACAGGCAAGTGCTGGGGCCAAGTCCTGGATAAACAAAATTCCTGCATTAGCAGTATAACAAGCAGATGCTGATTATTCTTAATTTACTGGGTTTGCGTTGCTGAGTGGTTTAGGCATACACCCGCTCCTACCTGGGGGAGGAGATGAGCCGGGATGATGCTGCATGGGCACCGGGCCCTGTCCTTCCCAGCATCCCGGGGGAACGGCCCATCTCCGTGCCGAGGCGGGAGCAGCCGGCGACGAAACACTGCCGGCCCTGCAGAGGAGCATTGTGCCATCGTCTCACCCTGGCACTAGTGTCTAACAGCAAAAAAATGCCGAGCGCTCCTATGATGAGGTGTGCATTTGAGCTTTAGGGGGGTAATTCTCCTTTGTGCACCCACCTCTGGTCTGGAAATGGTGCAGGAGCCCAAGCACAGACCTCTGCTCTTTCTGGAGATCCTTCCTGGGGCTCCAGCATCCCCACAGCCTGCACGAGCTGGCCTGGCTCTAACCAGAGGACCGCTGGCAGTCGTGCCTGGATTTTTTTCAAAGTTTGTTTGCAAACAAGTTGTCAGTTCCTCACCAAAGGGTCCAAATCTGCAACAGATCTTCAGTGCGAGCAGCACTTACGTAAACACGGCCTTTGATGTCAGCGGGATAACTCACATCCATGTTTGCTTCTTGCCTTGGTTCTTTAGGAGAAAGAGTATTAACAGTTGCCAATTTATTTCAATTAGTCAGCATCTCTACGCTTGCTAGTCTGGACGCTCTGCGAGCACTTGTTCCAGGACACACACATGTTTAGCTAACCCCGAGGTGCAGCTTTGAGTAAGCCAAAAATATTTGTTTCTTGAAGCAAACAATTGTGAAAAACTGAAACTAGCTCATGCAGAACTCATTAGCTTCAGTTAATTGGCAATCTCTTCGTTAACCTGAGGCTGAAAAGGCCAGAGGAGACGCACACACCTATAAGAAGCTGCAGAAAGTGCGAGGCTTTCAAAATTGTGTTTTGCATGATTGAAAAGCACTCGTGGACGAGGGAAAGGCAGAGCGGGGGCCGAGGACCTGGCAGGCTGCGAGGCTGAGCATGAAGGCAGTGCTGGAGCAGGGATCGGGGCAAACCCAGAAATTGTGCTCGTCACCAAAAATTGGGGATGCTGCAAGCATCCCTGACCCAGGGCCAAGCCATCTGGGGGACATAAACCAACCGAAAACTCCAGTCCAACGGGATCCTCCCTGTGGTTTCGCGCTGCTGAACCCCCCAGGGCTCCAGGCGGGGCCGATGCAGAGCCAGCGGCCACTGGCACAGCCGCCCAGACACATCCCAAGGGATGCTGTGATCCCTCCAGCCCCATCCTGGAGCTGGGGACGTGTCACAGACAACGGGGAAGCATCTGAAAAGTAACCACGTCAGTCTGTCCTTCCAGCCTCGAGAAGCAGTTGGGTGAGGACACGTCCTCGTTAGCCTTCTAATGTCCAAACTGTCCCTGATGAGAGAGGTTAATTAACAGAAAACCCACCTCTTCTTCAGCCACTCCACCACCATGCCTCGGCCGCCAGTCTGGGCAGCCGGGAGGAGGAGGAAGGGCAAGAGGAATCCCGGCGCAGTCGGACTGAGCCATAACTCACAAACCAAGACAGACTTCTGTTTTCTAACACATTCCTGCAGAGCTGCCTCTGGGACCCCATCCCCGGAGCCCCGGAGCACATCTGATGCCAACGCCGCCCCTTCCAATATGATTTTTGCAGTTTACTGGACCTGAGCTCCCACTTTGGGGAAAGGAAAGGATTATTCGCTGGCCCTGTTTCAGAGATGGTCCTGTGAAGGTGTGATCTCCAGCCTCGCAGGACCCGAGCAGCGATCCCAACCACGCAGCATGCTGCAGGCATCTTTCCTACTCTGCTCTCCCAGCCTCGAGTTTTTGCTTTTTAATTTCCTGTGGCCACGGAGCCCCATCGGAAGGTCTCCCAGGGACGGCATTTCCCACACGCCATGGACTGGGTTGGTGAGGGAGACACACTGGGTTAAATCAACCTCGACACAGGGAAGTTACCTGCAAGGAGAAGGCTGTTTCACGACGGATTATCCAAATACTTCAAGCCACAATCAGCCTTAAAGCAAAAAAACTCCAAACACTCCAGGGGAATATTTAACCTGGTGGCTGCTAGCCATGAGCCGAACCTCGCAGTGAACAGGGAAACGTGTTTAGTTTGCAGGGGCAGCACCGTCCCGCATTGGGGTGCGACCTTGCACCCCAGGCACACGGGGAGCAGGCACCAAGCTCATCCTGAGGAGGAGCAGGCACCAAGCTCATCCTGAGGAGAAGCCAGCACAGCGGAGGAAGCTGTATTTTGGTCAGCTACCCGAGCTGTATCGTCACGGAGCAGCACAGCTCCAGCGATGCCATCGCCTGGAAAAGACCCAAACCCTGCGCTCCGGCTACTTTTGTTCAGAGTAGAGCTGACGATGCTCTTCACAAGAGAAGGTGCCTTAGGTTGAGTTTCCTGGCCCAAATCCAGCGCCTGTCATTAAATCCTGGCTGTATAAATTTGCTGTGAAGTTCTAGCTCGGTCAGGGAGACTGTGCATCCCCTCCCCGTGGCCCTCAGCATCCTGCACTCACCACACACCAGCAGCGCATGTGCAGGTGGAGAAGAGCTGGGGAGATGCAGGAGCACGGAGTGGCTGCGAGGTGGGTGCCGTGGATTTAGGGAGCTACATGAAGGGGGGGTCAAGGCTCCTCAGCATCGCAGGGCTCCCCTGCCCAGCTCTGCGGAGAGCAGCGAGTTGGGGATGCTGCTGAGATGGGATGGGAGGTGGAGTTCAACGGGGGTTTATCGCAGATTCGGGATGCATTTCAGAAATGCTGGGAATCCTGTCCAAAAAGAAAACAACCCCAAAATAAAAGGTGCTTTTATAATGAAAGAAATCCCTGGTGCCTGCAAGGCGAAGCAAAGCCCAGGACAGTGCCACTGCTTCCCATCCCACGCAGGGAGCGGCGAGCAGCAGCCGGACAAAACCAAGCGGGGCTGGAGGCAAAGGCACCGCCTGGGAGCCCCGAGGGAACCCGTGGCGTGAGCGGTGCGATGGCAAACCTCTTCATGGCATCAGCAGAGCCAGGATTTCACTTGTGAGACTGCCTCTGAAGTCAGCACTCACTGGAAAAGAAAGCGGAAGCCATTTATTCACTTTTGTTGTTTTATTATTATTAGTGTTGCACAGCAACGCTCACGAAAGGCACTCGCAGGTCTGTGGAATGCCCCAGAAGTTAACAAGAAATTGTGGCTAAACAAGTGCTGACCTAGAAACTATGAGTGTTTCAAAGCTGTCCTCTTCTTTTCTGAGTATTTTTGCCTCTTCACCGGTCACGGATCCTCAAACCACCGTGGCTGCACAGCTCTATGCCATAGCTGGACAGTGCAGCTCTCCGAGCTAAATTAGTTAGCGGGGATTTTTCTCCTTGTAGTATGTAAATAAATATCAATATTCTAAACCAAAGACCTCCCAGTAACTAAATATTATTTATCTTACATTTATCTTAAAACTAAACAGCTTTGTCACATATGTACAATAATAAAGAAACAAATTACAAAGGAGGAATTTGATTTTATTGGTTTTATTCAAAGGGCATGCATTATATATCAATTTCTAACAACAGAGTTTTCACAGTTCATTAGAGACATTGTCAAAACTTTGGGTGAAGCTCATTTCATTTCCCCACCAGTAGCAGCAGACATCACAGCCCGGTTGTTTGTTTTAGTTTTATTCATTCCTCACAACAGTGACCATTTTCAAACCATATCGGGGAAATCCTCCACTGTGCTGGGGAAAGGCACTTGTAAGCAAAGAACATTCGAGCACGTAGTCTGAAATTGGGTCTTTTTAGCTATTAACTTGATATCCCAAGTATGGTTACTGACAATAAACCCCAACACCTTATCTTGTTTCCTGAGACCAATTAGCACATGACAGTGCACTTGCTAAGGATTAACAAAAAATACCTTTCTTATTTTATCGACACGAATACTTGCATGGCAGCTAGTGGCATTTTGCATCCCAAGTATCTGACAGACCACACACCTCACATATACATCCGATATAGATTTTGGCACTCAGTATGTATCTCACTTCTCGGTAGCCGGTAGCTGTGCCGCCGGTGTCATTCGAGCAATGCACTCAGGCACTTCGGAGGTGTCAATCTCCCGGGACCTCCACACCCAGAGCTGCTTGCAGGGCATGACGGTGCACGTTGGGGACACTTGGCAGCGGGATTGCAGAGCGAGAGGCCCTTCTGCAAGCCTTAAGCAGGTCGAAATCTCCCTGTCGGCAGTGGAAATCTGTCTCAGTGAGGATCACAGGATAAAAACCAAAGACTTTGAAACCACGGAAGAAATTATTTTAAACCTCGTCAGTGGGATCTGCGGCTCTTGGAACAATGTTTGCAATGAGTAATTGTAGCTACAAAAAAAAAGGGTGAGCATAGTTTCAGCCGAGCCCAGCTTAGCAAGAATCCTGTTAATGCCGCTTCCTTCAGCGTCGGCAGCTCTGGCCGGTGCTCCGGGTGCCCGGCCAAGCTACCCCCCCCCCGATTCGGCAGGTACGGGAGCATTACAACACAAATAATGGCTCAATCCTGCAAGGTGCTGAGCACTGGCCCAGCCCAGCCAAGCACTTAAGTGCATGCTTCGTTTAATGATATGAGTGCTGTGAGCTCACTGGGATTTTTTTGTATTTGCTGGACCAGAGCTAAAGTTTTCAGCAACTGCAGAATCCAGTCCTGCATCTCAGATGGGGAACGGTTCTCAAGCATGCAGCAGGACTTTTGCTGGACATAGCTGCTAGGTTGTGGGTGCCAAAAGGGCAGACAAGTTCAAAGAGCTGTCGGACAAGCACAGAAGAAACACCGAAATGCAAAGCTGTAACTGCTAGTTAAGCTGCAACTCCAAGGAAACAGCAGCAGCAGCTTGCACTGCTCTCACCAGAGTCCCTTGCACTTGCCACCGGTGACTGGCAGAGATGGAGGTACAAAGCCAGAGGGGACTGACCTGGCCTGGCTGCTCTTACGCTGTTTGATGTACAGAGATGTACAAATCTATAGAGGGGGAAGCAGCCGGGCACGGGGCAGGCTCACGTGGCAGCTGCCACCAGCCTCGGCTCCCGTGGGCTTGGGGAACACCGACACGGGGGGGTGGGCTCCTGCTTTCATTCCAGCTTGTTTTAGTTTCTAGAAAAGGACTGTTCAAAACTTATTTGTTGCTGGTTTATCTGCTACATCCTCATGTAGAGCCAGCGATGGCAAAGGAGCAGCACAGGCATCCAGAGGGGTCTCAAGACGAAGGTCTTAAAGGCCAACAAAGCTAAGCCACTCTTTTTACAAAATTATCCCGTCTTGGGGGGTTTGTGAAATCAGGGTTACAAGGAATGAGGGATACCACTTAAATACAAAATATTGGTGGACACTGTATTAAAGCATTTTACATCTTGGTTACACTGAGGCAGCAGCTTTGTCAATAAACTGAGCCAGCTTCACGTCTCTCTTGGTCAGTCCACCGCAGTCGTGGGAAATCAGAGTTATCTGAACCTGTCAAAAAGGAAAAGAAAGGGGTTACAAAGCCATTTTGATCTCGCCGCATAAGCTGAGCAGCAATTCATCGGGAACGCTGCATGTCTCTGTAGTGAACTGGTTTTACACGATGCTCCCGGCAAGCAGCGAGCTGGACGCTCACTGCTCCCGTAAACCAGAAGACGCTGTAGGTGAGGAGGCTTAACAGAGCCTGAAGTCTAACCAAAGTGAGCCCCTTCGCAGAATAAAACAGGCTTTGCATTCTTGGGTTTCATCCAAGAAGAGGTGTCCGATTAAATAACTCATTCTTTACATTTACATTCCACGGATCGGTTTCATGAAGAACCTGGGCCAGTGACCAAGCTGCCAACAGCCGACTCAGGGGCTCATGCATTTTGTTAAAAACCAGCACCCTGAAGGTGAAAAAATTGTTAAGCTTGTTGCAGATTAATTTCAAAAAGAAAAACAAACAGACTGGTGCATTTTACTATGACGCAGCTGCCTGCACGGGTTTGTTTAGACTAAGCCAGATGACAAGTTGGGCGTTACTTCGTCTTGCCTTTGACTGAGATTTTGGGAAGAGAGAAGAGGGAAAAAAAAGGTAAATTCTGAATATTCTGGAAAGCCAAGAAAATAATGAAGCGTAGGTGATCAGGACTTTGTCCAGTTATCATTTAATGTCTCCTTAAACAGGGTGACCTAAAGGGCTGACGAGGAGGAGCCTGTGCTGGGATGCTTCTGTTAGGGGAGAGAGGTGGGGATGTCCTGCTCTGGGGGTGGTGGTTCCCAGCCGCAGGCTGCTTGTCCACATGTCCTTTTAGTATATTTTTAGCGGGATTGCCATATATTCGCCAAATGCTAAAACAAACAACTTGATACAATGCAATGAGGAGCATTAGAAAATAAAAATAAAGGCAGAGCAATAATATCCCTCTTCACACAGCACCTTTCATTCGAGGGTTGCAGTATACCTTGTAACCCTTGTAAATACGAGACCACCATCAGTTAGGTAATATTATAAACAAATTTTATAAGCTGCTATGTTGAGACATAGGAGCCTATAATTTTTTAAAAATCAAACCCAAATTGAGACTGCCAGGCTCCCATTTAGGTACCTACGCATCGACGGTCTGCTACCCTACACCAGTGGGCTCCCGACTTGTTGCACAAAAGGAAGGAACGTTGGTGAGCGTTCAGTAGTTTCAAAACAGTCATTTATTCAGGTTAGCCAAACAAGAGTTTAAAGGCTCCTATTTTACTTTTAGATCTCAGCCAGCGAGGTAAAGTGACAGGTCCAAACCATGCAGCTGGTAGCAAACAATTGCAAAGAGCTTGATTCCTGGGGCCGTATCACCACTACAATCTCAAATCTCTCTATAAAGAGACAACCTCTTTCCATTCCCCTACCTCCTCCTTGTATACAAGCTACAAAAAAAGGCAGAGAGAATGGGCCAGTGGTTTGCTCTCCCTAACTTGCCATGCCTGTAAGTAGGGCTGGTGAACACCTTACCTTGCTGTAGACATTAAACCATTCCGGGTGGTGATTCATCTTCTCTGCTTGTAGAGCAACGCGCGTCATAAATCCAAAAGCCTAAGGAGAGAAAGAGCAAAGAGGAAAATACTCCTCCGCCTGCCAGGACTGGCAGCGGATCTGCAAGATTCACTCCAAAAACCTCAAGAACTCCTAGAGATGCTCCAGATTGCTGCACCTCGGGTTTGTGTGTGTTCAAGGAGCATTTCACCTTCTCATGCCACCGATGTGTTTCCTGAGACTGCTAAAATCATCCCCTTCAGACGCCGGTAAATCACTCTGCTCAATGTTACTTACTCCAGGATTCAAAGCCGTTGCATGAGAGCAATGATTTTACCTTTGGCATCCAACAGTGATTTTAAACATCCATCCCAAACCCCTCATCCCTTACTGCATCTTAGAAATGTGCCATTTCTAATTAAGCATCATGCCACAGTATTCCCCACACCGCTTCCAGAAACACATCCTTTCATGTAACTATTTTGCTATTTATTTTACTGGGGGGGGAGAAAGGTGGCAGGTTGGTTTCCCCCTCTGCTTTATGAGAAAATATTTTCCCTTAAAATGAGTTAAAATAGGTTTCCCAATCCTCTGCCTCTATATTCTGCATGGCACGCTCCCCCAGGACGCAGGTTTTATCACAGGCTCAAGAAGAAAATAATAGCAGGCCCTTGCCCAAATACTTAGGAGCAAATCACTGCATTATAAAGAAAATTAGAATGTCCATGTAAATCAAGAATGCAATCACACAGCGGGGCCCGAAGGGCCTCGGTGCGTGAGCAGGACGCCTCTAAGTCAGCGGGCTTTGTTCATACCGAGCTCCATCCATCGGAGTTCAGGACCTGAATTAACATGCAAAGCTAAAGTAACATCCACGTTATAGTCTGGTTTGTATTATAATACAACAAGCTCAACAAAACCCTACCTGATTTAGGTAGTTTTTTAGTACTAATTTATGGAAGAGAATGTATATAGCCCGCATTCCACCAAGCGATGGCCATTTCAAACAAACATGTGGTCAATGAATAACATATAATGGTTGATAATAGTTTCAAGTCTTTTTTCCTCTCACAAATTACAAAAACCTTTAAGTAAAAAAAAAATTGGTGCCTGGATGAAGTATGACTTTGTTAGTCGCTTTGCCAGTCAAATGAATGCAAACGTTATAATCAGAGAAAATCATTCCAATGAGGTTTGTCATTTGGAAATCACCAAACTGTCAGCAATTAAAAAGCTTTTTTCTTTGACCCAAGAGCATTCCAAAATTCGGGAAAATCTAACTTCCCTTGAAGCTCTCACTCGGTTTAGTTTTACTTCGAGTGAACAATTACTTTTAAAAATTTGCAAACGTTTCAGCAGCATGCTTTGAAGCAGAAAGCCGCAAGTTGTGCATTAGATGTTAGCAATGATTTGGAAAACTTCTGCATTAATAGTGCTGAATGATATTTGATTTAAATGTTTTTAGCGTGTCCATGGGCTTAATAGGAATGCTATTTCCAATACAGCAACCTATACGCAGAAATGTCCCCAAAAGTTTAAAACAGCAATACATCTGCAACTAGATTGCCTTTGTACAAACAAACACCAAGGGAAAAAAAAGAGATTAAATTTATGAAAACCCCTGCTAGGTTCATGTATGCTCTACCAGTGTCTGTCTGTCCGTCCCAGGAACTCACCCACCTATGGGGTTGTTTAGTCTGGAGAAAAGGAGGCTGAGGGGAGACCTTATCGCTCTCTACAACTGCCTGAAAGGAGGTTGTAGTGAGGTGGGGGTCGGTCTCTTCTCCCAAGTAACAAGCGACAGGATGAGAAGAAACGGCCTCAAGGTGTGCCAGGGGATTGGATATTAGGAAAAATTTCTTCACCAAAAGGGCTGTCAAGCACTGGAACAGGCTGCCCAGGGAAGCGGTGGAGTCACCATCCCTGGAGGTATTTAAAAGACGTGTAGATGTGGTGCTTAGGGACACAGTTTAGTGGTGGACTTGGCAGTGCTAGGTTAACGGTTGGACTTGATGATCTTAAAGGTCTTTTCCAACCTAAACAATTCTATGATTCTGTGTATATACACAGGTTACACTACTTACACACAATTCATTGATTGTGTGACAATAATCATCGCTCCAGTGGAAGGCAGACAGAGCGAACTACGCAAGCAAACGAGTCCACTAAATTAATCTGCTCTGCAGACCTTCCTTCACGCTTTGTGACGACAAATCCTCCCGACTGGTGGACCACCAAATCCTCTCTGATCAGTGGACCACCAAATCCTCCCAATCAGTGGACCACCAAATCCTCTCCGGTCAGTGGCCCACCAAATCGTCCCGATCAGTGGACCACCACACCAACCCACTGCCTCTTCCCCCGCAGACAGTAAAAAGTCTCCAGCTAGATAAAACAGTCATTGGTCTTAAAACTGCTCCATCTTCCCGAAGAGTGCTCAACTTGGGGCTGTCCAAGTCATGAAAAGGAATTAATCCTGGCACAGAGGACCCTCCCCAGGACAGGTCCTGCTGCTTGTTGCTCCAGCTGGCCACGACTGTCTCAGCCAGGGCAACCTGGTTTTACAGCGAAGGACGAAGCACGCACACCCATGAAGCATGCCCGCCTTCATGCATGCCCTGCTCTGCTCAGAGACGTTCTCCCTCATTGCACATTACCCAAAGCAACTTATTTCTTGCATTTTAGTTTATTTTAATTATACAGAAAAAGTATCTCCCACTAAGAAAATGAGTTACGGTTCTACCAAGCAATTTCACCAACGCAATCTCCATTAAGGTCCTAAATACTTCCTTTGCTAATTAAATGAATTGGAGCGCTATTGTTTATGAATCACCTTTATATTTGTAGAGCCGTAACCTTTCTTTGGGAAAATACAATTGGCTCTGGAAGGAAAAGATATTTAGGTTTGATTAGATATGAAAACACTATTACATAAAATCAGTTTGGACATTTCTTCACGTCTTGAAACTTGATCGGTAATTTGGTCTAATTGGTGATCAAGGAAACTATCTTGTGATCAATTAAAGTAATTACCACATTCCGGCAACACAACCAACCTTAATTTGAGCAGGAGTCTGCAATTCTTCAACTTTAATTAAAAATAATGAAAATTATTATGCAGTCTGCAGTGCAAGATCATTGTCAAGACTGCATTGGTGGGCAGAGTTTATCAGACCATCACACATTTCTTGATGAAAGTGGGACAAGTACTTTACTCATGACAGTAAGACCCAACACCGTCTTGACTTTCACTATATTAATAACAGAGATCTGCAGCCCCTTGGCCACTAACAAGAACTTTTTCAGATTTTTCCTTCAAAAATAAAAAGAGAGGAGAAAGAAAGGATTTGTGCATTTTCTAGAAGCCATAAAGAAGTATTAAAAGAGGTTTTGGTGTATTAAATATGATAAAGTATTCTGATATTTCAGTAACAGGCATATTAGGCAGACATTTTCAACCTAATTCTTTTAGGATATTTGGGCTAAAATAACATCCAGACATACAGGTTACTCTAAATAAGTACATCGCGTCACTCAAGTGATGGCAGACTGCAGAGTCCCTGTAACGAACCACGAAGAGCAACAGAAGTAGTGAGTGAAGCAATCCTGCGCAGACAAGGAGATGCCTTGGGTGTGCCAGTACGTCTCTTCCCTTCATGTCTTTTAAGATCATGAAAGAAGGAACTAAAAACTAACAGCGTTTCAGTCGTAACATCGCTTCTAAAATGTTTTTTAAATACCAGCAGCCATAGTGTGTCTCCATGAGATAAAAATCAGGGCTACTCTTAGAAGAACAAGTTAACCTAATAAAGTAAAAAAAAAAAAAACACCTTTAAAAAATTCAGCTATCACATAACGTTTCGGGACTGGGCAAACTGCTTTGAAAGTGACAAAATACGCTATCACAAAATAAGACTTAACGCGATTTTTGTTGCCTGAGAATGGGAAAACCAGGGCCAGACACTTTGCTGTCAGAAGTGGGAGGAAAGATGAAATTCCATCCGCCCCTCTGCACCGCACCACACTGCACGGCTCCAGGAGAACCGCGGGATCCCGGAGCTAATCTGCTATTATTCTTCCTTTCACACTTCTTAAGCAAGGAATCAATTCATCTTAATACTTTTTAAACATGCTGCTTTTGTACAATGCTTGCCAACATTATCTTGATGAGTTATACATCAAAGGAACACAGGTCGATATGTCGTGCTAATACAGCACCCACCCGCGAGTCCCCAGTGATGGATTACCCCAGTGCATCTCCAGAACAAAGCAGCTGACAGTACTTGACTCAAAAGTGGAGATACTCAAGAAAAACAGCTGAAAGGCTCAACAATATAACCATACACACTTTTTATTTATTTGTTTTAAAATGCGTGCACTATGAAGTGCGTACCCGGGCTTCTTAAATCCTTCGGACACTCAGCCAAGGAAACCATATGCTAATCACAAGTACATTAAGGTTTCTGCCTCTCATCTGTCATTATAACGCTGGAGGTAGCATTAACCTTGACCTCCTGCAGTGCGAGGGCTACCTGTCTTCCCTTTCCCACCCACCCGGGCTGCATCTGTATCATTTATCAGTGGGAAATTAATAAATAAAACAAGTTATAGTCCTATTGTCATACAAGGCAAGAGATGACTACGCCTCACACATTTGCTTTCCATTCACCCGAGTAAAAAATACCCAGTATACAGCACGTGTTCTCCTTAGCAGTTTGACACTTATAACAACAATAAACTCACATCATTAAGGTTCACTTCCAAACTGCAGAAGCTTTCACATATCCAGCTGACATTACTACCTAACAGTGAGCTACGGGCCAGCAGATAAAAGGAAAAGGCTCTTTAATGTCAAGCTATTGTAAGTTATGTTTAGCTAGTCACGAGGGTTTAACTTAATCTCATGACACTTTCTGTTGCGCTCTCAAGAAAAATGCAGGGTTTGTTTTATTTTAATTCGACTTACTCCATTAAGAACAACTTTTACCTTACAAATATGCAAAAATCATCTCACAAGGCCACACTTTTCATCTGAAAGTGACAACACGGTTAAAACACAAAAAAAGAGGAATCCAGCTAGTAGTTAGGAAGGTGACGGCAGCACAGGAGGACAGGTATTCATTCTCAAAATCATGAGCCCATTTTGGGATTCTTCCCTGTTGGCGTCACCAGCCTGCCTGAACCATCCCCAGGGACGCTGGATCCACGTGGCATTAGATATTTTCCTCTTTTCTTCTTTTTTTTTTTGGCCCTGTCTGGATTCATCCAGGACATAAATCAGGGGAACACCTTCCCATTGCTCCTCCCCTTTTTAATATCATTCCAAGAACAGCGGGAGGGTCCTTAAGAACGCAACTAAATCATGCCCCACAACAGAGCTAAACTCAGGTTATTCACGTCCCCGTCTCTCCGGTGAGAGTGCAAGTCACGGAGAAGCCGGCTCAGGCGTTGTGCCTGTGCCTCCCTACTCCCTCCATCCCAGCCCATCCAGGCGTGGGCAGCCAGCAGGGTCTGAAGGTGAACACCACCTAACAAACTACTCACAGAGATTTGTTTTTCTCCTCTTTAATAGCTTGAGTAGCAAAATATTGTGAATGCAGCCAACCTTCCCATTCCCGAAGCATTGCTTGGGACCGGGGGAAAGCAGTACTCCTAACTCTAAAGGACACTAATAAAGGGAAAGGATGGAAGAGGAATACTACAGACACACTGGCATGTACTGAGATGCCATTTCTGTCTTCATAACAAAATGTGAAACTGTAAAAAAACCCACAGCTACAATTTCCAACTTAATTGTCTATGCTTTTCTGCGTTTACAATATTCTTTTAAAATCCAGAGCTGACTGCTCGCATCCCCCATACTTATCTGCACACATCATTTACAGAAAAGTGAAATGCTGCTTTGTACTCTAAAAAAAGTTACCTATTTATATTCATATTATAGCTGTAAACACTGCTCTCCATGTTAGATCTGCAGTGGCGTATGTGAAAACCTTTACACCATGTTCTACAAAGAACGCTGTTACTGCCTCCCAACACTTGTTTACAATTATGTCGGTGAAGAAACTAGCTCGCCAGCTCTATATCAAACATTTTTGACAGCAAAAGCACAAACACTGATCTATTCTAAGTAGTTTGCCACTCTATGTAATCTTGGAAAAGGCATTCTTGCCTTTGATTCTAAAATGTTTATACTTTATACATTATGCAAATAGTTTTTATATATTAAGAAATAATGCAAGCAAAGCTCAAGTTAAATTAAATTCTTCAACAATAACCTTGCCAAAGCACTGATTTTCCTATTACAAAAATTATTCCAATTTGTTGATCTTACATTGGATGAAACATACTGTAACAATCTTCATAATTTATGTCCTGTTGGGACACTATGATTTAAAGTAACATAATACAGACCAGCATCACGGCTAATCTAAACCACCTGACCAGATAAACAACAGTTTCCCCTTCTCTCTTCATTGAGGGTATTTCTGTTTATTGTCATATGATTTACCAATTTGAAGAACATGAAGAATAAATGGAGGCAAAGAGAAGCGGAGCTCGGAGGCATGGCCTTTCCTCAATGGGAACATTTCTCACACAGGTACCGGTACAATGTCAAGAGCCGCAGGAGATGACAGAAGGCAATTTTAGGAATGCTATCCCAGGAAAAGCCCAAGCCGCTCGTGGCGGAGGGAAGTTTACACTCGCTCGGCGCAATCTAGACCAGGTGCGGCACTAGATGCGACACGGTCCTGATGATGCTCGAGATGCAGCTCTCCAAAAGAGGTCTGAGTCAAAGGCTTCCTCCTCCAAGCTCAGCAGTGACCTAAGCTATGACATCACTTTGTCATAAAGCAGGTGCAAGTGTAATTTGCCCCATCTGAGATTCAACCGGTCTGAAAAACAAATACAAATTTTCTGCTAAGGCCAAGGGACACGGATCAATGCAAGAAAAGGGACTAAGAGGAAGGTAGAGAGGACTGACCTACTCTTAAAGCCTTCTCCTTGCTTTGCTTCCCTCTTCCCCTCGTGCTCGCTAAGTGTGTGAAATACCCTCGCGTGCAATCTGCACAGCAAACCTCAATTTTATCTTTTCTAATCCTGTTTATATCAGAATTTTCCTAACTGCTGAATTTAGACCTGTTTTTCCCTTACTGGTGATAATATGACACAAAATGTTACATCTATTACCTTCTTCCTCGTCACATCTTGACTTTTCCAGCAGCCTCCGTGCTGAGGATCATTTTTCCTATTCTCATTTTTATTACAGTAAGTGATTGCACCTGGATTTCATGAACAGAAAGCAGATAATATTCTCGGTGATTCAATGACCAGACTTCACACCAAAATTAATCACCTACTCCACCAAAAAGATTTATAGACTTGATGGAGTAGCAGTGAGAGAACATGGAGATGTCTTAAGGCAGCATAAAAACTTCTTTCTGGGAGTGATAAAAGTTTCAAGCTTAGACTCCACTGGGCCAATACAACCGTATTACAAAATACATTCATTTGCTTATAGGTAGATAAAAATATTTATAGTTGCCCATAAAGACTACTGAAAAATAAGCAGACATCCTAAATCCCAACCAAACCCGGAACAAGGTCACATGGTATTTGTGATATATCACTTCATATAGAAATATTCAAAATAAATGCTTTTTTTTTCTCCCCCCCCCAATTCTAGTTCCTTAGAACTCTAAGTAAACATAGACTCATAAATATTATTTTATTTATTAAAAAATGTAGATCTCTAAATTAGATTTTCAAGAAAAAGAAGGAAAACAATCCCAGGTTTCAGGACTGAACTAGAACATGGAAGAAATGCTCCAGCCATGTAGTCAGCTAAATGTGGCTCTTCACCTCCCAAGCCATTTTTGTGTGCTTTGTGCTCAAAAATGGAATATAAAGGTTGCAGTTAGGAGGTTTACACCAAATAAAATAGCTATTTCAAGAAACATGACTTTTTAAAATAAGCTTTTTGCACCCTACCTAAAAACATTAAATAATACAGCGAAGGCCCCATTAACTGAGCACCTGCTAAAGCAATCAGTCACTTAAAATAATAAACTCTCTTGGCCGCGCAACTGAAAGAACAATGATAATTTCACTTGTTAAAGCAAATGTTTGGCCCAGCAAATCAAACCCCTGGCTGTACTGTAATAAAGCCATCACACAAACCACTATAAAAATAAACTAGTAACAAGGTGCAGTTAGTCCCCAGTTCCAACCTTTTGAACTCAGGCACCTGAACCCTCTGCTAAGGCACTCTGCTCACCGACGCGCCTCGCGCTGCACAAGGACGCTGCCGCTCGGGCAATGAACCGTCCTCGACCGCACGGTGCCAGCCCACGACATGAAGCTGTTGTAAACCAGACCAAATAAGAATTAAATTAAGTGAATCCTCCGCTTCAAAAAGGTGCTCAAATCCTCTGCCTTTTATAGAGCTCAGGTACGGTGTAGAAGAACAGAGAAGTTCATTATCCCATCGCACCACGTTTCGGATGGAACAGGTCTGGCTATAGCAGAACAAAATACTACTATTTTCCCCTATGTTTCTTTTTACCCGTATGTGAAGGAATGATTTCATTCCATAGACATGAAAGTGAAGTTCACATGCCATACACGCTGTTGATAACATAGGGAGTGCTAAGACAAAATTCTCCTTGGTCTTTTGGCCAAGATTACACATACTACCAGTTTAATATCCAAGATCTTCTCTGCTGAGTATCCAAGGCCAATCATATCCTGCCTCTGATAATCCTCTAAATCTCTGCCATTTATGATCCTAAGAAAACATCAAAGAGTGATAAGAAAGGCATTGCTTTATGATGGATTAAGAGAAGAAGTGGCTGGTCTCATGACCATTTCATCTTCCGCTATCCTCCTACCCACTACACTGTCAGCTTTTTTGTTTTGGTTCGGTTTTTTAAAGACAACGTCAACAATTCAAACATGTGACAGAGAAATCATGATGGAGGTGTGAGGAATTTGGAGAGGTCTTCCGATCACCCTCTTGGCCAAGCCAGAATCTAAAAAGACCTAAAGCTGTGAAATAAAGCAAACTAAGGAACATTTACTGCAGATCCAGTCAGGGAATCATTTCACTCAACCGAGCTGCTGAAAGCGTCCTACGGTATTGTCAGAATGGGTCGGCGTGTTTGGACACCTCTTATAGTAGAAGAGAGTAGCTGATACATGGGGGCAGTGAACTCAGCAGGAGACCTACCTAGGCCAGCACTGGCAGGCTTTTAATTTATATTGCACTATAAAATTCAAACATTATTTTGCAGACAGACATTTCAAGTCTAGAAGTGACAGATCCTTTGGAAAAAAAAAAGAGTAAGAGAGAGCAAGCATCTTCCCAGACAACATGTTTCTCTTCGGGGCATCCTTCAGCCTCCGAGCAGATGGGTACCTTGCCTGGTTTGCCATGCCCACTGTTCCCTATGTGATCTGTAGGTCACCTAGACCTGTGCTTCATCTCCTGTCTCTGGTATTTGGAAGAATGGTTGGAGCAGGTCATGGAGAAATGGACAAAGGCAGCTACATTAAGTTACATTATTAAGAACAAGGCTCACCTAACTGCCAACAACTTAGACAGACAACTTACACTTCACATTTTCAACTGCCTTCAGACCCCTCTGTGTGCTCCAAGCACATGCCTGGAGTGGCAGAGTACATCCGATGTGCAATATTTTGAGAGGTTCCATGGTTTTTTTGTTGGTTGGTTCTTTACTAAGACACAAGGGTTCCTCTGGGCAACCCACACCATTTGTACATCGGTACATCTGGAAACAGAGAGATGGGCTCACAAGGGGAGACAAATACTAATTCTGAGTCCTCCAGTGAACATCAAATATCTCTTAGAAATTCATATGAGCACACCACAAAGGGAAACCCTTTGTATACCTCTGTTTTTTATTAGATTGGGCATTACAAGACACAAGCATAAACACAACGTCCTGGGCTTGTACAGCTAACAGTATTTTTGCCTGCTCCAAGCACCCACCCCCTGTATCACGGAATAAAGCTTCTCCCAACCAGGGACACCTTGGTCATACACAGACATGTATTTAACTGCCTACTGTTATTCTCATCACAGCACGAGGAAAATCACACTAGATCATGAAATCACGACTCTCCCCTCTGATCCTCGGAATAAAAAACATTTTCCTACAAAGCAGCCTTAGCAATAGGAAAACCCAATGGTGCGGTGCTGACTCAGCACGGGGCTCCCCGCTCATCAATGCATTCCCCACCAAACCCCTCCAAGACATCACAGCCAGCTTTATGTTTGTCCAAAGCAACTTTTCATCTCAGCCCAACAAAATTAAAGGAAGGAAAGGGCGAGGGGAGGAAGAAGAAGGGAAGCTCTCCCCCAAAAAAACTACGTGAAGCGGGTTTGCAGCTTCATAAAAAAATTACACTCGCCTCACCCTGATAAACTGCGGCCCTGCCAGTGGCTTTTCAGAGCAGATGTAACGTTTTAGCCAAACGTGATTGTTTGTGAAAGAAATAATTCTGATCAAAACCCGAAATTGCAGCCAGCAGAAGCGCTGCACTTCGTCACGTTAATCCGCCCTGACGGGGAGCAGCGAGCGGAGATTCCTACTGCGAGAGGAGCAGATGCGAAAGGTCAGCGCTGGCCCGCGACTTCAAAACCCTTAACGTGTAAAACAGTGTGCATTAAAGCCTGAAACGGCTCACCGTGGGATTAACGGATGTGCGCTAAGTGGGTTTGATGTGCTTTTGGTGAGTAATGGTTAATTTTTAAATAGGGGCGTTGTAGTTTTATTTTAGTTTATTCTGCCAGCCAGAGTCCATTTTTAATTACAGCTGCAGAGCATAATATCCCAAAGCGTGTCCCTCCTTCATGGGAGTATGAGAAAGTGAGAGCTGCTGGTGTAAAAGGCAATTTATGGTTCGAAAACGTAGTTGGGCGTTATTCCAAAAGCAAGGGGATGCAAAAGGTTAAACAACCAAGACAGAGAGATGTGCTGTTTGCATTTAATCAGCATCTTTCCAGCACCCCCATAAAAACAAATTTTAATGCATAAAGAGTTGCAAGATGCCAGGTTTCCTTAACTGAAAAGGTAAAAAAATTATTCTGAGTGACCATGTTCTTCAGAAAAGGCAGCATCAGTCTTACTTGCATTCTCCCAAATGACGGTGTCCAACTGAATTCAAAACCATTGAATTTTCCATTCATTTTCCGAAGGTGTTTTAACAAGGGAAGAGCCCAAACTGTAGTTAAAATCAAGCTGACCTGCTCACATTTGCTCTCTTTCGGTACAAATGTACGGCAGCCCTGCCCGCGTGGCTGATATAACGTTTGTTCTGTCTAATTCAAACGGAGTGAACAATCAATTTGTGCAGCTGAAAAAAAAGGAGAAACATTTCTTCTACTCCAAATCTACAAGACAGCTTGTGAAATCCAAAAGGCATTTTGACAAATAATTTCTTTTGCACTTTCAGATCAATGCATGAAACAAGCATAACAGAAATGCTAGAATAATTTTTACTTGAGTGATAATAAATCCATCTTTTAAGGAAAGCATTTGTATTAGAGCCAACTGGAGAGCAGCCCAAAGGTCAGCTGGGCAGATTTAAGCAGTGGCCTGCTTAAATGGAGATACAACAGGTCTATTTGGCGGGGCAATCAGAAATGCCACCGCCCCGAATAATTATAAACAATAAAATAATGGTTTATTCTAAGGAGAAATATGACTTAACTCATCAAGAAAATGAGCACCCCTAATTAGAATTAAGTCACAAGAAAAATTAAACTGATGCAACTTCTACGACACCTGGGATGGGACATCTTGCGTGATGAAGGAGATGAAGGACACATGCCCACTCCGAGTCCTCAACTTAAACATGATTAATTTTATTTAAATATGATTAATGTCATGACATTTTAAATAATCCTGGCAGCCCAATACTGGTGGTACTGCCATGATGATGTTGTAACGGTGACAGCGGTACTGTAACTCGCCACAAGCAGATGGGACATGAGGGCAGTGGGATCTGTACACACAGGCCCTGGCCACAGAGGAGACGAGAGATCCCACAGGACGAAGAGGAGCAGCCACTGCTCACCACCTGCCTGACTTTCATCAGGCATGAATTTCTCATACGCATTACAACCGTGAAGTTGTAATGAAGGGACTGAAGGACAAAATGATGGCTCCCAGACATATAAGGAAAGGCTAATTGTGAAGGACTTTAAAAGACATAAGAGGTTGCTGATGCACTAAGGCAACTCTAAACAGAAAAATGTTGCGAAGTGCAAAACACTGGTCTGAAAACATTCTGGAGCACAGGCTGACTTTACATATGGTTTCATACCCCACCAGCCCTGCTGGCCATGGGAAGAAAATAAATCCTTTATTTCCCAACTCCCAGCACTAAGGATTTCATTTCTGCCTAGCCACAACCCAATTACATATTTCCACCACTACGGACTTCCTAGCTTTGCAGAATTTCCCACCACCGGCTGCCGGTTAACTGGAAGCATCACTGGACACAGGCCATGCTGACCAGGGCACCAGTGTCATCTCCTCTTCCTCCAAGGCCAGGGAAGGCGACTCGTAAGCTTTCAAACGAACCGTCTCCCCAGAACATCTCCTTTCATATCACCCAGACCCGGAGCTCCCTGCCTTCCGCAGGCAGGGCCAGGCAGCGGTGCAGGCAGGTGGACCACGTCCAGGTCCCGCAGCTGCACCCTGACCCTCCGACCCGCCGACTCAGAGGCAAGAGTGTTATTTACTCAGTCAATCACAAGAATAAACTCAAGGAAGGTGTGACCATCCAGGAATCATATATTTTTTACTGTGCTCCGCTCCGAGACACTTGAGTCAGTTCATTCACTCCGTTTCAGCCTGCAGGTTAACCTCTGCCAGTCCTGAAAACTTCACTATCAGTTTCTAATAAAGGAAAATGTCAACAGGCAGATACGCCAGAAATTCATTATTTTCAGATACAAAGATTTTTCTCAACTCTGTAAATCCACTCATAAATAATTCTGATTTATTGTAAATCAGTTATTGTATTCATAAACGCAGGGAAGTTAGTGAACAACGTAACTACCAAAAGAAAGACTTTCATAACTTTGCAGGTGCACAAATCATAGCATATGGGAGAGGACTCAAAGGATAATGGAAAACGAAGCAGTTTAGGAAAGACTATATGAAAACCAGCACCTACCTAGGCAGATAAAAAAAAAATAATTTATTTTCATTCGACAGGCAATCTAACGCAAAGCTCTAGCAGAGGGAGCAAGCAGACCGATACGACATTAAAAATAGCAATTCCCCCCCATCCCCAGCCGAATGAAAACAGGTTCGTCTTTTGATGAGCACAAGTGACAGTCAGGGGCTGAGGCTGCTCAGGCTTTGAGGTTAAACACAACTGACATAACCTGCACCTGAATTCAATCAGTCCCCGGGCTCCGAGAAGATTCACACGCGAGGACTAAATTTGTCACAAATGGGTTGGTTTCCGATCCTCCTGTAGCCAACTCGCTTTCTTCTGACCCCCATTTAACAAATCAACTTAATGGGCACTGGGAGTGCTATAAAACTTAACAATGGAGTGATTTTTAACTTTTAAAATATAGTTATGAAGCAAAATGTTGGAGAGCTCCTTCAATACTGGAAATCAAATTAAATCTAGACATTTTTTAACAGTCTTGACAGATATAATCCTAGTTACCATGTAAATTTATGGTAAGCTGCTGTGATATTAGCCACAGGTGCTACTTTTAATATATGGCCCGCATCTGGCTGGGAATAAAATTTCTCAGAGGACTGAAAATGACCTCACTATCAGACAATGGAGAAGAAAAAAACCACAAGACCGCTGTGGCATATAAAAAGCTGGAGATGTGGTCCACAACCGAATATTTAACATAAAATTCATTTTAACTCTGCAGATTGTAGCTTAAAGGATATTATGTTTTCAATACGTAAAAGGCGTGGACGTATTTCAGCCAAACAGGCAAAAGATTAAGTACATAAAGCGGCAATGAAATACGCTGCCTACATATATAAAAACAAATTTTCCAATCTTTGATCAATGCAGAAGACAAAGCAATGTGCCGGGAGTAGAAAAAGGAAGTATCGACACAGATTACACTACAGGGACTGGCACCAAGTACCGCCATCAAAACAAATAAAGAGTATTCATTGCATATCCTACCAAATTCCTTCGGATGTGTAACTGTGATATTACAACAAGGATGATCAATTTAAAGGGGCAAATCTGAGCGTGTCTCCCTACAGCTAAAGGAAAATAATTGCTATTTCAATGAGGGGGAAAAAAAAGGCATTTACCGTACCACGCTCTGTCTGATTTTTTTTTCCCTGGATTTCAAGCAAGAGAGCTAGCAAGTTTGGAAAGGAAATGCAAAGTGAGAATAATAATTTATCTAATAGTTCTAGATTTTTTGCACATCTTTAAATAAGTTCTCAAAACCCAAGACTCCACAATTGCAACGAAAACACATGTGCTTCTACTCTCGCTGCACACCGTCCTCCAAAGCGTTTCCTTACTGTCCCCTCCACTCAGGCTCATCTTTCGCCTGTGTCCTGTAGCCCCAAAACACAAAATGCATTTAAAATAGCTTTTAAAACTCTTAGAGCATTTGATTTCCTGTCATTTTATAAAATGACGTTAGAGGTCTTATGGAGACTTCCTATATGAAACTTTTTTCTTCAAAAACAACCTTAATTAAAAACTTAACCTATAAAAGAAAGCAGCTGTAAATGCTGAACCTGACCATCAGCAAACATGCCCACCTTTGTAATTTCCTAACTGCATTTTCTGCCTTTGCGTGATTACCTAAGGAAATGCAATCACACAGGCAGTTGCCCCTTAAACCCTCTGGTCAAATCCAACCAACTTTGACAAGAGACATGGAAGTCTCAGAGTTAAGATGTTCCTGCAAATTTGGTGAAAATGAGCAGCTGGGTAAGGCACCCAAACGGAGCGCTCAGCACCCCCCACCCGGAGCCCTTCGCAGCCGCCCGCCGCCTGCCCAGCCTGGGACCGGGCTCCAGACGAATCTGGGGGAAATTCAGATTTTTAAGCCAGGTCTGGCCCCTTTGCAGGATCACCCCTCCCGAGGTGTACTGACCTGAAATGCCAGGAAAATCCCAGGAAATTCCTGAGGTACAGGCCAGGACGTCAAGGTCCTCAGCACCCCTTCCCGCCCTCGATGACCAGCCTTTCACAGTGGTCCCAACGTTTCTGCAGCTTCTTTTCTGAGTTTGCAGAACGATAATTAGGAGAAGTTACCGGCATGGTCTGGAGGTATAAATTAACTTTCTATCCCGATTCTAAATTTTGCTTGGGCAGACTGGAAGCGGAGGGCTTGCTCCACAGCTGGAAGAGAAATGTTTTGTTTCGGTAGCACAAAGACATGAACGGACAATAGCGTGCCTTCTCCATGCTACACAGTGGCCCAAAAGCCTCGCTAGCTGCTTTTCTCTTCCCTCCAGACAGGGAAAGAAGCCCTGAATAAGCTCCTTGACGTGGCTGTGAGGTTTATGGAGGCTCACCAGCACCCAGACGCGTGGCAGGGCTCGAGACTTGCCATGCAGTGGTCCGAGCCCACCCGCTCTCCAAGACCTTGCTCCCAGCCAGAGGCTTCTGCCGAGCACGTGCTCCTCAGGAAAAGCGACTCAACCAGGGGGCCCCCGAGCGAGCCCACCCGAGCAAGGGTCCTGGAGGTAAAAGACTCCGATTTTAACTCATCGCTGCCTACCTGCTGTTCAACAGTGGCAACGGCACGCGGCAATGGCAAGGCATAAGGAGGAACGGATGCATCGGTGCGATCAGCACAGCTCGTCTAGACAAGGCGCTTGCCTCTACAGTTGAGTTGTGTTTGCATTTTTTTCCCCCACCATTGGTGTATTTTATATCTTATACAAGATTCAGAACACCCAGCCACCAGCAGCCTGTCTCACGCTAAAGGCAATGGGAACACGGCGCAGCAACCACCACCCAGCACCGACGCAGCCCAGTCCAGTACACCCGACTGGTGCATGGTGGGCACCCACAGCAACGTAACTAACAAAGGGCTTCCAGCCGGGACCCCAGGCTGGTTTCCAGCTTGTTTCAGAGAACTGAACCTCCAAAGCCCGTTTGCGTGAAAATGTATCTTCAGAATAACAGACAGCACCAGCGCTTTCAAATTTGGGGTTACAAACTAATTCCATAAGCCAGAAGTGTCGTTAGCTTGTCAGCCTTACAAAGGCAGCCCGCTGCTGATCGCTTTTAACCGAGCTAATCTCAGCCTGAAAGCTTCAGGAATCTAAATAACTCTTGTTTCACAGAAGTTTCATTTCATTCTCATGCTGAAAATAATATACATAAACCAAGCTCATGTCTACACATTTGCACGACTTTATAATAAAAGTTGTGTTTATATTCTTAACATCTGTTGACATACATAGACTTTGTAAACCTGGCATAGATTTTAAAGCCACAGAATTTTCCATGCATCATGAACATTATCTGCGAGAAGCAATAAAAAAAGCAACGAATACATTAATCATACCAATATCATCTGCAAAACATAAATCTGAAATACCTTTCATGTCAGCTCAACTACTCTTTTTTTTTATTATTTTTTTTACACACCTGATTTTACGCCATCTGTAAAAGGGCAGCAGGACGATCACCAAGGAAATGGTATTTCTCAGTCCTTTGACTTTTACTAAATACTCGCACTTTAAATAATGTAAACAGAATATTTATTACGTGAAATGAAAGAAGTTGTACCTACAAGTTCATTTTTTTTCATTGCAGGACTAAATTTTCCCAAAGTAGAATGCAGGTATATAGCTCCGCTTTTGTCATTTCTTCCCTAGGTCGTAATAAATACAGTATTTACTAATAGCTATTATAAACATAAGCATCAATAAGTATGCATGCATAATTTTAATTTACTTTCAGCTTCAACTGATCGAAAGGCAAATACTTGCTCTCTAACACCAGCTCTGAACATCCCCTCGGGATCTGCACATTGAGCCCTTTCCTGGACTACGATAATAGGAACGGCTTCTGCCCTCCGCAACTGCAAATGGGGACACCGCAGCTAGTTCCGACAAATCACCAGGTGAAATTCTGCTTTCAGATATTCGCATATAACCTTGATCCAACCAGAGCTGCACAGAGGACCCACCCGCCCAGCTTGTTCTCCCGGCCGGGAGCGGAAAGTTCGGTTTTGAAGCCAATTCCCAGCCTCTGCTCCCATTTCTGCCTTACTCGACATCCATGAAGGGCAACCAAGAATGAAAGAGACTGTACCAGTATCTCCCGAACAATTCAAGTGGCAATTTTTTTGGAGTACCCTTTCTAAGATCACATGTACTAGAAGTATAAATGTGTACTTCATCATTTACTAATGAGCATATTTAAAATACTCAACATCCTGTACTGCTATGTGTTTCAACAATCTTCACTTTAGGAAGACATATGGATATGTACCTATGTTGTAAAATAAATCTATGCAGTCAAAAAAGCACAACTTTGTAAATTTTTGCCAAAGCAATGGGTTTTCTAGATATCTGCTGGTGCAGCACACTGATTTGTCTCTCGACCTGTCTGTTGGCACACTGCCTAAGTCCATCTGATCAAATTGACTTATTTATTTACAGTGTGCAAACCCACTTTTTAGTTACCTTTGGGGAAAAAAAAAAAGGCATTTCTAGTTGTGCTGAACCAACAAAGACTTTGACCATGCCCCGGCAGATGCTGTTTCATGAATATTCAAAGCACAAAGGCTGAAAATCTCAACTCTTCCAAGGGTTACTCCTATCTTATGGGTATCAAAAGTGCTGGTCTCTCCTGGTTGCTCCAGCTCTGAGCTGCCTGCATATCTCACCAAGGTTTCATGTGAGCTCCCTCTCACGGGCTTCCCTCCTTCTTTGCCCTCTGAATTATCTGATACGGTTCTATTTGTTCTGTATTAACGTTCAGGTTTGAAGTGCAATCCAGGAAAAAAATGTACTCGGGGCTCCAGACGTGCTCCCTGGACCAGCACTGTCCTGCTCGTGAGCTGGATTTTTCTGCAGTTGTTTTCTCTTTTGCTTTTGCCCGCTCTGAGAGGCCGGGAGCACCTCACCCACCTTCTCGCTACTGCCTGGGCTTTCCTTACCATGACAACTACTGTCTGAAACAGCAAAAAAAGAGCCGGCGTTACAAATTGTTGTTTATCTAGCTCACTGTGATTTCCTAAAAAATCTTGGTCTGGGTTTAGGCATAGCCATGTAAATAAACAGCTCACAGCACAGCTCCCGGTCCCTACACACACCAACAAACCTGTGGCTTCCCGAAGCCTGGAGCTCGCTGCGTCCCTCCTGCAGCGAGGAAAAGGACCAGCTCAGCGAGAGCCATCGCCCGAATAAAACCCTGGGTTTCCTCTCCCCCCGAGACAGCGCTCACCTCTCCTTCAGAAATAAAACAGAAAGGAAATGCACGCTCTTGGAACGTGACTTTTTTCTAAGCAATGTCATGATTCCTCAGAAGGCAATTTTTTAGGGGGATGCAGCCGACCGCAGATCTCAAGATAAAGTCAGTATTTCTAAAGCAAGTTTGTAACTGATGTCCAAGTTGTGTTCTTGTGAGTTTGAGATGTGGCTCAGGATCCTGACTCCAAATAAAAACCCAACGAGGTCTAACCAGCAGTCTGCTGTGCCGAAGACACTGCGAGATCAGCTACTACGATTCATTCAAGAACATACTAGAACTCTGTCTTCCTGCTAAGAAGGTGAAACGTATCATATTTTCCCCACCTTATTTGCCAAAAGTTTCTGTTCTTATATTTACCCATTTTTCTCAAGTTTTTCCCTAACAAAAATGAACCCCACTGTCCATCAGTTACATATTTCCAGCATTCACTTACGAGTGCTAGTAATGAAAAAAAAAAAGCCAGGATCAAATATGACTTGTCTAATCCCACAGTACCGACCCTGACCTTGACCCTAATATTATAATCAAGAAATTGTAATATTAGAACAAATCTACTTAACAACTACAAAACGGAATTAATTTACTCCACCTAATGAGATCAGAATCAGAGAGCAATCTGTCAAGGCAAACCCGAGAGGGTTTGGCTCCACAAGGATACTCCCAAATTTCTGAATGTAAACATTTTCCCATCAGGATCGTATGGAAATTAAAGCAATTACATTTCCTTTATATTAAAAGTGGTATATAAAAATAATTACCTGGTTAAAATTTTTGAAATTGAACTCTTTGTAGATGGCATCTCTTTCGCCTAACTCAGACCAGCCTGAAGCTTTGAGATCGAGTAAAACTTGGTTCCTCTCCTCTGTCGTCAACCAGTGAGACTGCGAAGACTATTGAGGAAAAAAAAGAAAACATGACACGAGTGAGGCTGAGGTTCTCTTTTATACAACAATAAGAAAACCACACGATGAAATTGTGGTTATGTATTGCAGAAAGGTAAGGAGGTGGAAAATTCACTGTACAGCTTCTCACTGTTTATAATTTCACAGACCAGCTTAACTTAAAACAGCCAAGAAACACCGTTTCTGTTTAGTCAATTAAGTTCAGCTACATGCTTTTGTTAGCGAAAAGCAACAGGCTCTTTCACAGGAATGAATACGGACACCAGCACACCTGTACCCATCCCTTGTTCATCGGAATTATCCAGATGCTGTAACACTTAAATTAATTTTCAAATATTCCACTCTGTCATATAAATACAGCATTATTTACACTATATGCTAAATGTACAATTATAAGGCTAAAAGAGATATCGGGGAATATCTATTTTAAAGGACGGAAGCCAAACGTGAGATTGTATTCTACCTAGCTTGTATTTTAGTATTCCTAAGAAAGCAGAAATGGATTTAAAGATAGCACACACTGTGGAGTTCTAGAAGGAACAAAGAGCTTTTCAACCAACAATGAAAAGAAAAAAAATTGACAACGCAGACACAATTACGAGAAGTTACAAGTTACCGGTGTAAGCATTAGATTCTGCAAAGCACCGATGTTTAAATATGTCTTATTTGAAGCAAAAGGAGCCCTGCTGAAGCCACTGGCAGCACAGCCGTAACAGATTACACTATCTGCTTAAATATCTGAATCAGTGCCTGAACCGCACACGAGGCCAGAGCCAGAGGAAAGTTCTATGGGGCGTTTGGAAGAGGTTCGATATTTTTCCTAAAAGCAGAGACTAAGAGCATGAGTGATTACTCAGACAATATATTCTAACAGGTGGGCCTCAAACTCATATTATAAACGCAACGCTTTAATGGGAAGAACCTTTCTCCCCAGTAGAGCAAAATTCAGATTGCTTTAGTCTTTATATTAGCAGCTAGCACAGCTCTGTGAGAACTTCCAGAAAGGGGCTGAGCAATTTTACTCCAGAGCTTCACTAAGGCATCGGAGGTCTGTGAGTACCCACCGCCAGCTCGGCACCTCAGGGTGGTTTTTGCCTTTGCCAGCCTGCGCTGGCAGCTCTGCTGCAGAGACCGGCAGGAGCCCCAGTGCCACCAGATGGGGCTGTGAGCCCGAGCACAGCCGGAATTAACGCAATTAATGCGACCCGAGCGAGGCTTGAAGATGCAGGACGGCCAAGGAGCAACATTTTCACCAATAATAAGGGACAAAAAAACTCCCCAACAGCATAAATCAATCTAACAGCATCACTGCCACTGCGTGTGTTCAGTGGGATACATCCAGTCCAAAAGGTGGGTTTTACAGGTCCCAGACTGAACTAATTTTGGCTCTTTACGCTTCAAATACAACTTTGGACTTGCAAGAATACAAACACTGGATTTGTTGTTGCTATAACCGCAGTTGCAGGCATGAATTTCTCACGTTCTTCTTTTTCCAAGCATATACAAAAATCACCAAAGCTAACGGCTGTCTTGAAATGTATTATTTTATCTGGCACGAGATGAAATGAGTAGGCTAATTGACAAAAAATCACGGGGGTGGGTTTTTTTGAGATAGCAAAGTCCAGGACTGTGACCAGGAGGCAGCACAAAGTTCATTCCTCTGGCTGGCAGCAGAGATGTTCTCTGTTAGTTGTAGGGACATTGCAGTTACCTTCCTGAGGCCTCGCCTGGACACACAGGCATCGACGAGGCAATGCTGTGACTTGAAATTACATCACACAGCTTTTAACAGAAATATGGAGACGTGAATTTGATGCAGGTCCTGGAGCACACCGATCACAGCACTTTGCTTAGGAACAGGTTGCAAAGGCCACGTCCCAAGTTAGCCCCTCCAACACATCGCAACTACATTCAGAAACGCAGCAGAAAGCAGCAGGAACGTGCTTGTAAAAGGAAAAAGAGAAGGTGGGAGATGCCATCTGCGTTTTCACAATCACGCGCCCACAGCTCCATGCCACGGGGCACAGCGCAGACCCCCCCCAGAAAGGCAGAAACGTGCAGCGAGCCCAGCGCAGCGTGGGCACCGACGTGCAAATACCGACTTAGCACACAAGGCAACTGCACCTGACCCGCGACACACAGACGACGCGCTGTCATACGGCGGGTTTAACCTAGGAAATCGGTAACGCTCATTTGGAAAAAGCTCAGGGGAAAAGAATCATTAATTACGTAAAAGAAATTAGGGGTGCGGGCCTAAACCTGCGCGTGCAATTAGTTATTAGCTTCATGTAAAAAAAAAATAACCAGTCCTGGGGCGGGATGGCCGTGGGGAGCGGGGGAGGAGGGACGGGTGGCTGCGCCCCGAGCCCGCGGGTCCGTGGCCGGGTCCGTGGGCGGCCCCCTCCCTGCCCAGCGCCCGGCCCGGCCCGCGCTCCCCTCAGCCCGCAGGCCCCGGTCCCGCAGGCCCCGGTCCCGCCGGCCCGCTGCCCTGCCGCCCGCCCCGCCGCGCCCCTCACCATGGCAGCGCGGCTCCCGCCGGCGGCTCCCCGAGGCGCCGCGCCCGCCGCCCGCCGCGCTCCCAGCAGCGCCAGCCGCAGGCCGGCCCCGCCGCCTGGCATGGCTCCGCGGCGGCCGGCCCCGGCTCCGCCTCCGGGGCAGCGGGAGGAGCCGCCGCCCGGCTCCGCCGGCGGGGACCGAGGCGGCAAGGAGAAGCCGAGGGCGCCTGGAGCGGGGAAGGAATGGCGGGAGGGAGCTGCCCGCCCCCCACAGCCGGTGCGGTGGGTAGTAACGGTGAAGGAGGCACCGGGACGGGACGACCGCTAGCCCGGAGGAGAACGGGAGAGCCGGAGCGCCTTCTGCGCAACACTGGCCACCGCCACCCGCTCGGACCGAAGCCCTGGCGCTCCTGCGACCGCGGGTGGCTTCTGTTGAAATTTCATTTCCAGTTCCATGGGGCAGCACTGACATCGACACTTTTCAGAGCAGAGGCGGCAGTGTTTTCAAAGATACCGCTATTTCTTTAGAGGTACGGAGAAAATTACTGGGGAGAACCCAGCCCTGGGCCTCTCAGACTAACCGGATGGTAGAGGCAAGAACGCGCCAATTTATTGCTCAAAATCTTGAATCTTTGTTAATAAAATACTTCCTAGCTTTATCTTCAGTAATAGCAAAGTTTTATCAGTGCAGTTTCCTTTTCATACACAGAAATACAGGACCTCGGGTTTCCAAAGGGGAAAGATACGGCCACCAGAAAAATACCTGAAGAATTATGTTGCAGGGATATGAGCTCTTTGTCAAACAATAAATCTTATGACTGTCTTTGTTTCTTCTTAGCTTAATTCGCACTCTAAAGCTTCCCATCAGGGTACTATGGCAAGCCTCCACCATGTATAAATGCTATGCAATCAAATAATCCAAAACCCCACACAACATACCAGTCCATACCTTATTCAAAGTCTTCCATACTAATTATAACTAAAAACCGTATCAATTCTTTATGTAGCCTCAGCTGTAGACTGTGCAACCAGCAAACATGCTAGTAGAAATTTAAATAAGACTGGTCTTGCTAATTTAGGCCGGTGATCCATACTTCAGAAGTTGCATGTTTTTAGTCCTGTAAGAAAGTGGCTTAAAAAGGTTACACTAAAAACCTGATTTATTTAAAATAGAGTAAGGACAATGAATGCAATTTAATTCTATAGGAATGTGGTAAATACGTTGTGTATACACATACACACAATGAGGTGAGCTTTGCAAGTTATTTTAAATCTTATAAAGAACTGCCACTAAGTCAAAACTCATAGAAGAGAGTGAGCAAGAAAACCAGCCTCTAACCCCAGCACCAACGGTGGGAAATAGTCACCCTGTCAAGAGCTGTATAACACGCTTTTGAATTGTTCTTGCTGGTATACAACGGAATAACTCAAGTACACTATTTTTTAAAACACCTTTTTCTTCATAGTTCATTTTACTGACAGTCAAACTAATTCAGCAACATCATCGTTCACCAGCATTTTCCTTTAAAACATTACATTTCAGGAATACATGAGCCAAAAACTGAGTATGATCTGTGTGGGCTAACACATCCTAATTCTATAGCGTTTACCACATCGTCCACATAGAAGCTTTAGTTCATACGTCTGTAGGATCTGTAAAAGAAGATCCCCAGATTCCACCAGAGCGGAAGCAACTCTGCTGCTGTGCCAAGCAGAGCCACGCGTACAGGCCAATGTGCTGTAAAAGTCTTACTTGATCTACAAAGTTCAGGGATCTCTTCAGAAGAGCAAAGTAGAACTGTACCACCTATTTACATTAAAGTCCGTGAAAAATAAGCCAATCAGAGCAGCTTAATAAATATTTTTTTAGTTCATGTGTTTTCATATTTGTTTACTTACCACATTAATCGCCACGAATTTGCTTTTTACAGATTCAGTGGTTGATAAATAAAGCAGATTTTTAGTCAAGATTATAAATTACAATCAACAAATTCAACAGTTCATTCGTACGTACTAGTCCATACAAATTTCCGCTTTACCAATAAGCAGGAAATTCTGTCCCTATTTCAGCATCTCGGATTATTCCTGATGTTCGTGCTCTTGTCCCGGGATCAGCCACCGAATGCTCTCCGTGCGAACGGTAGCGTACATGACAAAGCTAGCCAGGAAGAGCAAAGAAAACAGAAGCAGCCAGTCTATGCCTTTTGTCAGAACGCTAGGCAGGGGGCCTTCCCAGTCCTCCTCGGTCACGGCCACATCGCTTCTGGCTTCTATACCTGAAAAAGCAAGCACGTGATCAAGACCAGTACTAATCATTAAATACAGAGAAGTTGGTTCTATTTGGAGCTTTGTTCCTCTTCTCAGACTAAGGTGTACGTACCGTTAGACTTAAATTTTGGTGAGACAGTCCTTATTTTTTAATGTATGTCTAGCATATAGTTCACTTATGTAAAAACAAAAGGCTATCGATGTGTATGTGTATTTTCATAATAGGAGAAGGCTCGTTCTGTCCTTTCACAGCACAGCCTCCTGTAAGTTTGTGGGGCTTTTGTTTGTGGAGGATTTGAGTCTTTCTGCTGTATTAGCAAATTAACAATTTCTGGCCTCTAATGAAGGCCCACGTAGGCCTATATATGGTTTTGGTTTTGTTTTTCTTTACAGAAGGACAGAAGGACCAGAGAGCTGGCTGGCGCTGAGCTCACAACGTGGACAACCAGATCATGGAAAGTGGAATCCTTTTGTCTCCTCCAGCACAAGAACTGAAACCATCTTATCCCCCAGCTGCTGTCAGCCTTACATGGCACTGGCAATGATCCCAAGGTTCATCTGCCTTTATTCCCAAATTAAATATTTGGGCAGGAAGATACGCTCAATCCTTCTAGCACCCTCTCTAGTTAAACCCCACTGTTTGCCCCTACTCTGTGACAGCAGCCCAAGGAGTTGAGTTTCTGCTTTCAGCACGCCCTGAAATCCAGCTCACTACAGCAACTGGTTATATAAACCTCTGCCCGGTCCTCTCAGGGTCTTCATGAAATTCATTTTAAAGAAGAAACAGCAGGGAGAGGAAAGCCCAGTTTGGAGCTAAAAGCCAGCCTGTTCTTCCTACTGACACATCAGGGCTGATTTACATACCTGTTTGATTAAAAATGAAGTCTTTCAGTGTTTCCAGCGTTCTGTCTGTATGATTAAATCTAGCCATAGGTTTAGCACCTTGGAAGAGGAGGATATTGGGTACAGCCACAGTTCCAAATCTAGTTGATAAGCTGGTGGACATAAAGCAAATACAAAGTATGAAGGAAAAGAAATCCACTGGAGGAAGAAACAAAGATAGTCACGAGATGGGAAGT
The DNA here is from genome assembly GCF_018139145.2 of Gymnogyps californianus. Lineage (NCBI taxonomy): Eukaryota > Metazoa > Chordata > Aves > Accipitriformes > Cathartidae > Gymnogyps > Gymnogyps californianus. The sequence goes on from NC_059484.1 coordinate 18,261,168, forward strand.
ATCAGTTTTACTAATTAAATTGTCACTTTATAAGAAAAAAACCCAAAACACTCCTGTTTTTAAAACACAAAACTTGCTAATGGAAATAAACTGATGCTAGAGCACAGGAAGCGTAAGTTACCTGCTGTGCTGAGATGCATCCAGTGCCAGGAAGCGAAGAGTTGGAAATGCTCGAGGTAAAGAATTAAAATGAGGTGCCAGACTGGCAGAAAAGCGGCACCATGGCGTGTAGAACAAGACTAACGTACAGTCACTGCTGTTTGGGTTTAGGAACTCCATCAGGTCCTTAGAGAAAGCAGAAGAAAACCAAACATGGACAATTATATATTTAACAGAGTTAAATTCCATGTCGGAATGCATCATTCAGCAACTGATTAGATATTTGACAATATGTCTCAAGTAGCTGCACATTTGTTTAACCTTTTTAAAACAGATGGAGAATTGTATTTGACCTTTTTTAAGGGTTGTTTTAAAAGTTTATTACTTAAAAAAAAAAAAATATATATAACCATTACAAGAAAGAAGCTAGAAATAGGCACTGGCAATAAGTGCCGTTAACAATTTTAGAGAGAGACACTAATCCATGCAGCACGAAAGCTGACAGTTCACTGCAGGCACACAGGTGAGAGACACAGGCATGTGGACTGAGCTGTATCTCCATTTTTTTTCTGCTCAGAATGACACGAAAAGCCGCCTTGCCCAGACATTTCCTCTTTTCGACAGCACAGAGGATGTTACACGAGGAAATTCAGAAAGTCGCACACTGACAGAAACACGCACGCGGTGCAGACGGGGCACCTTCCACCATCCTCATGTGTTCAAAATAACATCAAGCAGTGAACCGGGCGATCCGCTTACCTGAGAGACGTTCAGGATCTGCAGCGTGAAGCGGTCGACGCCAGTAGTGTTCCTCTCCTCACAGTTCACTTTGGGAGCTTTGGTGCTGTCGCTGCTATTCGACTCCTCGGCGGGCGCGGGCAGCACCGTCTCCAGCACGGCCTGCTCCCGGCCCTGGCTGCCCGCCTGCCCGAGGGGAGCCGCAGGGCTGCTTCCCCCGCCGCACGCATCGCCTCCGGCCGTCGCATCGCAAGCCCCCTTGTCGACGGCGGACGCCTGGCCGTCCCTCGCCTCCCCCGGCACCACCGAGAGCACCACGGCCTGCTGCGCGGGGAGCCCGCTGCCCAGCATCGCGTCCGCCATCTCCGCAGTCCGGTAGCGCACCGGCTCGCCGCCGCCCTGCGCGGAGCCGCCCCCGGGGGAGCGGGGCTGCCCGCCGGCGCTCTGCTCCCTCACCGCCCCTGCGCCGGGAGGGAGATGTCAGCTCCGCGCTGCGGCCGAGCCCCGGCCTCCCCGCGCACCGTCCCCCCCGGAGAGGCCCCGCACACGCCGCCCAGCCCCTAGAGCCCACCGCGGCTGCCAGGGCCGAAGCCCACCGGCCTCACCTGCAGGAAGGACCCTACCGAGCCAGGCCAGCGCCAGCAGCAGCCGCCACATCCTCAGCGCGGCCCCGGCCGCCTCCGCAGCGCTCCGTCTCCCCGGACAACGGCCACTTCCGCCGGAGCTCTGACCCACTTCCGCTTCCGGCGCGCCACCGCTGTGCGTGCGTGCGTAGCGCCGTGAGGGCGGCGTGCCGCCATCTTGTCGTGGCTCGGGGCGGGCAGCGGGGGCCGCGCTGCCGGTAGAGGCCGCGGCAGCGGTTCCGGCCAGGGACCGGCTGTGTGCGTTTGCCCTCGGGAGGGCAAGGTGCGCCCAGCGTGCGCTCCTCCTGCTCCGACCCGCTCGCCGTGTTTGTGGAGAGAGGCCTCCCGGCGGGGAGAGGGACAGCGCAGGCCGCAGCGGCGGGGACACGATCGCCACAGCCGCGTTCATCTGCGAGCTCCAAAAGATCTTCACGTGAGGGGACAGCAGCCTGCTAGGGCCTAGAGACCGGTGCGAGACAACAAAGCAGAATTCAGCTCAGGTCCCAGTCCCTGCCAACATTAAATACAAATCGGTTGGTTTTTAACCAAGTTTTCTCTCATCAGCCTGGCTGACCCCCCTGCACGGCAGCGGCACGCGTTCCTTCACGCCATCTTCGCAGCCCAGGGCCAAGTCCACCGGCGACTGTACGACACGGTGTAACGGGACACGCTGCACAGGCTGAGTTTCGGTCTGGTGACGCTGCTGGAGGTCAGCCGGCATTTCACTGTTGGTTTAAATCAGTTTAGGTCGAAAATTCTTGCAAGGAGGGAAACATTATCCTGAGGACTTGACAGGATGTTACGATTGAAGGGTAACTGAGAGGGCACACAAATGCACCCTGTAATTCATTCCAAAAGCATGTTTTGTTATAACCCGGTATCGCAGCCCTAAGGGCCTGCTGTGACCAGGACTTCCTCGCTGCCACATTTGCCTGCCGAAGGATTTGCCTGCTTCCACCCACTACAGAGAAGCACAGATTCAGTTTGGGATGTGTTTTCACATGAAAACTAAACTTTAACCTACAACCAGGCTGGGGTAAGAGTAAAAGCCTGTGAGCTAAAGGCATATTTTTTAAAGCTAAAAAGAAAAGATGAGCTCTTGTCCATCAGCACATCAACCAAAGCTCCCAAGGTGAAAGGCGAGAGAAATATTCCGGTATTTCTTCTTAGGAAATAAGACAATATTCCTCTTGTCACGGAATTAGTTCTTACTTGCTTTCAGTTTAATAGTGAAGCTTCAGGACTATTTGGGGTGTTCTGAAAATGAACATACTACTTCAAGTCCTGATACCCCCTTTTTTACGGCGTTTCTTAAAACTGCCAGCACTGCACAATGAGATTTTGCCAAAACTCTGCATCTGTCAAAAAGTGAGTGAGAATTACGACCTAGGAGAGTATGAGCCACACACACACACTGGAAAAAAGCAAGGAAAACACTGTACATGCATATAAACGAAGATAGGTGTCGGCTTTATTACATAAATGGGATTTCCGTCTTTAAACTAGGGCACACTTCTCCAACTCTCTCCTTTCTTACAGCACACATATTCTTGCTTGAAATGTTTTCTTTCAAAGTCCAATTTGCATAAGCATTAATATTGAGAACATAATAGCCTAAAGATATAAAACATGAGGTTTGCACATAGAAGGAGAATATTTAATTACACCAGCTGATACAGACCAAGCAAGCAAGCAAGCAAGCTTGAAAGCAAAAGCAAGTCAGGAATCCAAGCTGGTGCGGACGAGTCAGGAAAAAACTGCCCCATTCCCAATTGTCCTCATCTTTCAGTTTGGACAAAGCAGCATTTTCAACTTGAAAACAATTTTCCTTCTGGCCAAGGACGGCATGTGGTTCCCAGCTCTCGGCTCTGTGCCACCAAGGTCTAGCGTCTCCCCTACTGCAGCCCTGGATGGTGTCAGATCTCAAACACAGGCGATGATATTCCAAACCTTTAAAATAACAGAGAGCTTTCTGGCAGCATACCTCCGTCTGAGACACTTCTGTGGATTTAATCCTAACATAATATCCTTCCTAGCATAACACAAAAGGTTTGTGCAAAATTGTATTCTTTTTTTATGGTGACTATAATAAGTAATCTATTAATGGAACACCAATGAACTCCCAAGAATTAGAAATAGTCAGGCTTTATCATATCTAACTCACAACAAATGTACTATCCCAGTGCTTCCGTATTACAGAGGAGGCACATTTCTTACAATGCCTGCCAGTTTTGTTGCAAAACTGTTTTCAGTGGCTTACATTTTTATGATTTTTAATGCCAAATGTCTGTTTTCAGGGAAAAAATCTAGTAACAAAATACATTGTTTTGCATCTATTCAAAAATCTTGGACACATTAGGAAAGCTCTGTTTGCTAGGGAATGATCTGAAATTTAGCAAAGAGGAAGACTTGTAAAATGTGAGTCTTTTGTTGCACCCATAATAACGATACAATAATCAATTATCAATATAATAATAAAATGAATAAACACCACAACTTGGTGGTCATTTGTGCATCCTAGATTTCTGCAGCGGGACTTCTCTCCCCCAGATTTCAGTCACACTGGGCAAGCTCCTTCATGGGCAACATGGCAAGAGAAGGAGCGAAAGAGGACACGGACTGGGACAAAGAGGCAACACCAGGACCTTCACCAAGACCAGGGTTTCCACTCACGTATAATCCTGACGTCCTCACAGCTACGACATTCGGTGTATTCAATAGTGCAAAGATGAGGTAGAAGAAAACATGACAAGCATTCAAGTCAGGAGCACTGGCTGAGGTCGCACGGGCAACTTAAACCTACACCAAAATTTGGGATGTGTGACTTTGTAATCTTTGTTTTCTCAATGCGGCTGCAGTTGATTATTTAAAAATATGACCACTTGAAGCAGTAAATACACATTTTAGTAGTATGTATATCTCAAAGGCCTACTCTAAGTAATCAGACTTGTGCTAATTGTTACTGTGATATTTTTTCACTAATTAGAACAAGCTTTTGTGGTATGAAAACGACATGAAAGGCAGGAAGATTTATCTGCCTCAGATCATTTAAACAACACTTAAGAATTCCACAACATTCTTCAAAGTAGTTAAAAGCTGTTAACTAATGATTCCTTCCAGCAACCCTGCAAGATAAGCAGGTATTTTTGCCGCGTTTTTACAGATGGGAAAAAGGAGACATTGCCATCCCTAGGCCATGCAGGGAACCTGGGCGAGAGCCAGCTCCAGAACGCCGTAGCTTTTGGGCTGCCAATTCTGTATGGTCAGGCCACACCTCTCTCTTAAATGTTAAAACAATAAACACAGAGCCACAGGCAGAACCCTGATAAAAATAGCACGCAATGCAAGGCAGCGAGTCAGTCCTTTAAGGCATTACAGCTTTAAATGATTAACTGTCAAGAACAATCTTCATTTGTCTTGGTCCAAAAACACACTCTGTTGAGCCGGCATATTTAGTAGGTACGATATCGCTAATTCACACTGTACTATTTGTGCTATTTTAAGAGATCACACCGAGCAGGTACAAAGCATCAAAATGCCAGTCCAGCCCCAAAGCAAGCCTTGATGTCTCATCATACACATAAATGACATTATTAAAAGATAGAACCATCTTAAAGACTCCTTCAAGATGTCCGGCTTGCACAGCCGACACCCCAACACTGCTAGTCTGTCAGCATGAATAAATTATAAACTGGTCTTGTCATCAGAAACGGCACCTGGCCTCGCACACCAGCTGCGCACCGAGGGAACAGACTGCGTTGCAACTTTTATCGTTCAGTTCGTTACATGGCAGAGAACATAACAGCCATGGAAGCTGTCAAGCAACTTCCAACACAGCTGAAAAGCCTGTATTCTTGTACGATATAATTTATGACTGACTTAATATCTAATACTTAAGGTTTCATTACAACCAAGAAAATAATCCATTTTGCTCAAGGAATCACATCCAGGAACTGATTTTTAGACCAGGACATAGCAGACTGTAGTCGAACTCTGTTCTGAACATATCCAGTCACCCTGAAAGCCAAATATTTAGAATTACCAGAATGGCAAACAAAAAACCAAAAAACAACAACAAAAAAGCATCAGATGTCTTTTTCAGGTAAAAGCAACTTAAAAGTCTGCAAAATAACTGCAACTGACATTTGAAACGTTTCAACCCTAGATGTATTCAGGGCCTTTGAAAGTACATGGAAGAGAAAACAGAGGGTGCTGGAGAGCAAGAGGAGAACACAGATCGAGCAGTCTAGATTGCAGCTCCTGGTAGGTAGGACTGCCCATCTTCCCCCAAAGTTATGGAAAAACTTCAGTAGAGGGGAAGGGGAGGAAAGGAAAAAAAAAAAAAGAGAGAGAGGGGTTGGGTGGTATGCAGAGCACACCTTACCAACAGAAAGAAATTGGAATATTGCTAGAATAGAGAGATAAATACATCTTATTCATCACAGAATAATGAATAATGACCACCATTCCATGAAAAGTTTAGTTTACGAGTACTCTCAAATTGATTTCCATGTGCAACAGAGGAAAAAAAAGTTAGCAGCTTACTATTTATACATACATAGCTATAACTCCTTTCCTCCCCTCTTCTTATATTTGAGTGAAAGGATAAGAACAATTAAATTACTGTAGCAGCATTTTCAATTCATTAAAAAACAAGCACCATTCCTCTATTTTCCAACACCTTGCAATTCATACAGGCTTTTTGCCTTAATTCAAATATATGGGACTCGCCTGTAACAAGCAATACACATCTCACATTGAAATTCAGAAAGCAAAGTATACTGAAAGGGTAGGCTTATTTATTCAATTTAAAAATCACACAATACAGCGGCCTCCCAACTCTCACAAATCCTGGGTGCATTCTGAAGTCCACACAGGCATGAACACACTCGGTCTACTGCAGTCGGATTCAATTAACCTTCAGGGAGGCAAGGGACAAACACAACAAGCCGCCGGATTTTAAGTGAAATCTGTACAAGGTGTACCAAAACATTTCAGTGCCAGTTCGAGTCACTTAACTATGACTGAGACGTCAGGAGAACAAACAGCATTTCCATTTACCAGAGAGAAGGGCTAAGGCTATTGGTCTGGTAACGCTGTCAATAGGCATCTTCAGCCAGAATTTAAAAGATAATAAAAAAAGCCCAGAGAAAAAATTGTTAGGTTGTAAAGTATTAACTTTATTAATAAATATACATCCATATGATGATGTAAATACAGATCATGAACACTACTCCATTCCCATACACGTAATTGCACACGAGTAGCTCAAGTTCATGGACATAAAAACATACACAGTATCTAATCAGGCTTTTTACAGCAGAGGACGGGGTGCTGATACTAGTTATTTAGCAGATTACTGTTTCCCCCAAAGTAAACCTGTAGAAAAGCAAATGATGAAAGATTAAAGTATCAGAAAGTGGTTCAAATTTCAGAATACAGATTTTTCTATTTGGGAAAAAAAAAAAAATCACAAGGAGAAAAGGTCTAGTCTCTACTGAAGTCTTAAATATATTTAAGCAGTGTTAAAATATATGCATTAAAATAGAGAAGAATAAACTTCTTTTGTGGTCAGAAATGAAGTCTGCAGTTCAAAGTATTTGTGATTGTTATCAACTATTTTAACTGTCAACTCTAAGGATAGCATGAAACATTATTATACATATAACAAAGAATAGCAGAGTCACAGCTAATGAAACCATCAGACAAATGACTTCACATTGCTCTGCCTTTTAAAGCTCTTCAAAAATGGGGGAGGGAGTTAAATTCTCATCTGAATTACTCTGTGTATTGTAGTTCCAAGTAATTCTTTTCACAGACACATCACTTTTCACTGACAAGGCTTGGTTTTGTCCTGACTGAACTCTTGAGATCTTTCAGACAAAATGAAAATGTATTCATTCAAACAGATCTTTCATGGCTCTTGATATATAGTTATTTTGATTAGTTTAAACTAAATCCAAGATACAAAGAACATTGCTTTAATGACAAAGCTAACTGCTGATTTTAAAAATACTACCTTTGATATCAGTCAGCCACTTCTGATGGTATCTGATTTTCTTCTGCCAAAATATGGTGCTAGCATCTTGAGTATGTCCAGTGCAAGACTTTATAGTAGCAAAATTATTTGGTTTTAAAGTTTAAGTAAATTTAATCAGAAACTGAATAGTAGTTACTATATGTATATTAAACGGTGAACTTGTATAGCATCATTAAGGAATAATAGCAAGCTAATATATTTCATTTATGTATAAATAAGACGTTAGAAACTTGATAATTAAAAGAAATTATTAAAAAACAAACTTGACATGTAGATCTTCTCAACAGTGTTAACACACAACAGTGATCCTAGCTTAGGAATAGCTGAATTATGATATATAATATAAAATAAGCAATTTACCTTACAAGTAATGTTTTCATACTATGGGGGGAAAAGGCCAGTTTTCCCATTGGTACTAATAAAGTTTAGGCATTAACATGCTGTTTCAGTGTTTCTCATGGAAAGAAAAGTGTTGAAAAAAGCACAATGTATTCTGCAGATTATACATAGGAAAAGCAGAAGTATTTGAAAATTCCATTTCTAGTTCACTTTGAATCTCTTAACTTCCTTTTTCTTCCTCTCACTGCTCGGCACCAGTAAACTATAGTCAGATATAAAATAAACCAGAATTAGGAAATGCCCAGCAGTGCACTTCTGGTCTCCTTGCTAAATCTAGAGTGCCAAGCAGCCCATTACAGACTCTCTGAACACTTTTCTACTTTATGCTCCTCATTTCACAATTGACAACGTTAATTGTTTTTTACTGGGATTATATTCCATCTGATATAATTAATAACCACTGTAATGAACAGAAATTGCTTAGATGATTTCATTATTTCATCAGCATACTTGAATACAAAATTCATTATACTAGCAGAACAGCAATACATCTGCATTATCTCCTGACACACAGCACAGCACCATTGAGTAGATGCACAAGTGAGGAACAGAACAGGAGCAAACAGGATAAACAGGAGGAGGTAAGAAGTGGAGTTTCTCCAAGGTACAGTGGTGACATGCAACACGTTCCTTGCCAGCGAGGTGTGACACTCCTGCAGTTACTACATTCAGCTGAAGAGGACTGCTTTCCCAGCTGAGTTCAGCAAAGAACTTAAAGCAGTCTTTTGTTGAAAAATCATCTGATTAAAAACAGCCAATACAACACAGATCCTGAGGGTGAATTAACTCACGTTAGCATTTTGCATGTGTCAGAAGTTACATCGTTCTGAGAAAGACTGCTAAAGTTCAGACTCGCGAGTTTGTTGAGGAACAGAACATATAACTGGATTTCATAGCTTCAGCATGAAGAAACTATTTTTTAGTAGCAGTTTAGCTGCCATTAGTTCATCTATCGACTAAGGAGCCATCCAGTATAGTTGAGGTTCATTGTCTTAGTTGCCAGTGCATACACAGTTCCCCCAAAACAATTCAACACACCTATTGTAAAGTACAGCATAAAGTCCAGCTCAATATGTGTTAGGCATCACTGGAACACCTGAAGGCTTGCTGCTTTTTTCCTGATAAAAAAGGTATGAAACATGACATCTGTTTCTTAAGTTGTCATCACTGAAATCAAGAGTTCTCATCAAAATGACAGCAGGCCAGAATAGCATTTATGTTAACAAAAATTATCAGCATCATTACTTATTCAGCACAGGCTCAGTTAACCCAAATTTTTATGCTCCCCCAAATCTGCAAACTATATATATTCCCCCTCCCCCGGTATTTGAATCTACAAATTTATCATAATGTCATATTATACGTGAAACAACTTAAACGTCAACTTTCTTCCAGATGGGGGGGGGGGGGGGGGGGGGAAGCTTGAATTCCAGTAAAATAAATTTAGAACAAACAGTATGCAACATTGAGGACTAATTTTTTTGAAGTCTAGATTAAAGTATTTTACACACACACACACTCACACACTCTCTCACTCTTAAAAAAAAATTAAACACACCCAGTTGAAAAATGGAACATTTCTTTTGGAAGGAGGGAAGGTTTTAGTTTGAGTCAAGAAAGGTATTTATAGTTAACCAACAATATTTTTTTTCAGCTTGCATGCATAGATGAATTACTTTATATCTGGGGTCTAGCAGTGCAGTAAACTGCATCCTGTTTGCATCAGCTATACAGTTTGCTTTTATAAATCATGAAAATGGCGTCCTTTGGTAGATATATAAGCTTCCATAACTTAAATATAGTATAAGTGTCAAACAACGAAATAACTGTATTTCCAGGAATATCTGGCAAAACTAAGTCTGAAAACTTGGCAACAGTGTCTATTTAAAAAGTTTAATTTGTAAACATTATAGATTAATACTTTAAAAGCTATTAAACTGTCGCCACCTAAGCACAGATTTTAAAGGCAAAAACAGTGTAAACAGCTATTTACAGATTTAAGAACATACTGTTTAATATTAACCAAGTGCATAACTAGAATGAACAGTACTTAATTTCTTATAAAATATTTCAAATTTCCAAGAATTATTTGTGGTTTGGTATACGTACTATTAGGCATTTCAAAATTACACAGCAGAATCCTGTAACAGCATAACTAAAAGAACAGCTATCACCTAAAGGCAAATTAGCTTCTATTAATAAGGCGCTGTGAAGCTGTAACACACTGTACAAATGCGCAGTTTTCTTTAATATTTTCAAAAATATTTTTGGAGCATTAATTGAAATTGACTTCATGCTACAACTCCAGAAACAAAAGCCACCTGAAATCAGCACTTTAAAAAAAGGTTGGGTTGGGTTGTTTGTTTTTTAAGTTTTTAAGTATCTATTTGAGGTCTGTAGAAGCTCCTGCAGAAGTGGAAAATGTAGCTTGCTGCTTTCTTTATCAATTTTTCTTATCAAGTAAGAACTCATCTGGCTAAGTTCCTTATTGTGGTATAGGCCACATCATGAAGCAACAGCCAGCTAATTCTGTCCTCCTTATTTCAATTATTTAATGCATAACCACACAACTAGATTTACCAGAAATTGAATGTAAAACTAGGAACATGGACACCATGTTAAGTATTGACACCAAGGCATAATGCACCACTTCAGACTTTCTTATTTTTAAATTATGAATTAATAATTTTTAAATTATGATTTAAAAAAATCATAATTAAAAATTTTAAATTTAAAAATTTTTAAAATTATGATTTTAAACCAACAAAAAACCCTTTAAACCAGTGCCTTCTCAACATTTCTTTAAAAGTTACTGAATTGCACCTGTAGGCTATGGCATTATTTGAATAAAAATAAAATCTAGAAACTCAGACTTAGGCAAACACTACAACAAAATGCAAGAAGCATGCCAAAATTCAGAGTAAAGCGGATTAGTAAGGCGTTACTAATTCCCTCCTTTCATTCATTAGGCTGTTTGATTTTGCTACTAGTTTCACCAGCAGCATGTACTCCTCTGTTATGCACCATAGGATAGGGAAAAGCTGCACTGCCACAAGTATAACTTAGATTTGCAAGCCGTGATAGAGCTTTAATGCTACCTGGAGGTCTGCCTGGGCTGACTTTGTATCCTGCTGCTTTAGTTGTACCCAAGGGTCTGCCTGGACTTGTCTTAAATCCAGCTGCTTTGGTGGTCCCCAGGGGTCGACCTGTGCTGGTTCGGTACCCTGCTGATTTTGTGGTCCCTGATGGCCTTCCACGTTTACCAGATCGGTTGAGGTTTTTCTTTTTCTTTAGTTCGTCTTTTGTCTCTATATTCCTGCCACTTGTGGTCTGCAAGTGCGATTCGTTCAATGCATCTTGTCTCTGGCATGCAATTGGTTTGTGGCTGACTGCATGGCTGTATTTACTTTGCTGCGTGGCATACAAGTCAAACTGATCGGCAGATCTCACATTGTCTTCGTTAAGGCAAGAACTCTTGCCGGTCCCACAGAAAGCTGTATTACTGCTGGCAACAGGGTGCATCATTTTCTACCAAAAATAAGAGAGACAAATATGTATCAATATATAATAATACTGCAGCGTTCCACAAGTGAGAATCTTTCAAAAGCTACCTCTCTTTCTTAAAATTAGTCCAAACTACTTTTTTTGTAGTAGTTTAGTAAACAGTGTTGATGTCAGTAAATTACTTTTTAAAGTGAGTTTTATTAAGCTTTCACTTGAGGTTTTGCACAGTAACCTTTACACATAGTTAAAAATGACAATTTAAACCATGTATTATTCAGATAGGTATAACTAGGGAAGAAGTACAGTAAAGAACCGAACAAGAGCACTTCAGCAACCAAGATATACAACATCTGCTCACCCACCGTGATTTCAAAACCTTTTTAACTGAATCTCATCTAAATTCTAGCCGTTCTAGTAGTAAGATTAACCTATCGCCTGTAAGCCAAGGAAAAATCTGGTATCACTCTCTTGATTTTAGTACGTATAGGCTCCTAAAGATTTTTTTTGTCTAACTGCAGCAAATTAATAAAACACTAATCAGTTTTGTAATTTCTTGTCACAACGTGGAAGAAAGAAACTGGTAAGGCATTCAGTGAAGACAATGGTTCCATAGTTGGGAAAGCAGAGGTATGAAATGAATCTATTACAAAGTACAGGATGCTAGATTGCAGAAATGCCGCTGCTGTCCTAGTTAGAAGAGCAGGTACAAAGCACTGGTAATGCCAACTCCGAGATAACAACTTTGGGAAAAACACCACAACTCCTGTTACAGACGTGCACGTTGTCATACATCTCCAAATATTCTGGAAGACAAACGTGGCCCATTGAGGTCAACAACTGGTTTATATAGCCTGCTCTTTTCGTCAGACAAAACCAACTTGAGCTGTGGTCTGTTTACACAGAGGTTTACTTGTTTAAACACGAATCAAAGCCCTATCCTCAGGACGGTAGAAGGGTGACTCTCACCTGCGTGTTACTGCAGGCTAACCCCGGTTCCAATGGACAAACTGATGTCCAGCTGCTAGAAACCACGTATGGTCACCGCCATAATTACAAGCAACTATTTCTAAGTAAATTGGTTATGCTTATATCCATCAGATCAAATCCCTGCAGCATATGTACTGGGGCAGAATCACAACAATTAACAGTATTACTGGTATTCTAAAACTTTTTTAGTATTAATGCTTCTAAATACCAACTGCACAGATACTGCCTCAGATTTCTTAATAGTGGCAATACCATAAGAAGCCAGCAAGCCACTCAAGGAGCAACATGATGATATTTTCACCCATTCAACTATATTGGTTCTACAACTTAAATAAGCTGCAAACACTCAGTTTAAGATAACAATATTTAGCCATGCTGAAGACAAGATTAAGCCAATCAGTATCTGGCACGTCAGAGTATTTCTGCGCCCTACAGTCATGCTTAGGACACCAAATATTTCTTCCTGTGGTAAATTTCTCTAGTAGATAAGGTCTGGAAGATCTATTGTATTTTCCCGGCAGTAGCTCTGGAATATCACCTACAGCAACCCAATTTAAACTCTACCATTGATTACTGAATTTATTTGGCAGTTATGAATGTCTCCTCCCAGCTAGAGAGAAAGCATACAGCAGAGACGGTCTATTTACCCGGAGTAAATCCCCGCGCCCTTTTCTTCTGATTACAATGGATACATTCCCTGCTGTAACACCCAGTTTACCTTGGCTTGCCAAATGTGCATTACAGTGTATGCATTACTCTTGTGCAAATATATGAATATGGGTTTATGTCAAATAGTGAAATTATGATAGTAATATAGTTTAAATATTAGATGGTTCTAGCAGAGGTCATCTGAGTGCTACAATTCTGGTGTGTTGAATGGGGTGCAGTGGAACAAATGTGAAACCACTGTTATTGCAGGTGGTGACTAGCAAACAAAACAAGTAAGAATAATTAGCAAGCCTGTGCTTAGCAAAGAACAAGTAAGCTACAGGTCAAGAGACCAGACAGACTTTTCTGTGCAGCAATAAAAAGGAAGCTTAAGGTTTTCTACAATTAGCAGTGAAAAAAAAGTTACCTTCCTTTAACCCCACTAGAATAGGGCCCACAATATCACAAAAAATACCTGAGATTTTTCGTGATACATAATTGCAAACATAAGGGTTCTGATAATGTACTTTTGCTGCCGAGAGAGTAAGCCCAGCGGCTCTGAAAGGCTATTCATCTGTTTGCTGATACGCTAGAGGACACTTGGAGCGGTTAGCAGCATTCTTGTCTCGGTACTCAACTTTAAATGCAGGAATACTGGCTTCAGCCCCAAAAAGCCGCTCAAGCTCTGCCACAAATAAGGATCAGTTCAGCTGCCCAGTAACTGAGGAACAGACCGTAGCAGGGAGAAAGCACTGCATAAAGTGGGGGCCCCTGGTATTTCTCAGGAGACCGACCACCACTCAGACTTGTTCCTGTCTATGTTGCATTCTTATTCTCTGCTTTTTCTCCTCATTACAGTCAGGGGGATTTTTCCTACAGACACCATCCATCTTTCCTGGGGAGAACCACTGCAGGTACTCCTAGACAGTGAATATATCCTGCTATAACTGCCAAACATTGGAGCTTCATCACCATATGTATGTGTTTTGTGTCTACTGTAATATCCCTGAGAGCTCTCGACAAACACTAACTTTACATACAAAACCTGGCTGATGCTAGTTTACCTTCCATCTGGCAACAGCCAGTATCACTGTAATTGATGAAAGAAGAAAGATGTACAAATCAGTAACTATTTAAAATTTCTTACAAGAGGAAGCTTAAAAAAACCCCACAATCTTGGTGGAAGACTGCCAACGGGATTTTTTTTTAATGCCTTCCCCCCCCCCCCCCGCACCATTTTTCATCAAACCATGAAAATTTCAAGTAGTAGCCAAGGTTCGTATTCTCTGGTTTTTGATTTAAGACTTTTTTTGAAAAGTTTTAAAAAGGAAATCTGTAATTGAGCTTAATTACCCTAACATGGACATCTCCAGCCTCATTTTACTTTGTTCACATTACAGCAGGGAATAAAAGAATGTAGTGAGTCTATCTGTAGAGTGGAAGCAGGTTTCTTGGCAGGGAGATATACAGTATAAATGAGAATTGGTATAAAATGCAAAGCTATGCCAATTTAAAAATCACACTCTAGCTAAATTGTATAGCCAAACACATACAACTTTGTGTGCAAGCATTCTTAAATAAAACCGGCCAGAAAAGTTTCCAGAGAAATAGTTGTTTTAAACCTGTAAATAGACACGTAAAAGATATTTGCAACATTTACTTAAACCTGTTTTTAAACTGATTCAGCTGACTGGTTGAATATCTCTGTGTAAACAAATAGTTAGGATGAGGTATTGTAGTAACGAAATTTAGTCGTATTTCAAAACTATTTTTACTGGAAAGTGGCTGTAGAGGATTTTCTGTATGGATCCTTTTCTATCTGGTAATTTATTTCTAGACAAGTGCTGGGGAAGAGAGGAGACAACTGGATAAACTAGCTTTCGGAAAAGAGAGGCAGCATTAGAGCTTCCCGTGCAACAAAGCACAGAAGCTCCACTGCTGCTAGAAATAAAGAAAGAAACAGGACCATCCATCTGGGACCTGCAAAGCTTTGCTGCGGGGGGATTTCTGAACATGGTAATGACCCCTCCTTTTAAAGTACAGCTGCACTGCTGCTATCCTGCAAAGTTAACCTGCTTTAACACCAGCAAGGTGAGTCTGAAGTTTTGTTTTGCTCAGATGACAGCCAGGCTACTGATCAGTCAATAGACAATGTATGAGGCTGCCGTTAAGAATTTTTTGTATTTCACAGTCAAGCTTGATATTATTTGCTTTCTTCTGCTGGGAGACGAAACAGAAACCATGTTATAGGCAACACAGACACAGCAAGAAACTTAAGAAATTTCACCTAATTCCAGTGATATTACAGGTTTTGGACAGAGAGAGTGCATCCTTGTATCCCTAAATACAGGTTAACATACCGCACAGTTCTAGCTTACAACTGCTAAGGCTTCTGTTACTGGTATGGCCCATCTCTCTCTAGGCTTGAAATTATGCAGAAAATCCCCATTCATGTCTTGTTCACTACATAAAATTTTAAGATCAAAGCTACTCAAATCACATTACTTAAAAACACCTTCTTGGGTTGTGACATGATGCTGTCTTTACCTTTCACACATCACGCCCTTTGCCTTCTTCATGGGCAGAATTTAGCTGCCAGCGTAAACAAGATGAAAACTTTGCTGAGCAGAGAAAGTACGCAAGTCCCCCAGAACAGGCACTTGCTCATTAAATATTTTATACTGAGTACTGGACCTGTGACCCATTATCTGCATTAAGCAGAATAATCAGTTCCAACATAAGAAGCACGCAACTGCTCTGGTCTCACCCACCCCAGCCTGCTTTCTGTAACTACAGCCTGGTTAGCACCAGAACAGACCTGACTCAGCAAGTGCTTTTGACTTCTGGTAAAATACGCTTGAATCAGAGCAAAACTGAAGAAAACTGGAAGCACATCTATATTACGGCTTTTCAAATGACGAATACCAGGAAAGGTAAACTCCTATCGCCAACAGGGACAAATCTGCTTTTAATGAGGGTTAGTATATAAAACCCACTCAGTTTTCTGAAGTTTTTCACTGCTGAGCTTGCAATAGTTTCAACAGTATTGACGGAGCTGTAGGAGGCTGTAGCAGTACATTTTCATCATCATCCAACATATACAAAGTATATGACATACTACTTAAAACCACAAGCAGCTACAAGTATTATTTCTGCACTAGTACTCTGAACGTCACTTCTACCAATTAAAACCGTTGAAGTGGAGCACAGGACCAGCTCTGTTCAAGATCTCTGCATAAAGAACACTCTATGCCACGTACGACAGCGCAGGGGCTGCAGGCCCTGGGGAATACCAAAGGACTCATTTTCTTTGCAGGGGGGGAGTTTAAGCAGCAGCAGCAGCAGCAGCAGCAATATTTTCCCTTTCAGGATTGCAACAGAGATATGGTATTGGTTCTGCTCTTCCCTCTCAGGATAGCGGGTGTGAGGAATACTTTCATCACTCAGTTAAAAGAATGAATTATATCAATTTAAATGTTTTTCAAGTGTCCCTTTTATTGTCAGTTCCTTTTCTACACATTAACTCTTGCTAAAGTAGGGCCTTACCCAATTTTTAAAAACCTGTAACTGCTTGTTTTCACAATGTTGCACCTCACCTTGAGTATTGCCATAAATGTAAATATTTTAAAAATATTAAGTATGAAATCCTATCAGTAGCACAACATACACCGTAACACCTGGACCTACATTTGAAATCTAATCTACTGCTGAAGCCAGATAACCAGTTTCTCCAAAATGTGCTTACGAAGCACTTTCTGCAGTTGATTCTATAATACAATTTTTCTCATCATTTGACACTAGGTAAAATATATTAAAAACAGCCAAAATATAAAAACCAATTTCTTTACAGCAGGGACTCGCTAGAGCTACTACATGACAACATGAGACTGCAAATTCAAGAGACAACATAATTTTGAAAACAGTTTCTTTCTCAATTATTCTTAGCGCAAAGAGACTAAGAAATTAAGAGTTCCCCAAGCAATACAAGAACTTAAAAGTACAGTCCTTCCCCTGGTGACCCAGGGTCATTTTTTTACGTAATGGAAGTTAAGGGAAGAGTTATTTGGAGCTGACATACCCACCCCCTTCAAATTCCTCTTCCCCAGATGTGCCAGGCGGAGGGGGAGCCTGCCCTTGCAAAGGGGCTGCGACTCCTGCTCCTTACTAGAGAGCTGCAACCTGCATGCATCTCTGTGCCTCCGGGAGTTCAAGTCTTTTGACTCAGACACCCTTGGAGAAACAGTGCTCTCCAAAGCCTAAGCACCAGCTTTGTATTAAAGACAGAGATCAGCGCTGCTCTCACAAAGATTAGATACTGTCAGGCACTAGCTAGGCTAAGTGTCAAGTAAACTGTGAACCTGTAGGGATCATTCATTATTTGATTACAAAACCAGGCAAACAAGTAATTGTTAGGCTTTCTAATCTTAAAAAACAAATAAGTCATATCTAAGGGCAGAGTTTCACTAGATGCTAACATCAGCAAGAATGTCAGCTGACTTCTTCCCACCCCAAAATTAAGATCATATAACCACGTGCTGATGAGAAACAGGACACTTAAGAGGGTTAAGACAGCTTCACTAAAATGAAGGAAGATCATGTCAATGACTTAATTAACTGTGCACCTCCAGTTACACTGACAAAATTGACAGTCTGATTTCATAATCAATAGAAACCACTCTGAATCCGCATTTTTTCTAAACAGGACAATCTTGCCAGTTCCTCTTCTCCAACATTCCCACTCCTTGTGCCAACACTAACTATTGTGCAAGAGTAGGACAAACCAACACCAGCGATCTGACCCAGGTGAAAACTAATCCAACAAGCAAGCAAAAGCAACAGTTGGCTGGCATTGAGGCAAGAGAGGAACAGAAACACACATTTCCATTAGAAGCACAGAGACAGACTGAGGTCCCAGGTCAGCCTAAGCCACGGTACCCACTGGGTGCCACTGACCCACTCCCCCGTGGTCCCAGTTACTTAAAAAACTAACCAGACCTCAAAAAGATGACTTTGACAATTTAATGGACTTAGAAGACCCAAACGAAGGGTATGACAACTCCCAAACACAGCACAGGGAACGGAGGTTGGGGAAAAACCCCCACAGCCGGGGACGGGGCAGCGCAGAATCAAGGCAGCCATCAGGCCAGATAGACTGGCTTAGAAGAGTAAGGTTGTGAAACTGCACCCTGATTATTCTGTGGTTCTGTAATTACCAAACTTCAAGGCAATCCAAATATGCATATGAATGACAGAGCAGGTAGAAGTAGATCTTTATAAAGAAAGGATTATTAGTGTTTGTGAAATTGTCCATTCACCTCAAGGAGCTATTCCCAGGTAAAGAGGAGCAGACCTCCCCATAGCCTAGAACAACGGCTTTGAGGAGCCGGAGATGCTTATTCATCTCCGTGGGTGTTCTCGCCCACCCGCTCTTCTCCCCAGGGAAGAGACCTCGCTGTAGTCTAGAACAATAGCTCAGAGAGGTAAGAGGTGCTCATTCATCTCAGTGGGTGTTCTCACCTACCCTCTCCTCTTTCCCTAGCCTCCTCCCACAACAGGGTTTTGAAGCTTAAGAGATGGATCAAACATCTCCTTCCTGATGTGCATTTCCACCGTGTTTCTCTGCGACAGGACTAGTGCGAAAGGCTCCGGACACCTGTCAACACACCCAAACACAGCCACTGCAGCGCACTTATGCTAGACTGCAGAAAGACAAAGTCCACTTGTTGAATCTGTTCAACAATGGTCAATGGACAAAGACGTGGGACTTTTTTTGTTTCAGGTTGCATCTAAAACCTGAAGGATACAGACAAAAAACAAAGTTGTAAGAGAAACTGTGGCATCTGAAGACTGAAATAGAAATAAACTATGATTTAAGAAATACATTAAACGAGTGTTCCTCCTACTGTTTCATTTTACAAAAATAAAAACCATGTGGATCAAAATAACTGTTACTTTCTTTAGAGAGAGATTCAGAGAGAAATGCATGCAAATTAAAGGTGCAACTATTCACTGATTAATTACCCCAGAAGGGCTATGCACAAATAAGGATACACTAAACTATCTGTAACTATCCACAAGAATATACACCAGTCACAGGCGTTATGCTAGAACGCAAAGAGGCACAGAAGGAACATATCAGAAGCTACCCAGATACCCTGACATGCAGGTGAACGAAGGCATGCACTACTTAGGTATGTCAAGGAAATACATCCATGGACTGTATGCATGCATCAAGATCCCACACACTAATGAAAACATGTTCTAAGTAAAAAGCACTGCATATGCACGATCCCCACGCACGAGAGCTGTGGGTTCTGAAGGGAATTAATAATTCCTGAGCACAGCGGAGAGGCCAGGCTGGGACGCAGCAGGAGGCCCCAGCTCCACCTGAAGAGGCCAAGGGCCAGCTGAGGGGACAAAGGGGCGGCACAGCTCCCTCCTGCCCCGGCCCGCCGCCTCAGCTGCCACTGCAGCCGGCGGGCACCGCGCTTGGGATCACTGGGGGGGGGGGGGGGGGGCTTCGCCTCGCGTGTCACCTGTCCTGCGTGGGTAGCAAGAAACAGGGCCCGGCCCAAGCCCCCCCTCAGCCCACGGTGCGGCCTCCTACCCCCGGCCCAGGGCACGGCCCGGCTCCCTCCCGCCCGGGCGGGGGGGACAGCGGGACGGGGCGGCGATGGCGCAGCTCCCCTCCCACGGCCCTGCGGCGCCGGGCTCCCGCACCCCAGAACGGCGCGCAGGCGGGGCCCCCCGTGAGGAGACCGGGGGACCCCCCTCAGCGGCGGGGCTGGAGGCGGCCGGCGGGGGAGGGGAGCGGAGAGGAGCAGAGCTCCGCTCCGCTCCCCTCCCCCGCCGGCCGCGTCTCCATCTTGCCCGCCCGCCGCCTCCCACCGCGCAGAGAAGGGGCCGGGGGACGCAGGCCCGGCCCGCACCTACCTGAGGGGATCGGGGCGGCCTGCGGGGCGGCGGGTGGACGGGCGGGAGGGCGGGCGGGCGGGAGCGAGCGGCCGCCTCCCCCACACCCCGCCGGGCAGCTGCAGGGAGCGGCGCTGCGGCGGGCGCGGGCGGGAGGGCGGGGCGCGCTCCCGAGCGGGGCCGCGCCGCGGGGGCGCGCGGCGAGCGGGCGCGGGGCGGGGCCGGCGGGGAGCTCCTCCCGCCTCTGAGGCGCTCAGTGTCGGGGACCCGCCGCCATTTTGTCCTGCGGGCGGGAAGGTGGCGGGCGGGCGGCTGAGGTGCGAGGCGCGCACGGAGATGCGAGGGGCGGCCGGGCTCTCTGCCGGCACCTCGCTTTCCCACAGAGGATGAGGCAGGGCCGCCGGGCAGGCAAGGAGGGCAGCTGGGACGGCGTGCAGCGGCCTTGAGCGCAGGCGAGCGATCCCCATCGCCTGGGGCCTCTGTGGCAGGGGAGGGGAGCGCTTGCACTGAGCCTTCGTGCCTGTTCTTCTCCACCACATGAATAGCATTATTCACATGCGTCTTTGCATCTGGCTCCTAAGGATAAGTCACTGATTTATTGTATGGTAGATCATAGAACGTGTCCTGTGTATTTAAAATATTTAAATGGTTAAGCACATTCATGAAAGCTGAGTCAAGATTCCTGGTGTTTCCATTACTTTCGTTTGGACGAAGGAGTGTGGTATTTTCTGTCCCAAAAGCACACACGTTGCAATCTGTTATAGAATAGTCAAGCTTTAGGACTCTATTAAAATAATGTATTGGGTTAGTTCTCTTTCACTGCTGACTTTGCAATGAAGAGGGCAGCCATTTCCAACGTAACTCATATGGGGTTGAGTCCCTGTACCATTAGCCACTGGCATCTTACAGCACCAGCTGCAGTGAAGTACTGTTGCTTATTAAATATTTTGCCCTGTTTCATCCATTTATGTTCTAAAGAGTTCAGTATTGCAATGGCACTTCACTATAAACAAGGCTTTATTCCTTTGAGCAGGAACAGCAACTTCAACTATTTCCAAAGAGATCCCATAGAAACAGGAATTTTAAGTGCCCAGCACTTTTCACAAGCTAACCTTTTGTCGTGAAGGTCAGTTTTAATGAAAAACAATGTGACAGCCTACTTTGTGGAGGGCTATGACCAATAGATTTTTTTATCCGCATTTGTTAATGACTGTAACAGCATCCATGCCACTGTATATTCATCCAAACCTTCCTGCCCTCTGTTAGCACCCTTGGGCCACTGACAGACAGTAGCATATACACCGTCAAATCACAGGGTCTAAATGAGCATGTGAGTCCTTAAATGACTGACATACAAAAGAGTCTGAAAGATGGTGTACATTATTCAGATGAGGTCTTCGAAAATAAAAGCAAGAAAAACCAGGCAAAAAAGAACCTGCAGCTTTTACAAATGGCTAATTCTCTTTTTCTAAATATTTTCCTCTCCTGCTGTTGTTTGGGGAGCTGACTGCTGTACTCCAACCCTGTGATATTCCATTTCTACAATACTTGGAGCTCTCCAGGCCGAAAATTGCTGTGAAACATCCTGCCAAGACCACGGTTCGGTTTTTTGCCAGTGCTTCCTAATGCATGCAGGAATCCTCACTTGCAATGTAAGAAAGCAGCAGGGAAAAGCAGCACTTATTTAGCTTAATTTAGCAAATGATTCACTTTATTTACGAACCTCATCTTTCTGCTGTTTTTAACTCTTATTGGAAATGCTGCCACCAATCAAAAGGGGTAGAGTTTGATACCTCTTCGGTATCCTGTTATTTTCCTTTTCGTATCTTAGTCTGGAAGGTGATGGAAGTCATGCTGGGCTCAGGCTCCTGATTTATCCAGAAATCGTGATCTCAACAGCATGCAGAAGCGGTCAGATAGTAGAGAGGAGTGAACTTGTAACGTGAAGCAGTGAAACGTTCCATCCCAAGAAGCTGTGAAACCTGAATCGGGCTGTTGTTGAGGCTATCGCCGGCAGACTGGCAGAGCGAGAGCGAGATCTAAATGTTTGACCTTGGAGCTGGACGTGCCTCCGTGAGGGCGCTGGGTCTGTGTGACTGCTCTGTATTGTGCAAACCCACGCCAGATGAGCCAGCTCCGGTGCCCCCAGCGCTCAAATATCCATCTGGTAGCAACAGGGTCCGGTTTCCTCATCTGCACGCTGTGCTAATAAAAACAGGAACCAAACAAAAGATAAATTGGTCTGCGACTGTCTTGTTTTGTGAAAGCTCCCCAGGGCCTGAAGCACGGCCGTTACTCAGATTGTAAATCTGCTTCCTCCTCTTCTTTCTCTAAAGGACTGCTCTCGCTAGCAGTAGCAAATGATTACATTAATTACCTGTAAGGTAAAAGATGCAATGAAATGCTGCCCCTTCCTACATCCAGACTGCAAAGTCCCGTTCTCCTCCTCCCTTACTGGAGATCTCACCGGTGGATCCAAATTTTCACGGAGAGGAAGGGCCTAAAAGCGCAAGTTCCTCCTTCTGCCAACGCAGGAGCTTCTTGCTGGTCCTCAGCTACGCAGCATGCTGAGCAAGCTGGGAGAATTCAGTACCGTAACTGCCACGACCTCCTGTCTATTTAACTATGAATTATTGGAGCTGATAATTTCTACAAATTCACTTGCTTGCTAACATGCACAGGCAGAGGAAATGTAGGTTTTAGTTAAGATTAAGGATTTTCATTAAGCGTAACATTTTCCTTGCTCGGCAGTTAGTTTCAGAACAGCTGCCCAGTGGCATTTATTGTTCTGAGAAACATGTTTGTGATGATGAACTTCGTACTTAGAATGGCCAAAGTATAAAATAACTTAAGAATCATATGCTCACTCCACAGTAGGTTATTAATAATTTCTTAGCTCACTAGAACTACTTAGTACTAGAGATTAATTTACCTCTGCTTATGCTGGTCAGCTTGACATTTTTGTATCGCTCAGTTTGACTAAAGAAAAATATTTAAATCTGTTTCAGATGAGAAGTCTCAGAGAAGCAGTGTTTGGGTGGCAATCACTCAGACTAATGGCCATTTATTTAAAAACAATTGTTTCCACTGTAACTAAAATTATGAAAACAAATCTTCCTGCCTAGCATTGTATAAACACTTTACAAAATGTACATTTTGGGACGAATCTCAGTCCAGCTGTGCGCCTTTTATCTTTACATTTTTAGGTTGCTCTCCACCTCCACTCCCCCCATACAGGCACAGTTAGCTGGAAGCCAGAATTTCTTTTGCAAACGCCCGAGCTCTAAGAACACAAACTTGTTTAAGCTGAGACCATATTTGGAAGAGATCTGGGTCAAGAAAAATAATCAAAGGAAAGTGCATTCCTTGACCGTCACGTGAGGAGGCCAGAACGAGTAACTCGCTGCGAGTAGGCTTGTGGCAAGGGCTGGTTTTACACCAACGTTCACACTCAGAACCACCTCACCGGCCTATTTAAGGGCATTCAGGCAAATTTAGAAAAGGCTTTCTTAAGAGAGGTGTTCAGCAGCACACCATCGACAGTACGTGTCCACGGCAGAAAATTAAAAAGTCATTCTGGCAAGCTGCACAGGCTCCGTTCTCACAGATGCACGTACCTGTCTCTCTAACCCTGTCACTAGTTTCGCTGAAGTACCCGCCATTTCTTACGAATGTAAACATGTCTGAAGGACTGAAATACCAATGTGCGCTCTCCCTCCCCAAGACTCTGGCATTCTTTTTCTTATTTTAGGAAGATCCCAAATCCAGCCTTTGGTGTTTGCTTTTATATTCAGCTATTACAATTGCAGAATTTTAGCAAAGCTTTGCTTAAAAATCTTTATTTTTTTGTATTCCACTTGGAAGACTTGAGTGAGAAAAGCTGCTACAGATGGCACTTTGAGCCTCAGAATCTTTTATTCAATTAGCAGTCAAATGCACGTTAAATAGACTGCACTGCTTTAATTGTACAAGCAAAATCTCAAGCAGCCAGGACAGGGAACAGCTACGGAACATGCTGGGCTGTGATCTACACTCATTACATTTTGGTTACAACTTTTACAGCATAAAGACTAACATGTAAAGTAGGCTTTAAGCTGCCCATTTAATGAAACAAAGGGTGGCAACGATGTGCAATATAGTTAGGGTAGTATAAAATTCTGAACTGTGATTGCACACATTTTTCATCTTGCTGTGATTTTTTTTTCCCCCACCCAGAACACTGGATTTAGTTCTCCTCTCCTGTTTTCCCAGCTAGGGCACAGAGCAAAACCTCCACCCATCTGCCCACTCACGTGTGTACAGAGAGTAGCTTGACGTGCTGCATCAACCCTCGCACACAAACGGCCACCACAGCGATACACAGCATGTCCTTATTAACCCTTCACAATGCGGTGAGGAATATTGCTGTTTGAATCTTTGATGGGCCGCTTGCACAGACAACAAGGGAGCCAGCAGGGCTGCCATCAAGAGTCTTGTTCTCTCCTTCCCCTAACCTCTAACTGATGCGGACCTCAGGCTGTGGTGGAGGTTGCCATGGAAAATGGCGGCACAGGGCTCCCCTTCTCTGCCTCCAGCCGCTCCCAGTGTTCACCATCTCTTCCAGATTCACCAACCTTCACCGACACAGCAGTTCTCTCCTACTTCACTGCCACCTAAAAGTGCCGGTGTCCTGTTCCCCAAGAACAGCAACACCCCCAGAGTATCACCCCTCACCACCACCACTGCACGATGCCAACACTGCATTACTGTGACACGCACGCAAAAACTCATTCATGATCCAGTATCAAATACTTGTATCACTTATCCACCCAAAATACCACTGTTTACTCAAGCACTGAAAGCATAAGGCAACCTAGAAAGCCGGTAGCGTATCACCTTGGGCAGATAACGGAACAAGCTCTGCTTACATGTATTAAAAAAAAATAAGAAACACAGCATCCCTGTGCTCTTCCAACAACTGGTGACAGGAATCTGTCCAGGGCAGATTCCCTGGAAAGCAGCCAAACTGGGATGTTTATAAAGATCCTGGCTATATCCATGGACACACTTGGAGAGAACTAAATATAACATTTTTCATTACTTGTGTCTTACCCAAACTTTTATTCTCATCTTGTTTCCATTATTTTTATCTTGTGTATTTGTTAATTTGAGAGTTTCTTCTCCTCTGGCTTATATGCATTTCGCTGCTGTTTTCATGTGTCCAAATACCTTCACTGTGTCTTTCTTAACTGAGTCAGAGCTGCATCTCCTTGCATTTCAAGCAGAAAAACACAAGCACTAGTTACTGTACACATCCTACTCCAAAAAGTATGAGGTTAACTGTCATAGGAAAAAAACGCAGAAGCAATGTAAGTGCACAAAACAGATGAGCTATTCAGAAAGAGAGTTTCTGAAAAATATACATTGAAATTATTTTTATTTTTGCTGGAATTTAAAAAACATAGGAATATTGACATTGCATTTAAAAACCCCAGGAAGTTAAAGATTATACATTGTTGCATCTCTGAAATCCAACAGTGCAAAGCTGGAAATCACAAAAATGTCTCCATCATGCCCTTTTTAGGAGATACCAATATATATATGAACATTTTGAAACAAGATTTTTAAAGAAGTGTCAGGCTGTCCGAACTTGAAAGTGCTCTTCATTAAATACACCAAAATCTGTCACTCTTCTGGGGGGACACTGTCAAAAAGTTAGACAATTCAACAAACAAGTTGTATGAAACATATCAAAACCCAGTTCTTAACGGAAGGAAACCTGATGTATTTAAGGGAAGCATAGGGCTTTAGTTTGAGATTTCTGGTTTAAATTTTGAGAAGTGTTACTGCGTGTGCTACTTCTCTTTGTTCTACTCAATGTATTAATATTGGCAAGTATTGGGTGTTCTTATCCTAAATGTATACTGGTAAGTTGGTATAATAATTACTTTCCTTTCCTGTATTGCAAATGAGGTACACTGACATTAGAGTAACAGACAGTTGTATGGAAACAGAAATAGTCATTTAAATTACCTGAAGTTGGGAAATAGAAGTTGTGAATTTATACAGCCATGATGCAGGTTGTATGATTTGTCTTCACCAGGGTTAAAGCAGTATATACACAGGTGTTTTAAAATGACACATTTCTTCTCAGTGTGTCAGGTAAGAAAAGCTTTCTACAAAAGTCCTTTTAAAAGTCATCATCTTGAAAGTCTTGCAGCTGCTAGAATGAGACGATTCAAATTGCTACCGCTTAGGCTCCAGATCAGTAGACAGGAAAGTTAAATGCTTAAGAGTAGTAAGTGTCTGTCGTGAATACTAATGGTTATGGGGATGAGACCTCAAAAAGAAAGGTCTTGCCTGTCCCAGTAGCTTATTGACTGCAATGATAGTCAATATTTGTGGAATTCACTCATAAATATCATTATTCATTTTTACTTAAAGCCATGTCCTAACAGTAATAAAAGACGACAACCCTGGGGGAAAAATCACATTAAATGTATATATAAGAACACTATAAAAAAGTGACAAAGTTGTATTTCATTACAAAAGAGGTTTCTCTCTTCTTCTGAGAATTTATTTTTAAACTAAACAGGCTTTCATTCTTATGTCAGAGAATGAGGGGGAAAAAAAAATCAAATCCTAAAATTCTGATGTTTAGAAAAAAACAGGAAAACTATTTTCATACTACAAAACATTTCACTTTACAAAAACCCCAAAGAGTTGTTCTATTACCTGGATGATAAAGACAAAATGGGACATGAAAAGGATAAGAAGATCTTAGAACTAGACCTCAAGTATTTCTGGATAAAATTCTCTGCTCTGATCACTGCAGGACTCTCTGACGTTAGGGGGACATTTGTACAGGGAACGAATGTGTGTGGAACCAGCCAGAGAGATGCTATGGATCAGGAGAAAATCCTGCCTTTATTTTGGTGTTTTATCATTTTTCCAGTATAAACTGATATGGCGTGAACCATCCCCACAATATGAAGCAGGTACATTCTAACAATTTCCAACACAAACCCCAACATTGTTTAATTTACTTAACAGTACAGTCTGTCAGAAAAATTAAAATCTGTTTTATTTTATATTCTTTAGGATGAAAAGTATATAAACTGCACTTTTAAATTAAATCATGCTCTGCCAAAACTGGTCTGCTTTAAGACTGATAACTTTAGTGGAGAGAATTAAGATGTTTCAGCAAGTATCAATTTTCTGTTAAAAAATGTCCGCAAGACAAAATAAAAAAATCTTAATTTACAATAAGCAGTGTAAACAGCAAAAACAACAGAAGCCACAAAGTTTCACGCACCAGCCACTGGCAGACAGATAACTCCAAATACTCATAGAACTTTGTATCTTCCTTTGTTGGTCGGTTGGTATGAATTTTGCTGCAAATAAAGGAGAGAAAAATCACAGTTAAAAGTGACCATGGATAAATGAATTGCAATAAAACCCCACTAACAGTAAATCCACATTACACGTGAATAAGCAGTTCCTTAGCAATCTCCTTCCTTTGGAAAACATTTTTATGGGGAGGTCAACAATTTTGAAAAAGAAACAAAACTATCAATAATGGCTCAGCAGGACCACTGGAATTGACTGCTGATTTGAAAGGCTACTTAAGAGAAAAAGCCAAAGACACTGTCAAGTCTAATGTAGTATCACTGAAGGTTATTCTAGAGAAAGCCGAGTTTTTTTCAACCAGAGAACTCAAAATACGATTTCTCAAGACAGTATCTTATTTGAAAACAGGGTATGTTGAACACAGCTGATTATTAGCTGAGTATGCTGTAAAGCTACGGCAAAACAAATCTCTCAACACATATAAAGTATTAAAATGAGGGGAATAATTCTCCTCTCCCCTGCCTGATGGTGCTGAAATTAGGAAATCTATTGGCACCTAACTCTTTAAGGGGTCTTCATTCAAAAAGCTCTGTTAATGTGTTATCTCCATCTGCTGGCTGGATAATAGCCGTATGTCTGGCTGATTGAACACAGTAATATATTTTCTAGGCTGTTCAATGAAACAGTGTTTTTGAGATCTATAGGTCCCAGTCCCTGATATTAATAAAAATGTATGCCAGAGTGTCAACGTTTGTAGAAATCAATCTCATAAAGCGTAAATTAAGACCCTTTCCCTCTGCATTGTGGATATTTCACTCACCAATCTGATGAGCTCCTCTTTTATAAGTCGTGTGATTTCTGCCTTTGCTTTCTGTACAGCCAGTTCATTGGCACCTGAAGACAAAAAAAATTTACCACCTTAAAACATTTCCCGTATGTGAAGCCTACAGAATAAACACTGCTGGCTATTTTCAGAAAGATTGTAAAACTTGCTGAATATCCTCAACTATTTGCTGAAGAACACTCTAGTATTGTATAGACTGCCACAGCTAGACTGTGTTCTGTTTTAAGCAAGATACTTAAAACAGCCAGCCATAAATTACACTATTCAGAAATACCTAGGATTAGAGGTTTCTTTAAGAAAAACTCTACTCAACCATCATGAGATTTGCAAAGTTTTTGTTGTAGTAGTTGATGTAATTTCTTACACCTTTAACAGCCAAAACCCACACAATTCCATTTCCTTCCTTATGTCACACTGGCACAGACATCTTTGTGCTTATTCTTTTTTTTTTTTTTCTCTTTTCTTTCCCTCTCCTCCAAACTGATGCCATACATGTTTGCTGTTGTTCTGTGGCAGGTCAGTCTTCTGAGGACAAGCATCTATCTCTCTTATCCCCATGGATCATCTGACAAAGTGTATTAAGATAAATAAGTATTTCTTTAGTAAATGCAAAGTAACTACAGTGGGTCTGTAACTGAGCATCCAAACACTGTGACTACAGAGATTCCATGTCTAATTACAAAACCAGACTCATATCTTTAATTGAAACGTTTATAAAAAGAATACTTACTTTCTATAGCCAAATAAATCTTTCGTTCTCCTTCCTTGGGTTCTTTGCCTGGAGGGAAATAAGTTCCTCTGATTGTAATAGCAGCTTCAGAATATTCACTGATTCTCTGTAGCGCTTCTTTGGAGGTAACTTTCCATCTGGCAGTCTGCAAGGTAAAGGATATGGGAGGATCAACAAGGAGAAAGGCATCACACAAAATGCAATCCAAAGGTTAGCTGACATTTTAGACAAACAACAAGAACACTGCACTGTGAAAATCAGTCACGGCATTCTACTTTAAAAACGTAGATTGAAATTTTAGCCACTTATTTTTATGCAAGTATATTTAAAAAAATCTGCCTCTTGTGTCAGCAAGACAAAGTTATGGAAGAAGGAGAAAAGAGAATGGATGCATATAGTACTATTGAAGCAAGAACTCTAGAGACCTTCCATTTTGCTACACTGAAAGTTTAAAACTTGTAATTTTTTCTGGTGATTTTCTGAAGCAGCACTCAAGTATTTTATTTAGCACTTTCTGTACAGGAATAGACTTCAAGGGCAAACATATACTGTTAATGGCTGCAAGTACTTCCCTTTAACAAAATAAACGCTATTTATTTCTACACAGTTCCTTGGTTAAAGACAAAAATAAGTAAACCTTAAAATCTCCATAAATAAAGCCTAAGGAATAAACACTGCCAGTTGTTTTTCAGAACCCTGTAAAAATTGTCCCAAATCTCTACAATATCCTCAAAAATACTTCATTATGATAAATGCATCCCATTAATTTAGACAATGAAATTACTAGAAAGTATCTAGTAGATTGCTGTAAGTTACTTGTAGATTGAGACAATTTTTTTGTCGTGGTGAGCTCTGGCATGCAAAGTGAGAGGACTTAGGACAAGACTGGAGAAGCTCACGCTGCCCTGGCGCGAAGGCAAAGCTATTTCTGACAGGAAGAACGATCCCCTCCAGGCCCTGTTCGGTTTCTCAGTTCTGGCAGGCTGAGCAAACATATCGCGTATCCTACCTTAAACCACTGCTTTTCCAGAAGCCAACTTTGGAATACAGCCTCTAAAGGCAAGTTGTATGTCCCTGGATCAAAACTTTGCCTGTTACATATTCTCTCTACAAGAGGTACCTTATCAGCATGAATCTGACTCTCAGAAATGACTGCACCCATCATCAGGAAGGCTAACCTACGCGTATCTGACGTGATGGTACTGAATGGTTGCATAGTACTTCTATAAAAAACAGCTTACACAGTCAGCTGTCATTCTTGCTTTAGGCAATCATTTTATCTTACTTTATCTCTGTCATCTCAGATCTGCACTGTGTTCAGTATTATACATGTATACAGTACAAGATGAGTCTCTCTCCCTTATACAGATTTTCCAGGGACATAACGAGCGGTGATGATTCTCACTGATGAACTGCCATATATACATCAGTGTTTCAGAGAAGATGTTACAAAATACTGAAGAACAAAAAGAAGATCAGGAAAGAGCTATTTTTTCTAGTGCAGCTCTACAAAAAAAAAAAAAAAATCTAAAGATCTACAATTTATTTATTTGCAGACCCACAGCAGAACCGTTACTTGTCTAGCCATTATGAGCAGGCAACGCTTTGTACCTAGCAAGTGTATCCTTAAAGGGTTAGAAGGATCCTTAGCAAAATTATAAAATCTAGAACATTTTCTATGAATGAGAAACAGCTTAGGATAAGAATTAAGAGGATTTCTGAGAGGGAAGGGTAACAAACTAATAACACAACAACTTGATAAAATAAGGCAAACCTGGGCAGAACTTCAAAGATAAATACAAGGAATTTGTGCTTGATACTGTGGACTATAAATCCTCAAAATAACAGATGAGGTAGACTAGAGCAGCAATATTCTGAACGGCAAAAATACTCAGGTAATAAAAAAAGCAAAGAGCAGTATCAGTCATAGTAGTATGGCCTTTGAAATAGAATGCCAGACAGTGTCAAAGACTTGGATATCAGAGAAGTCAGTGGCAGAGGGTGAACATATTTTTGTATGATAAGGAATGCTTGTTTTTCTGATATTCTCTGGAATATGTCCAAAGCATTGTGTATGTATAAGCTGAGAAGTAATCACAGATAATGTAGTAATTTCAATTAGGTATGATAAGAAACAGAGACAAAATATTTTATTGGTATGATCATAGTCTAAGCTATGAAGATAGCCTTTGTTAAATAACGGTCATTTACACTTGATTATAGCAAAATGGTTACTTGCCTGGGGGAAGTCATTGATCTCTAATTCTTCTTCATATCTCTTAAAGGATTCATTTTGTCCTCCATCCTGTTTCTCTTCCTCCTGCTTCTCTATGGGTACATAATTAAGCTTAGCATTGATTTTTTCAGCCAGTTGCTCTGCAATGGTTTTGGCAGATACAGTAGGAGCCTGAATTGTGCCTCCTCTCAGGATAGCATTTGTAGCCTGCTGCATCACATCCTGTAAAAAAATAGGTCCACATTGAAAACAAGGTAGCCAAAAGAAGCCCTACATAAACCAACAAGGGTTTCATTAAAGCCTTCTATGTAATATAATTGTCCACCTAACAAATACATTCTCCAAACTTCTCTTTCTCTTCTTTCCTTCCTCTCAATAACTCCCCTCACACCTGCATAGAAAAGATCTTACTGGTCTTTTGTATCTTCAGCGCAAAATACCTTTGGACATTTCAGACCACATTAACCTAAATCTAAATGGATTGTATATCACATGCTTCAGCAGAGAAAGATGTTCTGCAACTCTGCTAAAGCTGACAAAACCTAATTGTGTCATTTTATCAGTAATGAATTAACTCTTTGCCAGGGCAGACAAAGCATTTCCAGTTCTGTATTAAATCTGATTATCATATTAGCTCAATTACAAATCCTACGAGTTAGACCAGCACAAATGAGCTAAATAATGCAGTATGTTATTAGTGTGCAGAAACACTAAATAAAATGGTAGCTACAGAACAAAGAATTGAACAACCTTTATTATTAAAAAAAAAAAAAAAAAAAGAAAAAAAATTGCTCTGGAAAGAGCCTGACCTTAAAGTGGAAGGGGACCAATACTTGTGCCTCCGCTCCAAGATTCTTCTGGGCATTGATTCTCAAAGCCAATCTTTTAGCAATTTCCAATTTTTCTGCATTCCCAGCTGATGGTGTAGGAGCGTTTGATGTTCCTGGTGCTGCCATGTCTTTTACTCTTTTCTTTGAATTGAACATGCTTTCAATTTGTTCATCGATCTAAAGAAAATAACAATTATTAGATCACTGCATTTACCATTAGATAATCTTATCATCCTAAAGAAAGAAAACACTAAAGGGCATTGAGTTTACATGCTTTTAAAGAAATATATCTCGTATAAACGGTAGAAGCCTGCCCAGAACTACAACTCAACAAAAGGAACAGATAATCTAATAATCAGGAAAAAGTTTGAACATAGTGTTTACTTTCAAGGTCACGAAAAGGAGTCTAACAAACATTAAGAAAGGAATCTAATAAGGATTTAGAAATAGAAAAGGCTGCTATGAGTTTCTTTAAAACACTGAAAGTAAAAAAATGTTTGTAATTGAGGGCAATTGTTCTATTTCATTTACGCAAGATTAATATTACAAAGAAAAGAATTTCTGTGACATTTACATAACTACATATATTAAGTATAAAATACCAGTAAGTCAGAAAGATACTTTCAAGATCTTCATAGATCTTGATCTTCATAGCTATATATCTTTTATACTGAAGAATACATACAGATCTACTCATGGAATATAACTAAGTAGTGTAGGACATGGAGTAACAAAAATCCATGCATTCTGCAACACGTTATGTAACGTATTGGGGAAAAACACAAATATATTGGAAATCCTTAAGCAACGTAAATCTTATTTTCAAGTACTTACATCAACAGCTGTATCTTCATCATCTGAATCTTGCAAGCCAAGAGCTGCTTTTTGTAGCTTCTTTCTTTCATTAGCCAAAGCCTGTTCTGTTTCATCGAATTTAAAACCTTTGCCAGAGAATCCACTGCTTTTTTTAATCAGCTTTCCCTCCTGAAAACAAAAACATGTATTTTCACACTTAGAAGTTTAAAATCCCAATTCCGATAGTCATAAAATAACTATAAAATTATACAAATAATTTTGAAGTTACTTATTTTAAAAAGCAAATCCTAGCACATTTAGAAAGCTCTTCAAATTTAAAAACTGTATTTTACAATGAAGTGTAATAAAAAAGCTATGTTAATTCAGCAGATAGAAATAATACACTATTGCGATTTTCTGTAAGTATACATTTTAAATGCTTTTCAAATGAAGTAAAAACAATCCCTCCAGTTTTTATATCACAAAACCCCCGAAGTCGCTCTTCTCAGCATGAGCAAGATCCTCTGATGGCGAGAGCTCTAGAAATAATAATACAAATTCTGTGAAAGAACTTCATTATCTTTTATGTGAATTTTGTTAAAAGCCAAAGCGCCCCTTGTACAGTAGGCGTTTCGCTATCACATACCAGATGACAATATTTAAATTCTCGAGAACAGTCCTGTAAATGACATTCAAGATCCCAATCTTGAAAACACTTATACACTTACCTAAGCATACATATGTGTTCTCAAAGAAGTCAGTGAGATGACTCATGTATGTATACTGTACAACTGGACCCACGTGCATACGCATTAACCCCAGACCAAAGCCCACTACAGAAGAAAGAATTACTTACAGCCTTCTGTTGGTCTTTGAAGTCAGCCCAGAGCTTCTCCAAATCAGTAGGAATTGGATTCCCGGACAATTCCAAAGCCTTAATGATATCACCAGCATACCGTGCCTGATCCTCAGTAATGAATGTATATGCATACCCCTGGTCAAAATTAATTTAAAAGATAATAAAGAAAAATCTCTGAAGACACTTTATCTCTAAATTTATTGAAGCACCCTTGCATAGATGCTGCTGTTCTGGTCAATAAAAGTAACCACGATATTCATGCATAAACTTTTTTTAGTGGGAATGTAGAATGAATAATGTGATTTCCCAGAAAGCTGATACAGAGGTAATCAACCACAGATGGTAGAAACTGAAGTCTTTCCTTTCAATCTTATCATGGTTAAAAGTTTGGAAAATAAAATCTTATAAATTTAGTAGGGCACATTTCCAACAGTGAAAAACACCCAAACTTTCAGCCACAAATGGGATTTAAAAGAACTTTCATACATCAGAAGAACATGTACATACCAACTTTCATAGTGCTAAAATTCAGAATATATTTTACACATGATCACTCAAAAACCTTAGAAGCTCTCTAAAGGAAAAACCTCTTCCCACCAATAACGTAAACTACTCCCTCTGTAGCTATCCCCTGGGAACACCTTGATCAAGCAATAAATAAGGAAAAAACTTCAGTAATAACTAGAACAGGCAACTGATTATACATACTTTATTGCCGGCTCGCCCAGTTCGGCCTGCTCGGTGCACATAATCTTCATAATGGTTGGGACAGCTATAATTGACCACCAGCATCAATTGTTTTACATCCAAGCCCCTTGCTGCGACAGATGTGGCCACCAGAAGTTTGCAAATTCCATTCTTGAAATCATTAATTATGCTGTCCCTGTCATACTGATCAATACCTGCAAGAAACCAGACAAAACAGTTAATTACAAAGCTCTGCTTTGAGCCACAAGAATTTGTACACAGGTCAAAACAGCCTCCAACTTCAGACAACCGAAAGCGTAAGCAAATAAAATTCCGATACATTCACACTTTTACAGGCAAAATACATTAGCCAGAATAATAAATCTCTTCCTCTATTATCCAGAATAACAAAACTTTTAGTTTTTCCACTAAGTTTTCCCATACCAAGATCCTTTAGAGTTTCTTTAATGTGATTTTCTATTTGACTTCTTATATTCAATTGAGACCTCATCGGGAGGCTTTGTCTGTTCTCTAAAGGCAACAGAAATCTCAGAAGAATGAGAACATTTTTCCCTCTTCCATTGTTGCACTAAATGAACAGTGGTTTTGTACTTACTGGTTACTGTATTTTTAAGAGCATTATATATAGAAAGTTTTAAAATACTGTGGGATGGACAATATTCTAAAGAGATTTCCTCCTCTTGCTACTAAACTACTTCCGTTATATTACTACTTGATGGCAGAAAAGTGAAACAACAGCTGCTATTATTGTGGAATCTCAAATAAAAATATCATATAATACTCCCCTAATGGCATTCACTACTCTACCATAGCAAGTAGTTAGTAATATTCCCTGAGAGGTGTTAACTCTCAGTAACAATGCTGTTGCACGGAGACAAGATTTGGCATCTGATGACATCTCACAGGGAACAATAAAGAGTAATTACGGAAAACTGTCATGCCTATTTCAAATTAAGAGACAAGTATCTTTCCCAATTATAACGCAAAACCTGCTTAGGAAGAAATAATAATTGGTACTATACAGGAACTAAGTAACTTCTCTTTATAACTATTCAATACCAATATTCTAGTTTGGTGTTGTTAATATAGATCCTTAAGATTGCAGATTACCTCCATGAAGAGACAAGCAAGGATAAGAGGCTCTCATTAAATCTTTCAACAACCCGTCAGCGTGTTCTTGTTTATCTACAAATATGATAACCGATCCTTTCTCCTGATAGTGTCCCAGTAGCTCCAGTAACTTCAAAAACTTGTTCTCCTCTTCTATGACAATCTGGAAAAAGACATATAAAAGCAAAGTAGAAGGAGTATAAATTGTATCTTAAGTCATTAAACACATTCAGTGTGCATAAAAATAAAAATCAGGAACAGGAGATGACTTTTTCAGGCTGTTTCCACAGCTAGTGACAAAACTGCTGTTCAGCTTAGCGGTATAAAACCAAATTTAAAAAAAAAAAGTGATCACATTGTATTTGCAGATTAGGGTGTTAGTTTATTCTGAGTTCATGTTTAGTAAGGTCACTAAACTTCTAAAAATAAAAGTTCTGTGGGTATATTGGTTTACATTCAAGATTGCTGGAAATAATCTTTTGCAAGCAAATGAGAAGATAAGCGAGGCAGATGTGTGATACTCACAACATGTTGCTCCACATCAGAACAGACAACACTTCTGCCTCCGACCTGCACTTCTATAGGTTTACTTAGGATTCTCCGAGCTAATGCCTCCATAGCTCTGGGAAAAGTAGCAGAGAACATGACAGTCTGACGATCAGGCCTGACGTTGTCTACAATGCGCATAACCTGGTTTAAGAGAACATTCCCTGTTAATACCCAAGTGCTGTAATTGAACTTCATACACATACAGAGCTGTCATCTTTAAAGTTAGGTGGTATCTGCACTACACAGAGTACAGAACATTTCTTTACAGATTTCCTCTTCGGACCTAGGTGCTGGCATTGGAAGACAGGCAAAACTTGCTGGATTCGAAAGGAAGTTGAGTGGCAATATGCAACCCGACAACAGCCCAGCAGAAATCTTAAAACATGCAACAGAAACCCTACAGCTGAAGAGATGAAATAAAGGAACTTTCCTAGTTTTGGAGGACAATATAGCCTGATGACAACTGAAAGAGTCCTGGATGTCCAAAGCTGTCAGCAAGTAATTTGTCACCAACATTTCCAACATCTTGTTCCTGTCTCCTGCACGACATTGCCAGGAGACGTCAAAGACTTTATAAGCAGGCTACAACTACTAATGACACCTGCATCAAGGGATTACATAGGGCTACAACATGGCCACAAGTATCCAAAACACGTGTGTAAAAAAAAATAAAATAGTATATTAGAGAAAAATCTAAGCTATATAGGAATTTATTGAAAACAAAGCATGTGAGGATAATTGAAAAATTAGAGTCAGTTTAAACTGTTGTCCATATGTAGCACATCTTTTTGAACACTCATTGGCAGTGTAACAACAACATCGTGTTGCAAAATCCTTTAAGTGGAAAGTAACATCTTGTGGCAATATCACTCATGTCATTAATTACCTGAGGCTCAAAACCCATGTCAAACATTCTGTCTGCTTCATCAAGTACAACATATGTGACTCTACGGAGATTTGTCACCCGACCTGTGAAAGGAGAGGAAAAAACACATGGGAAACAAAATCAAATGGAAATCTAGTTTCCCTCAGGAATAATTTTTAAAAAATGTTATATAGTCTCACTATCTTCTAACAAAGACATTAATTAATTTTTAAAAAAATTCACTAAATGTGAATTTTAATGTTCTCATTTTAATCACATATACATTCTGGGAAATGTGTAAGTATGCACAAGGCCCTTTATTTTGTCAAATTCTTCTCTTGCATACCATCATAGGGCCAGAAGAACCTGTAAAATTCAGAAAACTGCCCTCGCCAAAACACATCATAAAACTAAGACTGAGATGAAGCAAGGAGCCACATCAGCCATTATCTGACAGCGCCACCTAGAAAAAAACATATTAGAGATTACAGCGCATGTGTGGAAGGCAAAGTCCAGTGCTAACTGTTGCAGCCTCAGAAAAATTGCTTTTATACATATAATCTGTAATGCTTCCTTGGAGCTAGAAATAACTATTTGAGGATAATCATGCTAATTCTAATTAACTCCTAATAATACGCATAAAACAGAGTAAGCAGTCTTTTCAAAATGAATATATAAAGATTAAAACCTACCCAGTAACTCTACTAAATTTAAAATTAAGAACCACCCCAAACTCTGGGACAGCTGGAAACAAAATAAGCAAATTGTATATCTGTGAACATTTTGAAATTATGACGACCAGGATAATTAGCACCCTTCCCAAACAAATAGCTAAGAGATTCCCTTTCATGAGAAGGATTTAACTCAAGGATTTAAGAATCATATTCTCAAACAATCTAAACACGTGAACACATTCAGTTCCAAACAACTGTGGAGTGACACTGTCAAATGCTCTCAGAATGGAACAGATTTTTCACATTTCCTACAACTATCGCTCAGACTTGTGCCTATCAAACTACATTAGAATTTGGTCCTTTCAGCTTCAGCAAATTGTAGCTGAATCCTCAAATTATTTTTCAGAGATTTAGCGCTGCATTTTTTTAAGATACAGAATTCATACTTAAGGAACAAAATAAATACTTCTTAAAATCTACATATCTATTTAACATCTTAACACTTTCATCCCCAAATAATAACTTTGTAAAATTACTTGGGAACAGCATTAATGTACCTACCTTTGACGATTTAAGTCTTGGAAGCCCAGTTCTATATGTCTTGAAGGTACTTTTTCCACAGAAGTTAAATAATGTCAACAGTTTAGTAGAGGTTTTGATGTGGAATAATTTAATAATAAAACTTTATCTAATAAGCATGCAATGGTTACACTAGGACAAAACCTCTTAAAGCTGCAGTGGCTCAGTTTAATCAATCTGAGTATTTGATGTAAGGTCAGTTCTTTTACTTTTGAACAGTTACTTAGGGAGGGCTTCTTTGTCTGTTTTTTTAAACCAACAGATAAAGGCAGAGTCAGACACTCTTATGTAAAAGTGGGTAATTGCTGAGCTACACTAACAATAATAAAGGATCAACGGGCAGACAAAATAAGCAACTGTTATATAACCTTTATCTAAATGACTTGAAGTTAAAAAATTTGGACCAGCACATTTTAAGTTTAACAATGATAAACATTCTCAGAAACTCTTCAAGAATGTAGTATTTCCTGTCCTCCCCAAAAAAGTCAAACCAATATATGATTAAACCTATTATTAGTGCTATATATTCTCAATAGCTAGATAGTGCAGCCTGAAGAGATATAAGAAAATTCCATAAGACCATTTATCAAAATACATGATCTTTTGAATTTGTTAGAATTACACAACAAATATAAAAAATTCTCCGTAGGAAAAGGTTTTCTACTCACCATTGTTAGCTGCTAACATGTCAATCATACGTCCAGGTGTGCAAACAATAATTTCAGCACCTCTTTTGAGTTCAGCTATCTGATTTTAAAACATAGTAACCAAACTATTAGAGTAGTTTTTTGCCTTTTTTTTAAAAAAAAAAACATGTGTCACCTCGCAAAAAAGAAAACAACATACACGGTAATACAGCCGTTCTACTAACGTGAATTGTTTACGTAAAGATTTTACTTAGCAATTTCTTTAAGTCTTTGGAAAACTTTGCTTTCCAAAGGAATAACCTCTGACAACCTAAGTTACTACCACTTGAAGTAGTTATAATGGCGATATGACCTCCATACAGTTAAGGGCCTATAAGAAATGTCACATGTTATATCAGGGACAACTGCTACTAAATAAACCATGTTCCATCACAGACGGCCACTCCTGTTGTTTCCATAAACCGGGGGGGGACACGACACCCCTTAAAATTAATCTCTAAATTACTCTAACATGCAATATTTGATAATGCAATAAACCAAAGCTAACATTTTCTGGCTTTTGTTATCTTGAGGGGAACTCTCATAAAAATACAGCTTCTCAATAACTTTCAAACTATCACATCCCACTAATAGTTTAATTACTGCCATGCTCAGTACATAAAGAAACAGTCTGAAACTTTTAAGGACCATACTTGAGAATTTTCAAGATCAGTATGTTTAAGGCTAAGTTATGTGCAAACGCTTAAGCTTTTGCATTACTACCATTCATACAGAGAAAATCCATAATGAAGGCTGCAAATGTACTGGATTTATAGGAAAGAGAAAGTGCAAAAGTAATATTAACTAATAAAGTTCAGGAGTTATTTGACAACTAAGGTATGTCTTTTGCATACCTGTTCACTGATTCCCGTTCCTCCATAAACACAGACAACTCGAAGCCCAAGTGTCTTTGAGAATTTCTTACACTCCTTGGTAATCTGCAAAGCCAACTCACGAGTAGGTGTCATGATGACAGCTGAAAAGCGAAGTATTTTCATCATACATTGTAATATAAGAGATGTTGTTACTTACACAATAAAAATTAATCTTTTGTAATGATGTTTACAGCAATTTACTTATATGTATTTTTAAAAATGTAATTTCAAGAAAAATGAGGATTGGGTGGAAATCTGGTCAAAGTTTCAAAATCAAAGGAGTAAGGTCTCCCTCCAGATATACGGACATGGCAAGCACTCTTGAAACAACATTAGACAGCACAGTGATCATTAAGTAAATAAAAAAAAAGCCAC
Source organism: Gymnogyps californianus (assembly GCF_018139145.2). Classification (NCBI taxonomy): domain Eukaryota; kingdom Metazoa; phylum Chordata; class Aves; order Accipitriformes; family Cathartidae; genus Gymnogyps; species Gymnogyps californianus. Next base: position 18,301,162 of record NC_059484.1, read on the forward strand.
TCACTAATGAACATTAGTAAGTAAGCATTCCTCCCTATAACCAAGAGAAGAACTGAAGACCTTTCTAAAGCGTATGCTTGAGTTTTTATTTATTTAAATAGCGATTTTGAAAATAAAAGCTTTGTACCTATGGGACCTTCTCCTTCTTCTAACGCTCTCTGATCCATAATGTGTCTGAACATGGGCAACAGAAATGCAATAGTTTTTCCGCTTCCTGTTTTAGCAATGCCAATCAAATCACGTCCATTCATAATTGCTGGGATAGCCTGGGTTTGAATGGGAGTGGGCTTTTCATAGCCATGTCTTAAAGAAAGGAAAAAAAGGTATTTTAAGAACAAAATAGGATTTGACAGATGTGAATCACAAAGTCATGCTAAAAAAATTTGTGTGTTCATATTTACATATACATATCAGTGCCATTCAAAAAATACAGCTTAAAAATGAGCAGCAAAAGCACGATGGAAATGGCAGAAGGAATAGTTCATAACAATAGTTCAGTACTGAGAGATAAACACTCTGATGACTGTATATGTTAACATCTACAAACATGGGCATGTTGCATTATGCAATGAAGAAAAAAGGTTTTTCTCATAAACGTACGATAGAACACAGTGAGCAAAATCAAGCATGATCTAGTTCATAAAGTGTTTGCTTACTTTTTGAGGGCAGTGAGAATCTTCATGGAAATACCACACTGTACCCAGGTTTTTATTGGTTTCGGGCAGCCTTTTCCCTTGACTGTAATTCCCTCCAACTCCAGCCTGTACACATTCACCTCTGAAATAGAGTTTGCATTACAACAGAGTCAAACTTGACATTTCTCTACTACCTTGATCAAAATATTCTTGATCTGTCCCTGAACATGAAATACTACTTTTATCACCACCAGAAAAACAGCTTTTAGCTTGTTACACATAAATACAGGAGGTAGGTGGAAAGGATTCAGGTAAATTTTTCAATCAAAGCCTCACAGATAATTATATGAAGTTATCAATAACAGTGACCTAACTGATTCAGTGTTTTTCTATACCAAGTTGCTCCAAATGCTTTTTATATTCCAAAAGAATTTGCTGTTTCTTTGCACATCAAAATCCATCCCTCTTTTCTTTAAGAGTACCCAAGGTATTCTGGTTGTATTTGTCCTTACCTTCTTGAGTCATTTTAGCTAGTTCTGGTACTTCAACATAGAAGTTTTTCCTGAAAGGTTCATATTCTATCTTTCCATGATCCACTGGTTCTAGCAGCTTTCTCTGCTTGGTCTGATAGCCAGTCAGGGCAGTCTGAAGATCAACTTCCTCCTCTTCTGAGGAATACTGTATAGATTATAATTCATGTGTAAATCAGTACGAATGGTATTCTGAGAGGCTCTGGTTTTTCATTTATAGAGGAACTTTACTTAGAAACAACAGTTACTCCTTACCCTATTAGGCCAGATACTGAAAACCCGCTCTCAGTTTAAGAAGAGTCCCAATTGTTCTTTCATCTATTTCTTTCACGTTTCTCCCAAACCTTAACTTTTACCGCGTTCCATATCACTTTCATGACTTTATGAATACTAACTACCAGCCTTTTCATTCAGAAATAATCACTGCCATACAACAGAAATAGCAAGAGGAAAATACTGAGGAAAAAAATCCAGCCAGCATACCACTGATTTGTGTCCCACTGCAGTCACAGTTCTGACATGCACCCAACTCAGCTTTAAACTAGTCGAGTACTACTAACACTGGAACTGCAGCAACACAGAGCTTAGCATGACCTAGTTGAGCTACAGTGCTAGCAGGGTATCTAGTCTACGACTTGGGCGAGGCTGTCTCTCTAAGCACCCCCCCACCCCAGACAGCAACGTACCCATACCCTTAACAACTATTCAGGCCTACAGCACCACGCACAACCACATTAAGTACTCAATATTCCTATTCTCCTGAAAGCATTTTATGAAGGCAGCTTGGACACAGATGAGTAATTCTGAGAAGTTCAGGCCCAATCCCTGAGCAAGATGGCTCTATGAGAATCCAGAGCACTGTTCTGTTAAAATTCAATATTCGTGCTGATCTGCCACTGCTCAACACGCAAAAAAATGCACACTGTAAAGACTAGGGGGAGATCTACCAGTTCATCGAACCCACATCCAGAGAGGGCAGCTTACATTTATCTACTTGTATCACCTATTCCTACTAAAACACATTTGCAGCCAGTGTAACAGAAAATGCTTATATATTTGGGGTAGGGTGCTGTCTACTAGAACACATGACTTGGCACAGCATTTTGTAGCCCTAGGCAGAATCAAACTCCTTTCTACTGTTTCCTAAACTGTAAAATGAGAACATCTACTTCTCATTTGTGCTAAAAGAGATGTCTCATTATGATTTATGAAGTGTTCTGAGATCCATAACTTACAGGTGTTTTGGAAATTAATATATTTATACTTACAAAGAAATTCAGCAGAAATGTAACACACAAACCCCATTTTTTTCAGATTAGATACATGCGACTGAATGAGCAGACCGAGCAGCTGCATACGTAAACACTCTGTACCAGCTCGTGGGTCATTCACACACGGGACCACCACGACTGCCTGCCCAATTTCAGTTACATGAACGCATGAACTGAACACACACTACATGTGACGTACACCAGCCCAGTCATGTTAAGAACAAGTACAAAGCCAGACAACCTGATGCACTCATTCAGTTCTCATCTGTATAACACTGCCTCTGAACAATAAAGCTGCAATGGCGATTTCTGAAAAAAACAGTACAAGTAACAAGAAACTGCGTAAGATCAAAAATCTTGTGACCATGGTTCTGCAAATTAAATAACTAAATGTTTATCTCCTAGGAGATGGAAAAATCCCAGGACTACCCTCGTTCTCATGCCTCTTGTAAGAGGCATATTGCATTTTCATAGTAGAAATATAAGACACTTCCATTACCTCCATTGCATCTTGGTCATTCTCCATGAGCTCCCCTTTCTTCTTTTCTGACTCTGCAGCTGCCTTTTTGGTTGTCACCACGGTTACCACTTTGGTAACAGTTGGTCCAGTTTTCTACAAAAACAGTTAAGAAAAATTATTGTGCTATCATATAAAACAAAAACCATACTGTATAAAATATATAGAATATTTGTACTTCTGAATGCATTATGCTGGGGTTTTTTTTCCACTTCCTTCAGTGAAGTTTTATGAGAATAATGCTTGATAAAACAGCTTGATAAAAACACCAGGAAATTAAAGTTAAGGCAAACAGGCATTAAGTGCATCTAACTTACTTCTTGCTTTTTTGCACTTTCCCCCCTTTTTTTTTTTGAAAGCCATTCTGACATTAAAACACAAAGCTATTTTTAAAAGACAAAGATAAGAGATCTTAGTAAGTGATTTTACCTTTTCACTCCCACCTCCACCTTTCACACTTCTCATATTGAACTTCTTGACCTCTTCTTTTACTTCTTCCATATAAGCATCCAAAGGATCTAACTCTTCATCTTCAACCTCATTGCCTTCTTTTTCTCCTTCTGCAGTTTCCTCTTCATCATCTAATATGAGCAAGAAAGATGGGGAATAAAACAGACAGGGAAAGAGAGAAGTGCTCACAGTGTTAAATTATTAGTCTACCCAAATAATTACAGTCCACTTTTATTACTATATAATTATTCCTCATACAAATCTCTCCAGTTTGTTAATCTCAATGGTATCTTAAACCATTTGAAGCCATGACCAGATTTAGGCTTTGTTACTTTATAGTTCACATTCTGAAAAGTAATTAAAAGTTTTAATGTAATAAAAATGTTATTAGGAACAGAAGTGTTTTAACTGTTATATATAAAAAGTTAAGTACCATCATCATCTTCTAAACTCCATTTTTTCCCCTGTTTCATCTCCTCGATTTCTTTTTTCAGTTCTCCTATGTTTTCCATAGCCTTCTTGCGTTGTTCTTCCCTCCATTTCTCCACTCTTTCTTTTCGTTTTCTCATTTCTTCTTCTAGTTTGTTCTGATCAAAATTCTATGATAAAAAACCAACCAAATAGTGAAAATAAATGGCCACTGGCTTTAGCCTATGCTTCTTCAAACAAATATAACCGTTGTGTGAGCACGCTGTAGAAGACTGGACATCCACAAACTTATCACAACAGAAGTAAATGAAAAATACTAACATCAACTATAATATTTTCAAGTAAAAAATGCAGTTACTATTTTATTTTTCATTATAGTAGCTGGTATATAATTTTTAAGATAATAGCGAATTAAACTTTCCTTTGTTTACTAGGAAAAAATATTGTAACTCACACCAGTGAGTTTCAACTCATTTTAGCCATTGATCCATAAAAGACTAAAGAATTATCATGTCACCCTCTACTTCCAAAAGTCCTTCTAGTACAAAAACCTGTGAATGGTTTACGCCTGGGGAGCCCTGACAGCGCAGCCGCTGTTAACAAAGGAGAGTTAGTAACAACGTGCTGGTTTAGAAGAGTTAGCTAAAACTGCTAGTTTGGGAATTCTTCATTGAGGTGCACCTTTTCATGATGTGGAACAAGGCAAAGTGAGCTTCCCTCTCCCTTTGTTCTTTGATTCCTGCCTGGGTCCAGAGGCCAAAAAAATTTTCACCTCCTCTGTTGACATCTAATACGTGAAAAATGAGAGCTCCTTCACGCTTGTCTGTGGTTCTCAGTCTAAGCAATTTGAAATCTTGAATTGAGAAGAATGTTTCTTATGCCAAGAACTGGAAGCATAGCCCGTGACAGGAGCCTGTGTTACTGAAGAGAATACTCTCTCATTCAGTGGGGATTTTGCCCAGCTCTAAGAACAGGTTTTCTTTTGTTAATGCAGTAATCTATGGCTAACTTAATTCCTGGTTTAAATTCTTATTCTTATCTTTTAAATTTATAAGTGTTAAAAGCTTCTACCTCAGTGGCCACAGTATTTGTGGTAGCATCTTTATCCTTCTCTTCTTCTTTGTCTTCTTTGTCTTTTTTCTTTTCTTTGGAAACTTCCACACCTTCTGTCTTTTCTTTAGATCTTGATCTGAAAGGTTAGATCAAAGATTTCTTAGAACGTTACAGCTTTTCTCAGGGTGGGGATACACATGTGCTGGATAAAAACAGAACTATGAACACCCTGTACAGGTTTATGTTTTCAAATACCTTACAAAGCACACTGCCTCCCAGAGAATCTTTCCATGTCATGGAAATACTCCGTTTAACTACCAGAAATGTAGAATCTATTGCAATCCACTGATTCACATGCTTTGGTTCTGTTCTTCTCATTTCTTTACAGGGGGAAGTTGCAGACTTCATTTCCAGAACACTTACAATTGATACGCTAGTGGCTCTGCAGTTTATTTTACACCTCCTTGAAGACAGCACTTAGAAAAGAGATACTAAAAGTTTCCTGTTTGTTGAATTTCTAGAGAAAGGTAAAGTGATCTAGCATCTTGCCACAGAAGTTTGAATGTCCCCCTGAGCATACAGTACTGGCTGAAAGACATGAAAACACCTCTCCCTGCGAAAAGCTACTTGCGTAACTCAAATGTAACGTGCAGACTTGCATTTAATACCAAACCCATTTATCACAGATTTTATTATCCTTATTTGCTTCCAATTAAAAAAAAAAAAGGGCAAAAAAAAAGCATCCAAACCAAACATGTGCTAACTCATGATACTAAATGTAAAATTAACTTTAGCCAATTAAATCTCATTAAGCCTTTTTCATTGGGCTATTCTAATACAAACCATACGCTTATTCCAAGAGACTTTGTGATTCCAGCTTCTCACAATTTCTAGATTGTCATCAATCTGCTTATTCTGTATACAGACTGCTGTTACAACTTAGGGACTTCCTGCTCATTTTACAGTATAGCATGATTATATGCTGTTTGTAATTATATCTGAAAACTCCATTAAAATATATTTAAAAGAACATGACCTGTAGTAAATTTTTACACATTTCTGAAGTCAACGTCTAAAAAGAGT